>NC_087552.1:59298221-59615998 GCF_036250125.1 Pseudopipra pipra | reverse complement strand
AGGTGTCCTTTTCACAGTGCGTTTTACCTTATTATCCATATTGGAAGTTGAGACTGACTGAGGAGGCAGAAAGTCTAGATTTGAGCGACCAAACATAAGCCCTTTTGGAGTAAAGTGATTAACAAATTTTCCATCTTTATTTTGAATAGCTCTAGAGCCAATTATTCAAGGCAAAAAATAGATTATTGCAGACAACATGGTGGAAGCTCGAGGACTTGCCAGAATTTTTTTTAATTTTTTTTTTTTTAATTAATAGTGATGAATAAGAGTGATAAGTAAAGTTGTGAGCGGTTGGATACTAAAAAGACACTCAAGGGGCTAAGGAACTGACCTGCCTTAGATAATATGAAATCTAGTTTCTATTTCTTCCATGCTTAGCTAACCAGACAGTATGTCTCCTCCCTTCTGACTTATGACCCTATTTTTCTTCGGAAGGTCTAAACCAAGAAATCTGCAGTTACAGCTTTAACATTTAATATTGGACGATTGGATATTTCCCAGAAATTCCCTTTTAGACAATTATTTATTAAAAGGTATCTGAAAGTCCAGGAAGAAAGGGGATTTGCTTAAATAAAAATATGGTTTCTTGTAAGTAGTGGGGGAGCAGAGTCCTGTATACAAAGAAAATTTTAAACTTTTTATGGAACTCCAGAAGAGTGAAAAAAGTATTTAAAAAAATGGAAGGAAAGAGAGGAGATAAGATGTGTTTGCTACGTATTCATTGTCTTCTATGACAGATATTTCTATGTGAATGGTTGTGTATCTATGGATGTGTGCTTATACAGATGTATGTGTGTGTTCTATATGTGACATATCAGTATACATGTAGAAATATCATATATACTTACATACATATGCATGTGCTGAAAGAGAAAGAGGTGTGAGAACTCTGCTGAAGCCCTTTGCTCTGTGGAAAGATGTTCTTTTGGTGTATCAACTATAAATAAAACATGTGCAATGTTGTTGATACTTTTTTTCCTTTTTTTCTTATTATAGGATTGGGAAGCAAAGGGAAACATCTTAGGTAGGGGGCTGGATTGTGATCTTACACCAATATAAATTCATTGGTTTCAGTTCAGTTATTCCAGATGAAAACAGCACAACAGAATCAATCCCCTAATCACTGAAGCGTTACCTGATGGCTTTTAAAATATGAAGAGTCTATTGATTTCTGCTGTCAGAGGACAGTATCTTAAAGCAGTGTGTTTATGTAAGTGAGAGAGAGAGAATAGCAAATTAAAATCAGTACTACAAAAATATCTTTCCTTTTGCTCAGACAGATGTTTTTCAAGGAGAAATAAATATCAAAATATGGGAGAAAAGGTTTTTTTGGCTGGAATTATTCTTTTCTCCTGCCTGTACTGCCAAACCCCCATTTTTCAGGAACATATTGATGAGTATGTGGATTAACACAGCAAAGAAAGAACAGCTATCAGATTAGCTCTGGCAGAAAGCTACATGAGCAATGCCACCCTGCCTCTGGTACCTGAGCTAGTCAGGGGCCCCAGAGGTGTCTTATTCCACTTGGGGCCCCACAGAGAGAAGGCTTGAGTCTGGGCCCTTAGAAGATGGATTTGATACTGAGCCTGGTGAGCTTCCCAAGCCCGGGCAGTTGAGACCAATTAGAGCCTTTTCAACAGAGATATTCCTTGTGTGGGGAGTGCAGCAGGGCATCTGTAGGTGACCCATTATAAACAAACCCCTGCTGTGTTCTGACAGAAGAAAGCACCAGTTTTCTAACATGCAAGGTGTACTGCCAGCCTTACATAGCCAGATTTGTTTGACGGAAGTGGTGTGATTAGCTTTAATTTGGAAGAGAGTTCTTGGGGATATAGTTTTGTAAATTGTTGAATCAGTTAACTTTTCATAGGAAAACTGAGCTCAGCAAATTTAATGAAATCAATGAACAGCTATAAGGACTTTTTTCAATTTTTTTTTTTAGCAGAAAAAAAGAAATTTCTAGAAATCATTGTGGCTACTTAATATTTCAATAAGGTCTCTGCTGACATGTAACAGTGTTCGAATTCGACCTGTTTGTCTCTAGGCTACTTTATCATCTAGTGAAGTACTGGGAAAGGTATTTATTTACTTTCCTTAGGGTTTTGTCCTCATATCCTTTGAAATGGTCTCAGAGGCTAGGGAGAAATTTGTCTTCAAATGAAAAAAATGATAAGAATGTAATGCTCTGCCCAGTAGGGTTGGAGCCAAAGAAGATCCTGCTTGAAATGCTTAGTTAACATTATCTCATATAGGAAAGTTTAAAAGTGAATTAACAAAAATAGTCTGTCTTTAAAACCGTTTTCCTTCACTATCACATTCCTAAAATCTGTGTTTTCTGCAGGTACAGCTCACTTCTCAAATGCCAATCTTCAAGGAAGCTGGCAGGCAGCTGAAGGCTCAGCTGAAGCCCAACCATAAATAAGTAGAGCTTTAAATGTTTTCAGCAGCATTGTCTCTTATGTTTGTGTTTATTGCACACTGTAAGCAGTGCTGCTTGGCTAACACTGCAAATGAAAAAAATGAGAACTCAAGATTTCTGTATTTTATTGTTTGTTTGTTGGTTTTTTTTCTGATATTTCTGTGTTTTCTGCTGAAACTGATAAGGTTTTACAATGAGAGGAAATCAATAGAACAGTGAAGCAGAATTGTTCATTTTGTATTCCTCAAATGAATCTACTAAGTGAAGACTAAATAAAGGAATTTCCTGTCATAAAAGCAGGAACTTATTTAGGCTCATTTCTGTACCTAGCCTTCTTGAGCAAGTTCTCTAATTTTCGAGGAATAATTATGCTGAAATGATTTCTTGCATGGGATAATTCATAATTATAACAACTATAGAAATAAACAGTTTTGTTTAATTTATGCTAAGAGCAAGGGCATCAGTGGCAGATAGACAGATATCAGAAATATACCATCACTCTGGTAGAGACAATTAAAGCTTTTCCCAAAGTACATGAGAGCAATTTATGTGCATTAGTCCGTCCTTTCCTAATTTAGGGTTTATGATCCTTGTAATATCAAGATATATGAATCTCAAGGATTATGCATGTCCTTGGATCAAATTTCTCAATAGTCAATGAAGTGTAACAATTAATTATAATAAATAATGCAAGTAGAACTCATGACAAAAGGCTGGGTCAGTAACTGAATAAAATGGACAAGGCTTCTGCTAAGTTTGTTTAATATGCAGCAATATAAGAACAAGGAATTTACTACAAAGAATTATAGGTCCATCTGACATGAGAATGAGGAAAAGAAACTTCTATTTTCATAATGTCCTTCCTTAGATGTTGAAAACGTGTGCTGGTTTTGGCTGGGGTAGAGTTAATTTTCTTCATAGTAGCTACTATAGGGAAATGTTTTGGAATTGCACTGAAAACAGTGTTGATAATACAGAGATGTTTTTGTTACTGCTGAGCAGCACTTACACAGAGCCAAGGCCTTTCCTGCTTTTTGTACCACTCCACCAGCAAGGAGACTGGGGATGTACAACAATTTGGGAGGGGATGCAGCTAACCCCAACTGACCCAAGGGATATCCCATACCATATGACATTATGCTCAGCATATAAAGCTGGAGGGAAAAGGAAGGGAAGACACATTCAGAGTGATGGCACTTGTCTTCCAAGTCACTGTTACACATGATGGAGCCCTGCTTTCCTGGGGATGGCTGAACACCTGCCCACCTATGGGGAAATGGTGAATGAATTCCTTGCTTTGCATTGTGTGTGCACACGGCTTTTGCTTTATCTGTTAAACTGTTTTTATCTCAAACCATGAGCTTTCTCACTTTTGACCTTCTAATTCTCTTCCCCATTCCAGGAGGGGAAGAGTGGAAGCAGCTGTGTGGGGCTTGGTTGCCAGCTGAGCTTAAACGATGACACAAGGTTATATAGCATGCCTGAGATAATTTTGTCCTTTGACTAGGTTCACCTATAGCATGTCATACATCAAATGACATCATAACCCTTGCTTTGCCTCTTGGTAGTACCGGTTCTAAAGTGAACTTTAGCATCTGCTTGCAGTGTGTAATCTAGGGAAGCCCTGGGTTTCAGTTGCCCTAATCATTTAGCTTACATTCAAGTGACGATGGTAGGGCTCATACTACGATATGTGTCTTGATAGAACTCTGTATATCATCCATAATGGCAAAAAATCCAGACTTTCTCTTGTAATTTCTGTTCTTTGCCCATCAATTCTTGTGTTTGTATGCAATACTTATGAATCCGTCAATGGAAGTGCTTGACCCATCTGCACATGCTAAAAAGGCCTGCAGAACTGCAACATCACAATGTCAATAATGGTATGAACATGAAAGATAGCTTATTCCATTTTCAATACACTTTAATTAGAACAATACCTAAAGATACCTGTCCAGAGGTCCAGTCATTCTTGTTTATTACAAAATACATTAACCAGCAGCAACAGACACTACACCTGATATATCAGTGGTGAGGGAAGAGTCTCTGAATTAAGTCTTTACTGAAATAATGAAACAGAGTTGGTACCTAAGTGAAGTAATATTTGTTGTTATCTTTAGTTTTCTGGTTGATCCCAAAATTATCTTTAGATAATCTCCTTCCATATGGTAATTGCAAGTTTCAAGTAAGCAAAGATCTGAATAGCAAGTGAGCTCAAATTTTCTAGAGATCAAAGGAAGTTTTTCTAGCTTATTAGTAATCTTTCCTACCCATTTAGCCTTATGCGCCTTACTGTAGCTAGAACAGAGACACTCATTGCAATCAGCAACTTGAATTTTTGAGATGCTAAGTGTGCTTTAAAACGCTTGTTGATTCACGGCAGTCACAGATGCCTTTTTAATGTTTTATTTATTTTCTAGTAGTTTTAAGCAGCCCCAACAAAGACTAAAATCCTCTTATGTCTTCCTTTTCAATGAGGGAGTCATGAACCACATCACACCAAGGATAAGACATTTAGAGACAAAATCAACTAGTGCTGTAACACAAAGTATTATGTCACTTTCTGTCTCCAAGTGCCGTGCTCCAAAGAGTTCCCAGTGGAAACCTTTGCATTAAGACTAAATCTCATGGAAGCCTTTGTGCTCTGGCAGTGTTAGACAGATTCAGATGCCTTCTTTGTAGTGGAGAAGGTTTATTAGCCTGTGAAGTCCTGTAAAAAAGGTTTGTTATGGAGACATGACTTCTCTCATGCAGAAGTGTTGTGTGGCAGGTGGAGTTTGCACCTGGCATTTGTGGATTCTAATTCTGTTTTATCTGTGGGCATGAAAACAGGCTAAATCACGGTTATTTCTCTTCTCCTTTCTGTGTCACTTGTTTAATGGATATTATGCTACTCCCTGCTTTGATGCTGTATGTATCCACAGCAGTGAATATCTGTATGGAATTTTGTTCTCTAAGTACGTGAAATCTTCTGTATTATTTCACTGAAGAGCATCAAAGACGTGTTCCTAATCCATACAGATAGACATCGTATTTAATGCTTTTAAAGCTGGCAGTATCATGTGTATGCATAAATGCTTTAAGTATGAAGAAAATAAAACTTGGGAGTTCTGTCTAAAGATATATATTGGCCTTCTGGGACTAATATTCCAGGCTTCATCTACAAAATAGCAGTCTGTTGATCTTGAATCTTTCTTGAAACCTGATTTTTCCCTTGCAGAGCCACTGTTCTGTTTTATTTATAGACTCCAGGGAAGGCCACAAAAATATAACTGAAAAAAAGAAAAGAAAAACCTTTCTACTTGCAAGTCACATTTGGTTAACTTTCCCCCTTTCCTCCTGTTCAGATGCAAATCAGTGCCAGTATTTGTTTACTGAAAATATAAGCGACAAATCACTGTACTTTGAAATATTGATTTCAAAGTAAATTTTCTGGGTGTCTTCTGGAAACATACACATATAGATATGAGACCTCGTAAACTGGAAATAGAAGACTGAATTTTCAGACTGCGTTCAAGTAGATAAAAGAGTAGCCAAAAATGACCTGAGCTTAAAGTTGTTCATCTCTATAACTTTGGTATAAACAAACAAAAAATGTGTGAGCTTTTATGCTTACAAGATACATGCCTAAGGAAATCTAGCTGTGTTGTATTCAGTTTACAGTCAGTCTATTTTTTACCTGTTGCCTAAGTGTATTATGGATTCACAAAATATTTGGGAGTTAGATAAATTAATTCCTTTGAGGTTCTTTCATCATTCAGCTGGTAAGTAGCATATTGTATTCCTTGAAATATTTTGTACTTTGAGATCTCTTTTGAAAGGGTTTAAAAATATCATTCAGCATTCTAAAGTATTCACATTTTCCGCACTTTGTATTTACATCTTGTGTATGCAAAAACATATTGTATCTATATCTACACTCATTTATATACATATATATATACGTATATACATATAAATATAAATGTATATGTAGATTATTTGCTCAAGTCCCAAAATTGATTCAGTAACAAAGCCCGGAAAAGACCTGATGTCTCCTAATTTTAATGGCACTTCTTTCTTCAGTGAACTACACATAATAACCTCTGACTTAGCTTCAGTATTTGTTATTAAGCAGACAACATTGAACAAGATTACTCAGTCTAAATTAGATCTGATTTCCAATTTCCTAACATGTCCTGTCGTTAGATACTATTGCATAAATAGCCAGTTGCACTTTTACCCACAAAGATGATTCAAAGTGTACAGATCTTAAATGCTCATGAATGTTTCATAATGGAGACAAAAGACGTCTTCTGTTAAAAAATTTATGGTAGTAAAGAGGTGATTTTTTTTAAAGACTGCTTCTCTTAATCATTCCTACTCCAGAATATGTTTCTAGCTTGATTTAATATAAGGCAAATTACAGATTCAATGTTTTCGCTCACAGATTCTGCTAGCTCTCTATTTGCTTTCAAAACATGTTCCAAGGTTCCTGAAGTGGTTTGGCTGATGTACCTTTACTGTTATTTTTAAATCTTCACCCCACTGCAACATCTAAAGTATGTAAGTGAATACATTTACTCTAATAGGCACATTTAGCAGATAATAAGCTTGACATGATGTCCTTGAGTAGAAGATGTTCAGAGTTGGTTATTTAACAACATGACCTCATGAGACACAATTTAAAAGCAACATTTTTACCCTGTTTGAGCATGCATTCATAATTTAGGTTGTTTTTACTACAAATGCAAATGCTATTCTTTAATAATCTGACATGGTAAAATTATTTAGTCTGAATTGCTGTGCATATGTATTAGAGCTAACCCTTAGGTTAGGTTGCTTGTAGCTGCTAATAGTCCTTATGGAAACAGTTTTATAAATATTAGTTTTAGAAAATTGATTTTATCATAGAATCACAGAATGTTTGGGGTTGGAAGGGACCTTAAAAATCATCTAGTTCCAAAACCTCTGCGAAGGTTAGGGACACCTTCCACTAGATCGTGTTGCTCAGTCTCATCCAATCTGACCTTGAACACTGTCAGGAATGGGGCATCTACAGCTTCTCTGGATAACCTGTTCCAGTGTCTCACCACCCTCAGAATAAAGGATTTCTTCCTGATATTAAATCTAAATCTGCCTTTTTGTCACTTCAAAGGCATTACCCCTTTTCCTTCAGTGTGTTCTTCAGCTTCAGTTCAAAGCCCTCTTTGCCAGCTTTGCCTATGACTGCCAATGCTCTTTCCTTTCTCTGAGAGAGGGATCCCATTAGCCTCCAGTAAAACACATTTCTCAGAGTCCAATGGTCTAAGTAACCTAACCCAGAAAGTAAGTAAAAATTTTCCACAGTTAGTATTTTCTGACTACATTGCACTATCGATTGCTTTTCACTTATGCATAAACAGGCAAATTTTTTCTTTTCCCAGTTTATTCTTTATTTTGAGTTCAGTTTACAGGTAGAAATTTCTACCACTTCACTCACTGCCAATACGGGGCTTTCATTGAGTAATTTGTCTATCTGCATGTCAAATTGATAAGAAATGCATTATGACCTGAAGAAGGCTGGGGAGTACTGTAATCAAAGCTTCTTAATTCAGTATTTTTCTTAACATACAGCTGAAATAATTCGGTTAAATTCTTTGCCTTTCTTAAATAGAATTTTGTTTTTAAAAAGCCTGGAAATTGTGTCCTTGTCCTAGGTGCATAGTAATTACAGCATGTGTGGAAGATATCTAAATTTGCTTATTTTTAGTTAGTGTGAGTGACGATGGCAGAGTAGCTACAAAGATATTGAATAATTACCCAAAGGTCATGGTATTGCAGTCCAGTTAGCAGCTGCAACAAGGTTCTTTAAATGGATACTACAAAGATGAGATTAAGGCACTAAATCCAAATGTTAAGGTCCCAAATAGAAAATTAACTTTATTTTTATCAATAAGTAAATGATAAAAACGAGGGAAGGGGGAAGGAGAAGGGAGGAAAATAAGGAAGAGGAAAAGCTACAAAATTAAATTACAAAAAGATTGCCACCACCAGTGAGGGAACAAACTGGATGCATATGACCTCAGGCAGTCAGCAGGAGGACAATCGAATGGAGGCAGGTGGTGAGCAGGGTGGATGAGTAGGTGGGACAGCAGCAGCTAGGAGAGATGGATGAAAGCAGGAGCGGGGGTCAGCAGCCAACACTGGACCCTGAGTTGAACCTGATCAAGCTGGAGGTGAGCGGGAGAGGTGGAACGGAGGCAAGCGAGATGGAGGCAGGCACGATGGAGCGAGGAGTGGGGCCAAGATCGGAGCAGACTGGAACACTGGAACCTGGTGGACTGGGCCCAAACAAAACTGAACTCAGGCTTGGACCCCCAAAACAAAAGAACACCAACAAAAAACTCTCTCTACTAATGACACTGGGCACGGTCTTAAATACCCCACGGTCGATGCTCATTGGCTGACTTGCCTCCAGGCAGACTCCTCCACACTGCCGGTTGGTTAGACCATCGGTATCTGGGCAGGCTGGCTCTGTTGAGGCGGGAAAATGTAACTTTTCTCTGCTCTAGACTCTCCAGGGGGGCTGGCAAGTATATCTAAAAATGTCCTCTCAGGACGATGAAGACACCCCCGCCAGGAGTTGAAGACAGAGTCTACCATTTTGTTCACCAAACTGGTCAATGTGAAAACAACAAAAAGAGTAAGAGATGAAACTTTCTTACACATGGGCAGGATTGTGCAGACTGTTTTGAAGCCTAAGCCACTTTATTATCATGATATAATTATTGGAGATAACTGGTCATAACCTATGACCTAAAGAAGAGAAATGTTTGCATTTGTCACCAGATTTTCTCTATGTGCATGTGAGTCTGTGGACATGCATCCAAATCTATCTAACAGATTGTATCTATTTAGTGAGAAAAAAAAAATACTAGCTTTTTACTGTTTGCCACTTCTGTTCACAGATAGGGTTGTAAAAAAAATGAAATGGAGTCTATCAATTTTTTTTATGTCGATTTAAAGCACAGGATAAATCCTTTCTTTAACAACGGCATTAAGAGCAGTGGAAAAACAACAAGAAAATAAAGATTCAAAATCAGCATCTATCTAACAGAAAATTGAGTATTTTGTCTAATATATGAAAAGGATGTAATACCAAGGAATTTCCTGAAAAAAATGGTGTTTGTTGGGTTAAAAAGTCAGTACAAACATGAAGTGACCGGATTTTCAAGGGAATAATGAGGATACATGCCACGAATGGACTCAGTCTGTGGTGTAGGGTTTATTTGGAGGTAGATAGAAAGACTGATGTGGAGGGGTATAAGAAGATGAATTATAACATGAGGAATATAAGAGTGACACCTTCCCCAAGCAAGTCCCTATTTTTTTTTCAGTTTCTTGCCTTTTAATACAGAAAATAAGTTATTTTAAAGAAAGGGGTGATCGTGTCATTAATTTTCTGGTTTCCTTTTTTTCCCCTACTATTTATATGGTTTGTATTTCTGTAGTATTTCCTAGTTTGAGCCTTTTGCTGTTATTTTTATTCGGACCCAGTGGTTTTTGGTCTGGTTTTATATTCCTTTTACATTGAGTTCCGTCTCTTCCTTTTTCCAAATTTTCCAAATTTTCCATCAAAACCTTCCTGAGTATGTTTGTTTCTCTGTTCTTCTGTTTCTTAATTTTCTTTGCTCTTCTTCAGCTTAGCTATGATTATTCATTCGTCATCCACCCACTTACTTGACTTACTTTTCCCCTCACACTAACAATCACCCACATACATGGTTTTATTTCATTCACCATTCTGTCTCTTCCCTGTTCGACTCAGTCACCTACTAATTCATGCTTTATTCTGCCTCACACTTGCAGTTACTCATTCACTCCATTTTAGGAATCTGGGGGAAATGCAGAGACAAATGTAAAAAGGAGGTATAAATAGCAAGAAGAAAGACACAGGCTGTGAAAAGCGTGGAAGTGAACTGCTGAGAAAGAGGTAGTCAAAGAGATAGAAAAGGAAATCTGGAGTGAGAATTTCTTGGGGTGTCAGGAAAGGAGTTACCATCACGGTGAGCGTGTTTTGGGGGAGCAGATGGTGGAGAGTTTGGGAAAATGGATAGATGGAGTGGAAAATCGCTGTTCCAAAGAACTTCAATCTTCTCTTGGATGACCTTGATGTGGGAACTCTGTGTGGCTGAGCAAGTTTAAAAGCCTTTATTTTAATGGTGATTGAATTCTGGCTTTTTACTTCGGAACTTTTTATGTAGTCATTTTTAACAAACTGTCACAAGACTACCATGATGAACACCAGGAAAGTCACCAGGTGTTTCTGTTCATCATCCCATTTAGATCTTATTTATGAGTAAATGTTCCTTTGGAGAAGTACAGAAACATATTGTGCTATATCAAAATAGGGAATGATGACAAATCTTCCTGCATCTTGAACTCGTAGGCTATAATCACCCTCACTTATTGCATCTCAAAACAGAGCCTTCTTCTCACACCAAAGCTGGCTTGGAAGTTTGCATCTTGCATAATAGCAAATTATTTATGAATATCCATAAAACCAAGATATGTCTCATGGAATACATAGAAAAATGCAGTGAACGACTTTCAAGTAGTGAACATTAAATAAATAAAAATTATATATATCCTCTAAATGTGTAGAATAAACAGGCAAGAGGTATAAAATTATCTTTATAGGTAACATACTGTGCAGAATTTCACTGACCTGAATGGCATTATTATGACTAGGTAATATTTAAAATTTATCAAATAATACTGCGGTTGTTAAAGCATAAATTTCTTTTTAATGAGTCTTTGCAAAAGCTATGTGTATTTATACCCAACACTAACTTGCCAAATGGAGTATCGTAGAGAAACCTATGACCACAAGATGGCAGGATTCCCATTCAAACCTGACATTTTTTAGTAGAGCTGCACATAGAATTAAAAAAGCTTACCTTTAACTTTATTTATTTCCGTAGGTAATCCTGTTCCAAATTTCCCTTCAATTTTGCAAAATAGAGGAATGTATGAGAAGGCTGTTTTTGCATACCATTTGTCTCTATATATTTTTTAGCCATGCTATTCTCCATCACAGGTAATACTGTAATTTTTCTGACATGTGTTATCCTACTAGAAATGATGCTTTAAAAAATAAATACAGTTCTTCAAAATAAGTGGTATCAGTCTATGTTGCTTTAGTAGACTGAGAAATATGGAGAAGACATATAAATTTTCTGAAATTTGCACAAAATATTAATCAAAATATTTCCCACTGGTGCTGTGCTGCAGTTTGACTAGCATTTAAGAACTCCCATTTTCAGATGCAGCTGGACATTTTCTTCTGTACAGTGGAGAATTAAAGATACTTTTGTTTAACATTTTTCAAAGCATTTCTTTTAAAACATAGTTTAACAAGGTGGAATCTTTAAGAAGGCTTGGTATTGGCGGACCTCTCTAGAAAGGAAAGCAAAAATGGAAATTCTGTATGTTTTGATATGAGATTCATAATATTGTGTCTTCGTGAATCACATCCATGTTTTATGCAAATATCCAGAAATTTCAATTTTAATTTAAAATATTTTTTCTGGGACTGGAGAAGATGGGAGGAAACACTTGGAAAATAGATTAATGAATGATCTAAAGATCTAAGGATTTGTAAAATCAAAATAATTAACATATTTTTGTTTTAAACATATTTATTTTAAAGGCAGTGAATTTTTTTGTGGCCTGACTCATAAATGTTTACCATAGGGAATTTTGCCATTGGCATCCAATGAATTTAGGCCAAAGCTAAGGGTTTTTGAAACTTTTTCCAGGTACATTTTTTGAACAAACAGAAATTTTTCTGCCTTATATTTAATTTCAAAAACAGGTGCTAATGCACTGATTATAGGTAGGAAATAAAATCTTTTCTCATGTGAATACAGGGAGTATATTCCTCTTGATAGGAGAAAACTTACTCAATTACACAATAAACAATATAGAGAAAATGACTTTGAAAATCCACTGTGTGGAGAATTCTACAACAGTGAACTTTAAGAAATTACACTAAATTTTTAACTTATGAAATAATAATGTTGCTCTCCATTTTTTTTTATTTTTAGATTGTGGATATTTATATCACCACATTGTCCTAATTGTAATAATATAAAGAAGAATATTAGGTTCTTTGAGCAGTGCATGACTGTCTCTAGTATAATCTGTACCATGTAAAGAACATCTCTAATCTGAGATATTTCATGGCTGATATCTTGATTTATTGTTTTAATGTATATGGAATGCATGGTTATTGCATAATACCAACGCATTTTAATAAATTACAGTGAAAGAGAGTCACATGCCAGGCTGATTAAGATAAATAACATACCAACACTTTTATAGAGACAAATCCCCTAGTGCAAATTATTCAAACTGAATGTAATGAATAAAATTAATATAATGTCCTTTTATGCACTACAGAATAACTGCACTGAGTTAATATTTTTAATACAATGATTGGATGTTAGGAAAGAGGCAATATCTGCTTTAGGTTTTGTGCTTTCCAGGTAATTTTATTTTATGCTTCATATGTGCAAATCTTGATGCATTTGGGAAGATACAAAAAGAAACTTAGTAACAAGTTATGTGTCAACCCCACCTTCATAGTTCTGAGCAATCGTTGGAACTCAGCGTATATACAAGATCACAGCCCTTGATCTTGGTTCATGTTTTGAACCAAGATTATCTATCATGCTGGACTCGGAATCTCTGTAAACAAGAGTTACAGTTTTTTCCTTTATTTCTTCTTATGAAAACGGATTTTCCATTAGCACTTAAGTAGCAAATCAGTGCCAAAGAGCACAAAACACAGCTGAGTTCTCTCGTAGCCACTGCTGAGTAATCTTTGTACCCACATTGTAAAATCATCATTAATTTCTGTTGTTTGTCAGTGGCAGTGTTAGTTCCTGTATAGATACCAGGGTTTACCACAGCAGTATTTGTGATACTGTTTTTTCCATAGTACTAAGATTGCAAAATAAGTTGGTTTTCCCAGACAGGTTTCTGAAAAGACCCCTCAATGCTGGCATGCAATTAGAACAACAAACTCATTGAACTGTGACTGATGAATTCATCTTCATAATTTTTCATGGTTTTTAAAAACTGTGTTGCTGGAATATTTTAGTGTGGGTATTTCATAGTGTGATATATGTTAGCAATCCTCAGTAAACTAGGAACTGAGCTGCAATAGGTAAGAAAACAGTTTTGCCTAATATCTACTATCAAATGTGATCTGTGATGTAGACCTATTTCTTTCAATCATAGAAATATGAAACTACATTCAGAAACAGTCATAGATATTAATGTATATCTATGTATATGTCCACGTATGTGTATAGGCTACCTTTGAATTGTAGTTTTCCTCACCATGCTTTTTCATCTTTTACATGATAAGATTTTAAATTAGCATCTCTCTTTTTCTGCATGCTGATATGAGATATTCCTCAAGGAACTAGTTCATTCCTAGGGAAACTAATGATATGGACCACTGCTTTAAAAGAATGTTGATTCTCGATTCAACTATCTACTGAAGAAAGTTGCACTTTATTTAACTTAACATATGGAAATCAAAAGCTTAGGAGATGGTATGCAGGTCATTCTTATTGTTAATCTTGTTTATTTGCTTCTGTTCTCTCAAGGGAAGAAATATTTACGTAATGTCTTCTTTCTGGGAACAGTAAAAATTCCAGGAACACTTGGAAGATGAATCTTAAATTAAATTTCATTATTTAAAACACTATTTCCAAAAGCTAGTCCAGAGGAATACCTGGAGTTTGCACATGATAGATAACATGAATTATGCTTCTCTGCAATGACGGTTGCTACATTTCTACCAAAGTATGCAAGGATAAGAAAAAGATTTTGGTAGTTAACTGGTAATAATTGTGGAGTTATCTGCATCGTCTCTTTCAAAATTCAGGGAAAATATATAGGCAGATCAGGGACGAAATCTTTAGCATATAAGAGAAGCCATTCCAGATCAGCCAAACAGCTTGCTTACGCTATTATTCCATCTGACAATGGCCGTTACCAGATGCTTTAGAGGAAAGTGCAAGAAACCCTGCAGTGAGCACTTATGAAATACTCTGCCCGTAGAGGAAATTTCTTGTTAATCTCTGTCAGTGATGATTGGTTTATGTCCTAGAGCATGGTGGCTTGAAGGTTAAGTGTAAAATAACTTAGGGACTAATATGACTCGTACTACTGTAAAAGAAACTCTGTTTTCCTGAGATACTTTAGTTTTATAATGTGATAACAGATGCTGGCCAAATGATGTTAAGCAAATTCCTCAGAATGTTTAGGCATTTATTGTAGAGATTGGATAATGAAGGAGATCTGGGATAAACACAAGGGATGAAGTCTGTGTGATTTACAGAGAATTCATGAAAACAGGCATATCTTTTTTTATTACTTTTTGCAATCTTACATACATTTGTTGATAATATGGAAAAATGCCACCTAATTTTTGTACAATTATCAAAAATATTAAAATACTAGATTTTACATGAATAATGCTTTCTGTTCTCTGGACACATTTCTGAATTTTGTGAAATGATTGTTTTACTATTCCTTCTAGTCTACAAGCAAAGACTGAATTTTCTCATTTTAAAAGAAAAGAGAAGAGAAAAAAATCTTTGAGCTTTCTTTACATATCATGAAAGGACAAAAAGGCATACATCCAAACTCCTTCTTCCCCCCCCCCCCCCCCCCCGCTTCACTGAGATATTTTCATGAAAAAAAAGTAAGCCTCTAAATATTTTTAACTGTCTAATCTACACAGGGTCATGAGATCTCTTCTAGATGTAGCAGTGTTGAATGAGGATGTTACTGTGCTCAGCTCTCCAAACTATAATCTGCCAGCTGGAAGTTGCCATTCCCACAGCTCTGCCAGACAAAGCAGTCTGAGAGCTTTGCCTTATCCACTTCAGGCAAAGTCAGTTCCCTTTTCAGACTGCTTTGGTCAGCTGAATAATACTACCAAGACTCCTTTTGGGGTTCTCATATGATCCGTTATGCCAAGAAGCTGCAGCAGTGGCAGGCTCTTGGGAACAGACAAGAGGAAGCTCTTTGGGTTGCTCATAACTTTAATTGTCACTGTTCTTTGCTAGATGAACATCTGTCTGCCGCCGACAAATGAGCTCTGTGCAAGCATTCTGCTAAGAACACTGCTATTTTATGCCTGTGTTTTTGTGCACCACTCATGAACTTTTCATCTCCTTGCTAGCCTGGCTATCTTAATCTTGCTGGATATCTCAAACTTAACTCACTTTTATATAGTTCAGGTTCTGCATGACTTCAGTGCAGTTTTCAGACTAAAAATTGCACAGCATACAAAAGCAGAAAAGGAAGGAAAACAAACAGTTAATGGACAAAAAATATCTCAATTTTTTCATGATAGCAAAATATTCAAAATTACAGACAACATTCTTTTCTACTCACTTTAGATGTAGGCTTTTTCTGAGGAGGCATAGCAATATATAGGAAGTAGAGCTGATAGCAAAAAGTCCTTGGTACTTAAAACTGCAGAGTTCTTTCTCTCTGCTTTATAATGCATTATGTTTCATTTATATATCTGAAAGGATTGTGGAGGAAGGTGCGAGTTAGGTAAGGTAATGTCTGAAACCATTAAATTGTTTCCACAAGGATATTCAGTGTTCAGTAAGACTTCCTAAATTTTTGCCTAATGTAGTAATCATAATGCAGGTTCATATAGTCATGAAGAACCACAGAATGGTTAGAGTTGGAAGGGAACTTAAAGATCATCTAGTTCTAAGTCCCCTGCCATGGGCAGGGACATCTTCTACTAGACAAGGTTGCTCAAACCTCCTTCCAGCCTGGCCTTGAGCACTTCCAGGGATGGGCCATCCACAGTCTTTCTAGTGGTCTAGTGGAAGGTTACCTGCCTGTGACAGGGGGATTAGAACTAGATGATCATTAAGATTCCTTCTAATGTAAAACATTCTATGAATCTATGATTCTATGAATTTTGTTGCCAGTTGATTTAAAGGGGTATGGACTCTGGATTATTTGTTCTTATTCCTTCCACTTAGTAGCAGAGTCTTGAAATCAGGAGAACACCCACATGCTTCTCTGGTTCACAATGCCCAAAGCCCAGAAAAGCAAGAATTGATACAGAAAATGTTTGATTTTGAGAATTGTTAGAAAAGGAGTTCAAGAGTGTAAATAAATTTATACCCCTGTACTGCAGAAAATATTAGCAACTTATAACAACTTAAAATAGCATCAAAAATAGTTTTCAGATCAGCACAGGCAACAGAGCAGACCTGCAATGTGCTCTCTGTGTATGTTGCTCACTGAGCAAAGTCGGCAGAGCCACTGTGCAATAGTATAAACTGTATTTCCTCAAATCATTCGCTTGAGGACAAACAAGGTAAGCAATCTGAATTTTATTTCTAGTCAGTGACTCAGTGCTGCTTGGGATAGCAGCTTCCTTCAGATGTCTCATGTTGTCAAGCTGGTATTAATTTAAGGGCTCTAGATGTTACTCAAACAAGGCATGTTGTAACATCCTTCTGGGAAGAAAAAGCCTCAAAGCATCTGGGTATCAATACCTGTATTAATCGTGTGACAGAATATAAAAGGATGAATTCTAACATGCATTGCCAGGCTAACGACTGAGTTACATCATCTCTAAGTGAGAATGGTGTAGTTCCAAAATGTGGATTATTCCCGCATCAACTGAATATTGGTCCACGCTATGTAATGCTACCCTATATGAGCTATACGAGATAGCTTTGGTCTGGCATCTGAGAAAAACTTTAGAAATCATACTCTCTCATAATTTTTGCTGCTAAACAGGTACTGGTAAAATGTTTAGAAATTCATACCAAAAGTGGGTTTTTTTGTGAAATGTATGCAAATTACTGTGAATTTCATTAACTGCAACCTCTCTTGGGAAATCTGTGGAAGCCTGACAATACCAAGTGACATTAACTTCTTTCTTAAAGGCCTGACATAGTGCTTTATAGCTTTGTTTTTTAATGCCAAAATGATAATTCATTGTGCTCAAGAGAAAAATGCCTAATAAGGTTCTGATTATTTTCAACTGTCAGCTCAGAAAGCATGTGAATACAGAATTCATGAAAGTTCTTCAGGAGTTGAGGGCAGATCCCTCAGAGCAGCTTTATTTGTTTAAACTCAAGCTTACCAGCTGAAGTTCCTGGACTGATCAAAATTACTTTGTTGTGAAACAAGGAGCCAGTGCCTGGAGTTGCACCTAGAAACAGATTGCAGAAAAATGCAGATTACAGGATGAGCGGGCAATGACCTCTATTTGATATAGATTGTTAAGGAAAGATGTCTTGAGACCACCAGAAATGATAATGGTGTTCCTTGCGAATTGCAAGAGATATTTAGTTTAAGCAAAAGATGGCTTCCCCAAGATTCTTTAGCAGAAATATGTTTGCAGAGTAATCCTTGCTCTTATTTTAGTAAGTTTATTTCTTATCAAGTTATTATGTCAAAGATCAAAGGCAAACCCTTTGTGAAAAAAAGCGATGAGCATAAATATAGGAACACACACAAAGATTTAAGTAGACCAGTATTCTGGCAGTGGCCCATACATAAAGCTTTGGGAGAGAACAATAGAGCAGGCCAAGCAGAAAGTAAAATTTTCTTGCTATGGCTTCTGACTTCTATCAAACCATAACTCAAGGACTTTGTGAGTGGGAAACTTTTTTTTCTTGTGTGTGTGTGTGTGTTATATAATAGCCTTGGAAGAATTTTTTCTTCCATAAATTTTTTCTAATTGCTTCTTAACCCACCTAAGCTTTTGACATCTCCAACATCCTGTAACTATGAGTTCTACAGTTTAATTATGTGCTTTGTGAAAAGTGTTTCCTTTTGTTTGCTTTAAGCCTGCCACTTGATAATTAAGTCTCCTAAGTTCCTTCATGGTGGGAATGAGGGAACAGTTCTCTGTATATTTTTTCTATTCAAGTCAATATTTTATAAGTATTCATCATATTAATCTCATGGGCATTTCTTTTCCACCTAGCCTTTTTCATCTCTCCACTTCAAATAACAGCTTTTTATCCTCCTAGGAACACTTTTCTGTACCTTCTTTAGTTCTCCAGAGTCCCTTTTCAGATGTGGGGAAGTAGAACTGCATTCAATATTCAACAAGACTTATTTTGTATTTCTTATTCAACTATGTTTACCATTGAGTTACTTTCATGATTTCTTGTGAGTATTGAACTGAAGCTTGCATAGATGTGTTAAAGACTCACAAAACTCTGTTTTGAGTGAACATGGCTAATTTAGACTCTTCATAGTAAAAGTTGATTTGTATTAATGGATGTTGATATTTCTCAGATATTTTCTTGTCCAAACACTCCTTATTACGATAACCTTCTGTAGCGTGTTGCAGCTGGCTTTTGTTTTGATAACCCTAAATAATTTAGCATTGTCAGTAAAATTTGTCGTCTTTTCATCAGTAGCCTCAGATCCTACATATAAACTCTGAATACAAGAGATATCCACATTCTTGTTGGTATTTTCTAGAAAACTCCCTTCATGCAAGAATTTTTTTTTTAAGTTGTTATTCTTTATGTCTTATCCCCTAATGGATCAAGAATCTTATGGATTTCCATATTTGTCCTATTATTCCAAGTACCATAGTGTCTATTAGATGCCTTGGCAAGGAACTTTTTTAAAACCTTTTTGTCAGCCACATCTCCCATGCTACTATGCTCTTCGATTTTTCAGAGAGCTCCAGTAGCTTTGTGAGGCACAATAATACACTACAAAAGCTGAGTTAACTCTTCTCATTATATCATATCTCTCCATAGGTCCACCATTTTTTTACATTTAATTTCCTTCTTTTTTTTTTTCTGATTTACTCAGGCATATTTTCTTCTAAACTATTTGACACCTGTCAGTAGAAATGGCTTACTTTTGTAACCATTGATTCTCTCAGCCCTGAGATGGCTTTTAGTAGCATTAATCATCTGGCAATTTCATATTTGACTTTCTTTAACTCATAGGTGAATATCATGTTGTTTTGGTGATTTGTTACTATTAATT
Source organism: Pseudopipra pipra (assembly GCF_036250125.1). Lineage (NCBI taxonomy): Eukaryota > Metazoa > Chordata > Aves > Passeriformes > Pipridae > Pseudopipra > Pseudopipra pipra. Next base: position 59,596,530 of record NC_087552.1, on the reverse strand, counting down.
TTATTGATTCGTTCTCATGACAAAAAGGTGAGGCACACATTCTTTTGTGTGATGGTGAACTTTATTACAAATATACTTCTGGTATATATATATATAAAGCCCTTAACTTAAATACTAGTGTGTTTGAATTCAAGTTTTATTTTCCTGCTGCTGGAACTACATGGTGTTATTTATTCATTTTCTCCAATTCTCTGGAGGTATAAAATTAAGATCTGAGGTATGATGCCAGAACTGTTGATTTAGAGATGCAATCTAATTTTATAATAATTGCCAAAATCATGCTAAAAGCTAGATTTAATTTTATAGGAAATATGCTTCCAAGTATTTACGTGCCAAATGAATATTCTTCATCTTAGGGTGCCATTTTAGTCCAATGAAGTAAAATCAAGCATATGATTTAAATGGTTTGGAGACCTATGTCTTCTCTGTACTCTGTTTCCTTGTCCTGTAGGCCATTTATGGGAAACATTAGTACTAACATAAGCAAGTCAACAAAGTTTTGCTTAGAGAAACTAAATGTTCTAATGTAATATGGCAAACCTCCATGTATTCCAGTATAAATAGGACTTCAAGGAGCAAACTGTGTGTTTTCTGCTGAGTAATTATGTACCTGAGAAATCTATTTTGACAAAGATAGAACTGATTTTTATTTGCATTTTTTTCTCCCCCAGAATTATTTATTTATTTTACCAGGACCCATACAGATAGTATATGTGACTGACTTTCCTTTTCTTATGCTGATTTAATTTCTACCCTGGAGAAAAACATTTTAAACAATTCAGGACTTTGACCTAAAGTTTTTTGGTCGGTAATCTATCAGGTCTTTTTCATGCAAACTCTAGTAATGTGAAATAGAGAGGACTTTGCCACTGCCATAATGATGAATATCTTCAAATTTTCTACATCATTTCCTATTCATTATGTAAATGAAATCTTATTTATGTAGATAGAGGTGTTTTTCCACTGATGCTCAAATTGTTTCTCAACACCATCACAGCCACCTCATCCACCCACAGATGAACATTCTCCAATAGTCATTACTAACTGTAGAGAGATTTCCAATAAGACTTTTGGAAACTTCCCACAGACCAAATCTGGCATATCTGGACACTCTCCCACCTCTTGGAGATGAAAAAACCACTGCTTTTTGGTATTGAAATGTCCATTTTGTTTCACTGTTTCTGTGATGATTTAATTGTCCAGTGTTCGCTGTGCCGTTGTCTGGGGGGGTGCAGGCACTGTACCAAGATATATGCAGAAAATCAGTATGCAAACCTTGCCATTACCATGAACTAGGACAAAGGCAATTATTCATGTTGCATTTTAGTAACATAACTCAGGTAAATAGCATAAACTGCTCTGAAAGTTGGCCTTTTTATATACAGTTTCATCAGTCAGTGATAATGAGGAAAGTCTTTGGAAAATGGTTAATTTATATGTAATTTATAGTGTTACAAGGCCTAATGATGCCTTCTTTTGATATTCATTTTGTTATGATATTCAGGTTCTATGATAACACTGCAAACAGTACACAAGTTATTGCATTGTCCTGACCAAGAATTCTGTGAGTATATTTTCTTCCAGCCTTGTTTGGAGATTGTGAACGTAGGCTTGAAGTTGACTTGCTCTTTCTGGGACATCAAATTAAAGGAGCTAAAGTGTGAACCCTTTCCAAAGTAAGCCAAAAAATGGGAGAAAAGGCCCATAACTGTTTAAGATCTGTGTAGAAGATCTTGAGGGAAATGAGTTGATCCTTCAAATTTTATGTGGCTTTCAGGTGTTCATAGATGAAAGCCAGAGAGCTGGAGCACAAGGAAGGAGCTCTGTAGATAATTCTGAGCTGTGCAATGGCCAGGTATGCTAGAGGAGCTGGGCCAGTGCATTAACAAACATTTCTCCAGAAATGTTGTTTTTCGATATACGGAAGTCATAAACAATCAGCCATAAAATAATATGACTGTTCTATATTAGTATTTTATTTAAAGAATTGAAAATAAGATCTGATGAATTCTTGTGAAGATTGACACCTTAGATATTTTCATTTACACAAAGCATTTTTTTAATACAGAAGATGTTTACTGCTGTTGAAATCTTAGGAATATATAAACTTTAGTAAATTATTTTTTTCCAAATATAGCATTTGTTAATTCACACTTTTAATGAATCATATGATAAAAGCTTTGATTCAATAGTATAGAATGTGTTTGTAATTTTGCCAAAAATGCCCCAAGTAATTTTTCTTTAGAATACTGAATATTTATTATGTGTTGGAAGCATAAATTTTCCCCTTCTTTCATGTACAGCTAAAGTCACTATGGAAGACAATTTTAAACTTTGGGGAAAAAAGCTCTACCTTTTACAGTTATTCTAAAACTTTTGTTTTTGATATCTAATCATGTGGTAGCATCTCACAAACATGATTATTGTGTTTATAGAGTGGCTTAACTAACTTTCAATGGTCAAAAATTCTTAATGGTAAAACTTTTTTTCCAAGGTTTGCTGTTTTCAACTTTTAAGATCTGTAAACTGATCATATCATAATATTTGTTTCATTTTGCTGGTGTTGGTGGATTTACTATCTCTGAGAAGCCAATGTGACATAAATGTATTATATGCTAGCATAATACCTTTACTAATATTACTATCTATTGATATTTTCCATGATTGTTGCATTAAATTTGAAAAATAAAGCTTTTTGCGAGCAGGACAAGACCTAAACAGCTTTGACAGTGTTAAGTGTTTCTAAAAATGATCACAGTTGTTATTTCTTTTGTGTTTCAAATAGTGTTAGGCCTATAAAACCCAGTATGTCAAATTTGTCATGAAATAATTTGAGACTTAAGGGGCTGTGTGGCTCAGGGTTATGAGTTACAGAAATGAGAATTTATTGACATTGGAAAATGGCCACACTGATTCAGAAAGTTGTATTATCTTTCTCAATCTGAAATGACTTACAATATTTTGCTAGCATTTCACTTCAAAGTGTTCAGAATGGACTGCAATCACTGCAAGTGATGACCATTAAAAATAATGGATGCATCTTGTGGTATTTTATCTATCTGTGTGTGCACATAAATATAAGAAGCTCCAGAGTGCTAAACGTTACTTTAACCAAATAACTTTTATTATTATTACTACGGGCATGCTTAAAAGAGGCAGCATACAAAGCTTAAATTAATATCTACTATAAGCTGATTAAAAAAAATAAAAAAATAAATACACTGTACTTTCATGGAAATGGACAATGCTGTGACATTGGCAAGTCCATGTCAATGAAGAAATCAAAACACCCTTCCCTAGTACAGATTTATTTGCGAAATTTTTGCAGGTACCAATGGAGTTCTTGATCTAGAAAAGCCTTTTTATGCGGACTTACTTGTCTTTAAGCAAACATTTAAATATTTTTCTGACTTACCACTATTGAGAGATTTTATTTAGGATGTTTTTCTGCAGTTCTGTGCAGAGACATGTGTGTGTAGTGCTAACTGCATGGCTATCCTGCCTGGGAGTCTGTTCAGCTGTGCTCCTCTTCTGGGTTTCCCACTCACCCGAGGCCAGGACTGGGATATGGCTGAATGTGCACCTTCTCTGAGATTTTAGAAACAATCTTGGATCCCACAGGATTGTTATACTCTAATTTGCTACATTTTTGATCACTTTGATTTTAAAATGTATTCTAAAGAGCAGCTGTAAATTATTTTATTCAAGTATGGCTCAAAGTTGCTTCAGGCTAAAGTGGTTTAATGTTCCAGTAAGATACAGGCAAATAATGTTGACAGAGTTAATAAAAACAGTTCTAAACCTAAGTTAGAACCTTCTCCTGGGCTCAGAATTGAATACAGCTCAAGTGTAGTTTGCTCTCATCCACAATGGCTAGTTAAACATTGTAATAATCATTTTGTTCTGAAGACACCTCTCGTAACATGTTTTAATATATGTATATCTAGCCTGCAGTATTGGTCAGAAAGCAACTGCTGTTGGTAGTTATTTCATTTCTAATGCACAATAACACAGCAGAAGCAATTCAGTGAATCACAGAAGTAGCTTCAGGGAGCCCATAGGCCATAGAACTAATTTCAGCCTGTGAGTAAATAAAAGATGTGAAAATACAGTTCCCACTTTCTCAGCGGAATCAGAATGACAAGGTCAATAGACACAGATTACTGAACTGTACACATTTACAAGATTGGTACTTGTGCCATATAGAGTATAAATATACAAATTCTTCCCACCCTGTCAGTATAATGAGAATTATGTTATTTATGAAACAGTGATACAATACGTCAGAGAAAAAAACATAATCTGCTTTTGGTTAATATGCAAATAATTTTCATGATTCAAATGAACGAAGTTTGGAATTTATTCTTGTAATGGCCATAAAAGTTGCTTTTTATTTTCTGCTTCAACCTGAGAAAAATATCAGGATTTGTGGTAAGATTACCAGTACGAAAGTAAGAAATAAAATATTCTACTAATTTCCCCATTTTGTTCTGTTTCAGTTGTAGTTTATATACAAAAATAGTTGACAACATTAGAAACAAATGGAAGAAAAAGAAAGCCCAAGAAATTAAATGAAAAACTCAGGTTTTTGGAGTTCTGGTGCCAGTGGCTGTCTGAGTGATGACAGTTAGCTGGCATGTGTAGTAATATTTTCTTTGGTGGCCATTTTCCAGGTATACAAGATTAGAATATCTTTCATTTTGCTAAACTAAGAATTTTAATATTAATGGTGCATTTAATATAATACAGCTGGAGCCACGAGATTTGCAGTTGGGCTGAATTTTGTCTTGGGTTATCAAATTGTTTCTTTCCTTCATCAATGAGTCTATTCTCCTTGGTGAGAGAGCACTCCTTTCATCCTCTTCAGAGCTCCCAAACAAAGAGAAAATGTTCCTCTGCAGCAAAAACAACACACAAAAGCCATCCAGGCAAATTAGTTCACAGAACTCCTGCATATTTACTGACAATGATTTCTGTTCCTAATGTATCTAGGCAATTAACAGACATAACCCTACTGCCTTCTTCCTTGCCCCACCTGCCTTGCTATATGTGTAGACACTGACACCTGTGCAAGGTCAAACAGCAGTGAAATCAAGAAATTAGATTGTAATAAGTTACAACCTCTACACTTGACCTATATTGCCTAAGTGCTTGATAGTGTCATTCAATTGCATATCTCAGGTGAAAACTTGTGGCAAGACAACTGATTAGAATTGACTATACTGGAAATCAATCTTTAGTGCTTATGAGACACCTTTTGATGGATTTGAAATTAAAATCTATGCCATCACAGTGTATATATACATATATCAAACACTTTGTCTCATCATCAATTGATTTAATTAATATTTTGCTCCTGCCTCACTGGATAAAGATTCTCTGCAGCTTAGTAAGAGAGGAGCTGTTGTCTGTATAATATCTGCCTGATTTACTACAGAAGTGGGTAGATTTGCCACGTCTGAAAGAGAAATCCAGTGGAATGGAAAGCAAATCTTCACAGTTGTAGAAAATGAATATGCTGCTGTGAAAAAATGAACTCTAACTACCTTTGGATTTTTTCAATGGCAAGTGAGCCAATTAAACCAGAATTCTCACATATTAATTTTAATTTTCTAGAACACTTCATATGTGTTTTGAAAACATTTAATCTTGTACTCCTAGCTATACCTAAATCCAGAAAGCTTATGCCTGAAGAATACATAGTGCTGTCTAAGCTTCAGTACTGTGAGAAAAACAGATGTAGGTATACTAGAATAGGCATTTTGTGTAATGGATGCTTTTACCTACGTTTTCTCGTTTCCCTATTTGTTAATTGGATATTATAATCCTCTTTTCTCACAGGGCTCTGCGACAATACATTAATTAAGGTTTGGAAAGTATTCAGATTCTAGAGTACTGAGACCCTGACTGAAGAGCCCCTGGGAAAATGAGTGGTTGGGTCCACAAGGAGGATTTGAATACTGTCCAATAAATAAGGCCTATAGATACATATTGAAAAGCACAGAGAAAGTATTGAAGAACTGCATGTCAAGTAACCACTGTCTCTCTGTCCTGTGCAAAGTTATAGTATGTGATTCCAATCCACATACAACACAGGGGATTTGTAACTTCCAAACAGGGATCTCTGTGTGTGAGTTTGTGTGAAATGTAAGCTTACAACAATTGGATAAACAGTTTAAAGAATTTTTTGAAAATAAGCAAATAAAGGAACAGAAACCTTAGCTAAACTCTTAAAGGTAGAAAGGCAGAAACAAGTCAGCATCAAACTGTGAATAAAAAAAAACCCAAACAACCAAACCGCTCTGAAATTATCTTCCCAGATTTTTGTGGTTAGATGATCATGATGACTTCCTGCTTTTTGTTTCTTTGTTGTTTGGGTTTTTCTTTTGTCACTCTTGTTTTGTTTGTTCGTTTTGTTTTCTTTTGTACCTATGTGGAAGACTACCAGAAATAATAAAAGAAAAGGATTCTTGTGGCTTCCCACTAATGAAACTGTGAGGCAGTTACTGAAGTTTAAGCATGTGAGTGATCTGGAAGGCTTCAACACAACCACATGCATGTTTAAGCTTAAAAATATTTTTTGGTGGTTTAATGCTTCCTTGTAGATGACACCCAGTAAAACCTATATGCTCAGATGAAGAATGATTTAAGCTAATATGATATTCCACAAAGTGGTGTGAGTTTCCTTGTATGGCCTTCATGGAGGAAAAGAGCCTATAACTGTGTTTCTAAGAGCTGCACCGCACAAGTGGAGTAAAGCACTCCCCAAACAAAATCAGTTTGCCCGTGCAATGCCATAAGCTTCCTCTCAGTTTCCATTGCAGCGCACGGAAATTCACTTGAATTTCACACAGCAACAGAATTGCATTACACCTGTGTAGTATACAACACATTGTCAAATAAGTGATCTTCAAGTAATAAGTTGTACAATGTGAGATGACATTCACTATTTTTTGGCAGATTAACTATGTCATTTTTTAAATATACTGGACTTGCTTATTTTGTCATTGATTTTGATAGAAAAACTTCCAAATATTATAAAGATTACAAAGTGACAAATAGGATAGTATCAAATGCAGTTATGATGTATGTTGTTCAGCTGTATCTAATTCAATAATTGATTGACTACTATGGGGAGTGTTAGGAGCTCTATTATTATTGACCATTTACAATTATTTGAGAAATGAGAGGATATGGATTTTGTGAGAATGACAATTACCTAACAAGTAATTTCAGTAATTCAGTAAAATCTAATCTTTTAGTTTGGATAAATCACACATGAAATCAATGCTTGTAAGACGATCATGAGCCTTATTTTGTTATTTGCCTACTGTGTACACTAGACAGAAAAGATACACAACATTGTTATCAGTTAAACAGAAAATTTATAGTATTTTGTTCAACTGTTCTTGAACTCTTAAGAGGGAACAGTGATGTCAGTACCTTTATTGGAATTACAGGATGGATTTTCAACATACCATAGTTAAAAAATGAAAACATAAATACATTTGTAGATAGAGATACATCCTAAGTCCTGCAGAGCTTCTGGAAGATGATGGGATCAAAAAAGAGAAGGGGTTGCCCTCTGCCCTTAAGCATAAATGGAATGAAGATGTCAGCTCACATTCTGCCTTTGCTGTGACTCCAGATACAGAACAACAGCACTGCAGCTAGGCTTTCAATCTCTGTTTTTGTAAGTGTCAACTTTTGTTTCAAATACACCAGTTCTTATTTTGGCTTTCCCATTCATCCATGATAGTTCACCAGTCAGTTTAAGAAAAAACAGTTTTAAGAATTCATGCCTTGGTGATAAGAACACCTGAGCTCCCTTGTGTTTCAATGCAGCAGCTAACGAGTGAAGACGGGTGATTTGTAGTGTAGATAATACACAGTTGGGTACCCCAGACGTGTGTCTATTCCTTTGTCAATGATGTTAACAAAAGGCAGGCATGCTGAGTAGTCAACCAGTGATATAAAATATTTGTTGAATGGAGAGTTTTTTGGAAATAAATTTCTATTTTGCTCTTCTGCCAACTGGCACCTTTCCTATGAAGCTTAAAAATTAATTGTTTTTAATTGAAAGTGGAAGGCCTAATCTTTCTTTCATTCACATTAGGTTATGTTTAGCTTTCTCTGGAAATGTCTGTGCACCTGAATTTGTCAAGGCTGTATTTATTTTCTTAATGTAAGTGAGACTTAAGCCCTGAGTTTTGGAGATTAGTGTATTTTTGTGGGGTGAATAGAAATTTTTTTTTATCAAAACAAACAAACAAATCCAATGTCCCATCAACTGTTACAGAGGAGAGGACAAAGAAAAATTTAGGAATGACTGTAAAAATACTACTGTAAGAAGAGCAAAATCCCAAAAATGCCCCAAACACTGATATGAGCCTGTGTAGTCCAGAAGCAGCAGTGCTTAAAGAGCAATTCAAAAGATAAAACATTCATCCCTGTTCCCAATCTTGATATTCAGAAGGGAAATTTATAAAACGTGCTTTCAGATTGAATACTTCATTGGCATCGTTTCCATCCTTTTATCATTCAGGCAGCATTTGTTTCCTTGTGTTTTCAATAAAATGCAAGTCCATGGAAACCAGAAATATCACTGTGTCAGACTAAAAATTGTTGAATAAAAGAGTCTGTGCCTTACACAAAATAAGAACCAGGAGTGATTTAGCTAACTGCAGGGAAGGTCTAAAGTGCCATCAATTAATCTCTTAAGATTTTGATTATTTTTATGATTTGAGATAGCATTTTTCTTCTAGTTTTCAATAGAGGATTAGTTTAACACAGAACACGATCTGTTAGTCATACTGCATTTCCAGTCTTTTACACCAATTGTAATCACCACGTGATGAAAGTGCGTGGCTTTTTAGTCTTTTTTGAGGATAGAGGAAAGAAAACAAACTGTTATAAGAAATAATTTAGAAGGCTGACAGGATTAGCTCTCTAGATAGGAATAATTTTCTGCTCAATACACAGTTGGGACACATATGCAAAGAAAGGACACCAGAAAAAAAGGCCGACAATTCCAGAGCAAATTTTAGTGCATCTATCACCACTATTTCCTTCATGCTGCCTGTTTGTGATTCAGGAAAAGCACACTATAGGAAGCTGAAAAGGAAAGACTTTATCACAAATGTTCTGAAAGTCAAACTCCGCATTGCTTTGGAGGGCTAACTACCTTTAGCTAAAACAATAGTAGATCACTTAGGAAAACATTTGTGATATTTACATATGCTTTTAATAGATGAATGCATTGTCCATGAATGGATATGGCTATATATGGCTATGTTAGTGAATTCCTAATGACAAGTTGTTTCAACCACATCAAAAGTGACCTCAGATTTGAAAGACGGCACATATGCTTTATCTAAGAATATTGGACCTTTCTTGACTAATCTTTTCTCTTTCTGACTACATGTCTGCAAGGCTTTGTATTTGCTGACTGCTTGAGGTTTATTCTAGTCTTTGGGCTTCTGGAGGGCTTGGTGGACTTTGTAAAAGAAATGTTTTTCCATCCAGGCTGCCATCTGTGGCATTGTTCTCTGTAGATATTCACCTGAGTGAACATGCAGAACAAATGAGGATCAGTTTCTTATTTTGGTTAGTAGAAAAGGGTTGAGAGCATCTAAGTAATGAACACCTTATAGCAATAATCTTTTATGCATGCCACCAGGGTTTAGTATGCTTCCAAGCTGTTGTCTGCAACATCAGTTCTGCAAGAGTGTGGTAGGTTCACCTTGGCTAAACGCCAGGTGCCCACCCAGCCACTCTATCCGTCCCCTTCTCAGCTGGACAGGGGAGACAGTAAGGTGGGAAAAGAAAACAACACAAATCATGGGTTGCAATAAGGCAGTTTATATTTATGCAAAAAAAAGAAAGCAAAAGCAGCTGCGCACGCACAAGGCAGAAGCCAGCAGTTAATCTCTACTTCCCATCAGCAGCGATGGTCGGCCACTTCTCTGAGAAGCAGGGCTCCAGCATGTGCAACGTTGTCAGCAGGTAGCCATCAGAGACAATGAGTGCCTGCTGTCCTGCTCCTTGCCTCAGCTTTTATATCTGGGTTGACAGCATATGGTATGGAATATCCCCTTGGTCAGTGTGGGCCAGCTGGCCTACTTGTGTCCTCTCCCAGGATCTCGCCCTTGATGTTGCAGTGCTGTGCTCAGCAGTAGCCAAAATGTGGGTGTGTTATCAACACTCCTCTAGCTACCAATGCAGAGCTACTATGGGGAAATAAATTCCAGCTGAGCCAGACCCACCACAAAGAGCCATTGGAACTGGACTCTGTGAAGCTGTTGTGATGAAAATTACCTGGATCACAAGCCTTTTCAGGGTGCACATTTTTAAAACAATCTGTTCCTAACAAGCCAGATTATATTCTCAACAAAAAAAGTAGAAAAAAGCATTGCCCCAAGAATTGCAGAGAAGCATTTCAAGTAATGTGAATATGTAGGACCCAATCGACAGCATAAACTTCACTGTTTTTGTGAAAAAAAATCTAAATATAACTTGAATGGAAATACAGTGATTCCACTAGAGAGTGGCTACTGGTACCAACAGATTATTTTATTTAAGGAAACGCACATTTTACATTTTGTGCAAAATCCCTGTGCTTTCAGACTTGCACAGAGTCCCATCAGATATACAGGAAGATGCATCTGTGAAATCAGTTCCCTAATCTAGAAAAGCATGTGTCCACCTTTGTTCTTGTTAAAAACTAGTTCCTTTCCTCTCCTGACAGCCCTGGATTTTTTAAAGCTGTACCTTGAAGGAGGAGGACTAGCCACAGATGTTGATTCACATGGAATCTGAAAGACAGGATTCTGGACAGCACCTCTAGTACCATGTTGGGACATGGAAACTTCAGCTTGGCTCTGACTCAGAGGGAAGCATGTCAGTTACTGAGTCGCCAGCACCACCTCCTGTACTGTCTGGTTTTGCTTTGAAGAAGTCTCCTCTTCAATGCCTGGTATTGCTCACCTTATGAAATCTGACAGGATCACAGCCTAAGATAGTGCAGCTACAGGCCTGTTTTGAATTACTTAAGTGATGCAGTGGACATAAAGTTTCCAGCCACAGCAGGAGATTTTCAAAGGTATTTTGAACTCATCTCTCATGGAAAATCAAGAAGGCTGATAAGTGTCAATGCACTTATGTAATTTTGCTTACACAATGCCAATAAATGCTATTTCTGTGAGTAGATGTGGTCTTAAAATACCATCAGAGAGTTTTTCAGAAAACTTCACTTGCATCAATGCTGCCTCACTAGTAAAAGGCAAATCTCTGGAACTACTCTCTTTGCCAAATTAATTTCATTAATTGTTGTTCTTTGGATCCAAATCTCTCTTAAGTTAGCATCTAATTGCAAAGTTGTTTAAGATAAAGCTTCCTGAATTCCTCCATTCGTGTGGTAGACTGCTATGCAAACAATTTTGTTAGAGGGTGGTCCTTTAAATAACAATAATATGTTGTCTAGAAAAATGTGAAGTAATGATTATGGATTATGGTAGGCCATTTGATCAAAGAAGAAACATTTTAAAACTTTACATTCCAAATTATCATAGAGTGCATTGATGATTCAGTATCAATCTGCATATTTCAAGTGTTAATATGGCACACTTATGATTATTTCAATACTTCTTTTGGAGTGCTAAGTTTTGATTCTGAAAGATGCAAGACATAAAGGTTAAATTCATAAGGTGTTTTCACCTTTGTTCTTTACTAGTTAGTAAACTCATAGAGCTTTGAATCTGCTGGTCATGACAGTACAGAGCATTTCATCAGAAGCTTGTGAAAAAACATATTTAGAGGGCCAGACAGTACATTTGTGTCACAGCTGCATGTCTAAGATGTACAAATGCACATCTGATAGATGTATATTTGCAAAAAGTATGTGTGAGTCAATGTTTAAAACAGAGTAAAAATGTAACTCTGAACTCTTTGCTCTCAGTATCTGTAGTTCCACTCTGTTCTCATTGATGTTGAAGATGCTCTGGTGTTCATTCAAGCCCAGGGTTGCGAGGCGTGCCTTCAGTTTTAATTTTTAAGAGTAGTACTTTAGTGTGACAAGTCTACTGCAAAGCATTATACATTTTTTTACCAATTTTCTGAACACTGCGAGATGGGTTTACATTAAAAATGTCTTGTTTAGTACATGGGTACTGACAATGACAGCTCTAGGTCAATACTAAGGGAAGGGGGAAGATTGCTTGCCTTAGTTGTTGTGTTATTGACGGAAATAGCAGGCAGAGCACCTTTGAAAATGCTCCTTTTATATTACATTAATTTGCCTATGATTACAGGGCATTACAGAAGAACTGTCATGTAATTTCACCTTTGCTATAATTTTAGGTTCTTTATTCTTAAGCCTGCATTTAGACGAATTTTTTGTGCACCATTTGACACTGTGTTTCTCTACTTCACCTGTCAGATCTAGATACTTGTCTATTCATTTAAAATGTTCACTGATAGGAACCACAGTTTTCTGGGTGCTGTCACGGTTCTTGCAGGAAGCAAAAAGGCTAGCAAGAGACACTATCACCACACTAAATTGGATCTTTATTTTGCTGTTCTAGACACTCAAAGATTTTTGCAAAAAAGTAGTATTAAAGTGTGCGCTTGAATTTTCTAGATCTGTCATTAATACTGTTTCACCAGCAGCACAACAGATTTTCCAAGCCAGACACTATGCAGTGGTTTCTTTCCTCTATGCTTTCCAGTTAGCTCCTATTTGAAATATTTTTCCTTTTTTTTTTTTCCCAGTGTCATTCTCTGTAGATGTATAGCACATTAAAAATATGGGTTGTCTCAATATATTAGCTCCCGATTACATCTTGGTGTCCATTAGCGAGTGATCATGTAAGTACACAGCTGTCTACTCACTGCTCAGCATCCAAAATGTGCAAATTTTGTTAAAGTCTTAAATCTTTGTGAAATATTGACCTCTGTGAAACATCTGTCTGATATGTCTCTGTATGAAAAGAATTGGACAAATTTAATTCTCAGAACACTTCAGTAACTTTGGACAAGTTAGCACCGACCTAATTTGGCTAACACTATGCATAGTAAATATTCAAAACTTTCTTTCTGTATTTTCAGGTATGAGTCTAGAATACTCTTTTGCCTCCTAACTTACTACATGGACTTCATAAACCCTGTTATGAAATGTTTCTTTTCTGTTCATCATCCTGGTCTCTGTGCCTTATTGACCTGGTATTTTCCATATCCTTCAAGTGTGGACCACAAAACTAAACATAGAGGTAGTCTGGTCTGCTAAATTGCATCAGAGGTAAGACTTTCCCTGTTTCTACTTGATGTTCATCAGGTTGTGCCCATAAGTGTTATATTAGCTTTCTGTGCTGCAGATTGCTCTGACAGTTGTGCTGATGTAATCATCTGCAGTAATTCATATGTCTTCCTTTGAATCACTGCTTTCCAAGCATTTGACATTGTGCCGCATGACATCCTTGTCTCTAAACAGGAAAGACAGGGATTTGATATTGAAAGAGTTGTGGTCAACAGCCAAATGTCTAAGTAGAGACCAGTGACAAGTAGTTACGTTGTTCCTCGGGGGTCTGTACTGGGATGGGCCCTGCTGAACATCTTTGTCAGTGACAAAGTGGGAAAAGCTGGAGAGGGACATACAAGGGCATGTAGTGACAGGACAAGGGGGGAGTGGCTTTAAAGTGAAAGAGGGTAGGTTTGTATTAGATATTAGAAAGGAATTCTTTACTGTCAGGCTGGTGAGGCACTGACACAGATTGCCCAGAGAAGTTGTGGATGCTGCATCCCTGGAAGTGTTCATGGCCAGTATGAATGCAGCTCTGAGAAACCTGGTCTAGTGGAAATTGTCCCTGCTTTTTAAGGTCCCTTCCAAGCCAGTCCGTTCTGTGATTTTGTGATTTAAACAATTGTTGTGGTATAGCTTGCATTCTTAGTTTCCAAATAGAGAACTTTGAATATGGCTGCTTTTGGATTTCTTTAATGAAGTAATCCAGCTCATTGTTTTTGAGCCACTGTTAAGTCAAAAATTCTTCTTCACTTATTTTAGGCTTGAAACTGATGAACTTTTTGAACAATTTCCATTAAATAGCATTTAATTTTTGACAGAAAATTTTAAATAATTCTGCTCAGTTATCATCCTTTGATAGTCTTTGGTCAGGGTAAAAAAAATAATAAAGCCATGTGCATTGTTGGCTAGTGCGTGTCAGTTATGGAACTCAAATAATGATAATATTGTGTGACAGAGTAATACTAATTGTTTTCACTAGTTATATCCTTGCAGCAAACACAAAATTTGTGTATGAATAATTAGCTGGAAAATAAGATGCTGATTTTGGTGAAGTTTCACCAATGTTACAATAAAAAAAATGTGAGCAGTATGATTAGTATAAAATTAGAGGATAGAAGCAATTCAATATATAAATCATGTTTAATGTCTATGTGCATGATATCACTGAAACAACTACTCCAGAAGAAATTCTGTCATATGAAGAGGAAACAAAATGCTCTCCATACGTGACAACAGGAGTGATTTTAATTCTTCTCCTTGCTCTGCAAAAGGCTACTAAAAAAACCCCAAAAGAACTTTATGCACGAATCAGAAATAGACAGCAGCCAAAGCAGAAATAAGATTAAGGAGAAAAAAAAAAGGCTGCAAAATAGTAGTTAGGTTGGATAAATGAACATTATGTAGAAGACAATACAAAATGCACAGTCAGGAAGCAAAATCAAAGGTGCAGTCACCTGAAAAGTACATAAGACTCAAAGAAGTTATCTGTTTAAGCTTCTATTAGTTTTTTTAAATGGGTAGTTTCAAGATATATGCATGGGCTGTCTGCATACTTTGCACTAGAATATTTCTTATAATTCCGATTTCCACGTATTGTTGCTAAGTAGGAAGCTCAGGGTCCTAAATCTATTTACCTTTCTTTTAAGGAGGGGAAATTTAAAAATGCCTGCAACTATAGGCAGTGCTCTTTCCCACTATATATATATACACACATACATGTACATATAAGTATTACTAATGTTTAGATGACTTACCCAGAAGTAGAAATCTTGGAAGAATTTTCTGACTTGTCGTGAGGGGTGTGCTGTTAGTGTTTCTCTTCACAGTATACTAATCATCAAATTACGATATAGTTTGAAGGAAAGCAGCCTTCAACATATGAGTTGTTAAACCAGTATACTGTCTCCACTTAGAACAATAATGGTTAGCAATATAGAGCGATCCTCCCACGGTATATAGTTGTTCCAGTCTGGAAGATTGCTTTTCAAAGGTTGCATTTAGAACCACCAGTAAAAATAAAATAATCTGTGACTTTGCCTGACTCTGTTTTGAACCTGGTGGCCCTTTTGGCCTCTAAGACATCTTTTTGCAACAAATTCTACAATTGAACTAGATGAATTAAGATTTGATTGATACGCACACAATATTCTCATTGAAGTGGTTCCTCACTCTTTTAATGCAAGAAACACAGAGTCAGTCCTTTTAATGCAAGAAACACAGCGTCAAAGTACTTTCCTCCTGCCATTCCCTCTCTTCCAAGTTAACTTGCCCAGATTACTTCATCTTCCTTCATTCAGAATGTTAAAAAATCAGGAAGATGTGCACATCCGGGTATGCTATTTAGGTGTGTACAGAATTTTCAGGCAGGTGCCAACTGACTTCTGAGTTTTCCTAAGACTAGTGGTCACCAAAATAGGGACTTCTGGGGTTATTTTCTTAGACTTAATTAAAGAATATTCAGTTAACCTTGGACTTGACATAGACCTTCCATATGTTAAGACGAAAAGCAATTAGAAGGAGCAGATACTTTGTGCCTGATGTTATATCTACTGTCTTGTGCAAATTTCGTCTTTTCTTGAGCTTTGTCAGCTTATTTTTCTCAAGTTTTTCCTAAGTGTTTCAAATGAAAGCTGGAATGGTTGTTTACTGTTCTAACAGTGGGGTTATTGCCCTGCAGTTTTCTACGCGTTGTCTCAAGACCGTTTTCCTTCCTTTGTGTTTTTCACCTAACTATTTTTATCCTTTGCTACTGCTGCAAGTCTTCATTATGCTCTTTAAATCTCTTTTCCTTCTACAGTGTTTCTTTTGTTATGTTATGTATAATGGGTGAAAATGATCTCTGGCACAGAGCCACAGTATTAAACCAGGAATTAATATGGACCAGTACTCTTAGACTAAAAAAATGCTTACAGTCATTTGAACACCAAAGATAAGAGAGACAGAGGCATATTTCTAACTTCTTTGCAAATGAAAGACACAGGACTGCTGTTTAAGGGAGTTTCAACTGAGCACAGAAACAGACTGAATGCAATCAATCAAAAAAGATTTATTCAAGAGTCATAAATTAGGCTCTACCTTAGATTCCTTCCGTCTCCCTTTCTTATATATCATCTCTTGTCTTGACATTGAGTCTGAAGTATTTCCTCCAGCCAGTAAAGAAAGACTTTCCAAACTCAAGAGTCCAATTAGGAAAAATGTTCCCCTGCCTTTCAGCATTGCATTATCTGAACCAGTTCCCTCCAGAGCACCATCTACAATGGGGGCATTTATAACTGAAAGTATCTCAGTAGGAAAGGGTACTTGCTTATTGTATGAAAAATTGAAAACTACAGGCTGAAAACAGGCACAGCTTGAGTGCTGCAGTATACCTGCTTTGTGTCTGTTTTATGACTGAGGCAGTATTCAACAATTGTGAGGGAAAGACAGGGTAAAGATGGCCTGAAAAGTTTGGTAAAAAGTAAGAAAAGTGGTTCCAGACCAGCTGCTATGAGAAGGGTCCACAGTTACAAGTGCTCATTCCAATTTTCATCAAGGAATCATTTCAGGATCTTTTGTTTTAAGGATTCCCTTGGCTTTTAAATCTGCCTCCTTTACTGGCACTTCCAGTTCCTGCAAAAGCTCCTGTCCTGTGAGTTAGCTGGCATCTCCTCATCTGTAAGGGAAAGATTTAAAAAATAACAAACTTGAGCCTCTTTCCCTCCATTGTCAAGGTTTTGTCAACAATCACAAGAGGTAGAAACACTCTCAATTGCTTGTTCATCACACTGTGATGAATGGGTCTCTTAGCTGTGCTGGCACAAATGTCTGTGCACCCACATTGACAGCTTGCAGCAAACTGATTTGGCTTTGAAAACACTTTTCTCTCTCTCCCTCTCTCTCTTCTCTCCCAAGTGTACTTTAAGCCAGAGCGATTGCCCAGATTTGCTCTCAGCAGAAGCACAGAAGTGGTTTTGCTGTAAGAACTGAAAGGCTAATATGGTGCACAAACAGGAGTGGGTAACATCAGAGGAGCCAGTATTTCTACTGAAACAGTCTGAGACTCCAAGAATTGGTGCTTTATAAATGTCAGCAAAGGCTGGAAACACAGCCCCCATGTATTTTAATTACATGACATATAATTTAACTGTCTGTTGGACATTGCAAGTGTATGCTGGAGAGATATCACTGTATATTTACCTTGTTTTCAGAGGCAAGTTTCTACGCTTGATAGACATATGCTGTCATTGTTCCTGAATGCCTTATATGTCCTTTAAAGACGGTATTTTTGTCTAATTTTCAATTAAAACCACTAGGCAAGATCTGACACTGTTATTTCCTTTAAATTTGCTTATGTTATTGGTATTCTCCACCGTTTCCATCACTGTGAGTTCATTTGTTTTCCTTGTGACAGCTGATGTCAAGCTGATCTGTATTTATCATCTCACCTTCAATATTTGCTGAGATGTGCCACAATTAGAGCAGCTGACATTTTGCTGTAGGCAGAACCAAAATTATATTATGTATGTTCTCTGTGGGTTACTCGTCTGGATACCCTTTACAAACACACAGTTATTTAGATTCATTGCTAGACAGTTCTGTGTTTTGTGTTTACACAATACGCCACTCATTTTGGGTCCTGGGTTTGGTTCCTGCTTCTCTGTATAGGAGGTAATGTGGCTAAGGCAGTAGAGAGATAGTGGTGATGGAAGTTAGAATGGGCAAGGTGATAGAAATCTGAATCAGAAATTGAGCAATGACTAAGATGATTTCTGGCTGGTAAAATGTTGTGATACGCATCTCTCTGAACTGGTGAGAGGTTGGTGGTTGCAGCAGTGTCTAAACAATGCATCCCTGAGCCAGGCAGACCCTAAAGATCTGAGTACAGTAGCTGGCCAGTAGAGCTGAGGATGAGTGTATCAGCAAACTGTGGTTCTGGGAAGGAAAAATTGCTTAGAAGAGGATAAAATAAATGAAGGTGCAAATCTATTTTTATTTCACAGAAATAATTTACAAGTGATTTCTATGTCTTCCGGGTAAGAATTTGACTATTTGGGGGCTAATTTAAAAGAAATGTTGCTAACCTGTGACCTGGAGAAGGAGCACAAACCAAAATCACATTTGTGTAACTTCCAAGTAGCTTTGGATTAGCATCTGATTTTAAAGTTCACCTAAAAATTTTAGTATTGACCTTTACCACTTTAAACACATTGTCATTGTATTTGCAATGTTGTTGGACTCACTGACAATGTCAACCTACTGTCTGGTTAGATTCTGTCACGTGGAGTCTCCTGCCATCAAACAAGGTAGACAGAGCTATGCCATGTCAGTGCCTGATGGAAGCTGGCAGAATGTGGGACATTAATAAGAGAAACGCTCAGCATCTTTGTGTACCAAGTAAAAATCAGGATACAGATACCTAAGGTTCTTACATGAAATATCTCTGGCCAAGGAAGCAGAGTGGCTTTTCATGTTTCATTTCTTTACAATATTTGGGAGCACCTCAGCTTTGTTTGAGCTGCTGCTCTGGTTATCTAATGATTTAATGAGGTGCTGGAGGATCAGTTGACATCATGGCTGCTAATAAAGTGACACTCAACAAAGTCCGCTACTCAGCAGGTTGGGAATGGAGTCCACAACCTCAACTATCAAAAACCGGTTACTGTAATAAATGAATGATCTCTCCAGCCTTCAGGGTGCAGTGCTGTCTTAACCTCTGGATGTTCTGCTCATCTTTGCAGTTGTTTTTATTTGTTTAGCTTGGCTAAGCACCTAGTCACAATTTCTTCCTCAATTGTTTCTCCAGAGTGCTTGTAACACCTCATCTTCCTTGAAAAATAAAAAGACTTCAAATTTTGCTTCAGGCTGTTTTCAAGAAAAGTTGTGTTGCTTGCATGAAATGAGTCAATTCAACTACTTATGGTCTGCATATACTGTGCAAGAGGGATAAAAGCCGCACATGACATCTAATTAGGTTGATAGGGAACATCTTTCAGGAAGAAGGCTAAAATCTTGAACTCTGACTGTCTGAGTTAAACACCAATATTTGCCTTTTTTTTTTTTTTTTTTTTTTTTTTTTTGTAAAGCAAGCAAGGGTTTCTAGTGAGAAAAAATATCTTATGTTGGAATAATTGTTAGAATTGTTCTCAGATCATAGTGTGGCCTGGTAGGGGGTGGGGTAAATGCACTGCCACAATTATGCACACATGTACTTCACGTCTGCAGGAGAAGTTGCAAATTTAAAATGAGTACAGACTGAGAACAATTGCCCCAAATTTAACTTAATTATGATAATTCAATGCTTTGTTTGTGTTTAGTGCTTACGGTGACATCCAAAATCTTGTTAAATGGCAAAGAAACATAAGTAAACTGGAAAGTGCATTGTGCTATTGTGAATAAGAACAAATTAAGAATAATGCATTCTTCAAATACCTCACAAAGAGGTTAGATAAACTAGACTATTGGAAGTTTAGTTAATTTAATTGCATTCTCACTGCACATAGATTCAATCTTAATCTCAGCATCTCACTTTATTGGCTCTAGAGGGGCAGTGGGTTCAAGTGGCCTTAAACTCCAGGTTTGGTCATAAGCTTAACATTAAGGATAATCATCATTCATTAAGTCTTCCCATGCTTTTTAATCTAAATCAAGAAATAAATTCCTAGTTTTCCTTACCCAGTGCACATTAGAATTCTAATTAATTGTCTTTGGGATGTAACTCCTTGTACCTTTTAGCTTTTCATTTTGGTGGACTTTGTTGGTTGTCTTGCTCATTTTCTGCCAACAAAAATTGGTTTCGTTTTCTGACTATTTGAGATTTATTGATACATGTGGCTTTATTAATATAATAAATAAACCACGCGACCCAATTGCTTGGATTTCCAACAACCAGATCTGTTTATTAGAAGCAAACAGCACCTTCTATATGCCTTCGGACAACACGTGATTCGTTTAGCCAACCACCATGAGACTTAACACTGCCCATGTGTGTTAGAGTGTATTTTGGGAACCACCTCTCCCAGGATGCATCACCCAGCATCCCTAAAACATGTTCCCCACAGATACACATTCTCAAAATGAGCATTTTGTTCCTCAAACGAAAACTAAGATTTCAACAACTGGTTCATTCGTTATCAAGACAAAAACTAAATTTCTTGAAAAATTGAAACATTCCATGATATCCAAGGTGTTAATGCCTAGCAGTATTCTGAAGGTATGGTGAAGACTCAAAGCAGTAATAGTGTTACATGGTCTAAAGATATACATGTGGCAAGGTTTTTCAGGAGAACTACTATCTTGTATTAGGTCAGCTGATTTACTTACAGGAGCACTCATTACAACATCACTCTTGTTGGTCCACTGTCTAAAACCCCAAACTGTAAGTTTTCAGCTGGCTCATCACCTGTCCCTATGCAGGCAACTGTTCATCCTTCCCATTCTGGCCTGTTTGTCCTGAAGTTCCTGTACCCAGTGATGGCAGCACTCAAGCTGTGTGAGCCATTCCACCATGTCTCTGTGATCTTAATGAACTTGTAGCTCTGCAAGGGCAAGCAGACCTCTGATTCCTCCTTCTCACTGCCCATGCTGTGTGTACATTATTGTACAGGCACTTCAGATGGTGATTTCCCTGGAAAAGTGTAAGCACAGTCCCCATACTTTTTGAGATATCTTCCTTTATGCCCTGGTTTCTTGACTATGAATTCTCTTTTGTGTACAACACCTTGCACACTCTTCTTGCCAATCTGTGTATTTTCCCGTGTGTTTTTTGATGAATTCACTTATCAATCCTGGTCTTTGTGAGTGCAAACTGACAGCAGGACTAACACTGATGTCCATTTATGCAGTGCATATCTTGCAGTGTTGGCAAAATAGATGTGCTTACATTATTAGACAAACAATACAGGATATTAAAGACTAATAATGATGATCTTTCAAGGCTATCTTGCATATCTTATGTAAGGTCTGTGTTACTTTCCGCTGCTCTATTCAATAGTGCATGATAAATAAAACCAGTATTTTTAAATAGGGAGATCTAATAACTTATTCCATGTGAACTTACAGAGAAAAAGAGTTACTGTATGTTTGGTTTAGGTAACCATTTAGTTTCATTTAATTTTCAGGTTGCAGTCTTAGTTCAGAATGCAGACTCTGTTTGTCTCATGCTTTCACTTGTGCCTCACAGAGATCATTACCGTCTAATTCATTACCTGAGAGATTTAAGATATGAGACAATGCTACTTTAAATCTTCATGTCATTATCTTAGGTTCCAAGTTCTTCCTTACAGTTCAGGCATGAGATGATCTGAAATAACAACAATTTAGAGCTGCCTTTAAGGTAGACATTATGGCAAGATACTCAAAGCATGCCATGTAATTCATCATGGTTTATGCATATTAGATGTAAAACTTTGTCCATTCAAATAAGCTGTCTTAGTTCCTAATAATATACCTGTCAACAATGGTGATGAAAGAGATGGGTCACTCCCTAGGTTGTTTTTTGTTTGTTTGTTTGTAGTTGTTTTGCTGTTTGTTTTTTTCCTGCCATTGATTACAATAGCCTGCTGGCAATTCCTGGATTTCTAGCCTTCAAGAAATCTTCTAAGATGGCTGATGGTTAATATCAGACACTCAGTGAAGTGATAGTCTTGATCTGAAGAATATTCTAGATGTACCTTTTCAATATCTACTCAGTCCTTTGACAATAAAAAGGGATACTATTGAGGTTTAATTCTATTGCGAGCATTTTCTGCTACACATCTTCCCACTTGTGCCTTTCTGAAGCAAGATGTGTTGTAAAAGGCAGACAAGATAATTTGGAGAGGGCTGCTGAGAGTCTGAAAGAACATCAAAGGCTATTAAATATTTCCTTTGAGTTTCAATATACATATTACACATATATAACATTTGTATTATCTCTTGCATCTAACAGGCATCTAACAGCATATTTAGATCCCCAGATTACTGGGTATTTAGATCAGGAAGCAGAGAACAAGAAATGTTTTTTCACCAGAGCTGTCTGATACTAGGAATCAGAAAGGTTTGCCATGGCAACTTCGGAAGGATACTTAATTATTTTTGAAAAGGCTTGAGAGGTATGGAATCTTGGTCATACACCCTAGAACATGAAAGTTGCAAGCTAATTATTTTCTTAGTTCCCAAGAAAAAGAATAAATCGTCCCTTTTCACTTGTACATGAATTTTAGTATTTGACAGTTTTGTTTTTAGAGTTTGACAAGTATCTAGGTAGTGATAAGGCTAGATATCAAGGAGCCTAAAGGGTGACCTGATTGCTTACAGCTGCCTAAGAGGCAGTCACAAAGCTGGCACAGTCATAACCTTCTTGGCAGCACCAGATGACACAAAGGGCAGCAGCTGCAGACTGTACTTTGAGATGTTTAAGTTGCCTTGCTGTGACCAAGAGGTCACTTCCAATCAACATTTCTATGCTCCTAAGAAGAGGAAATGAACGATACTAAATTAACTATTACAAGTTTTAATTTATTACCGTTTTACCTTCTTGATATATTTTATCAGATGGCTGTATTAAAAGTCTGAGCCTTAACATAGTGATGACAAGTTTTTTATCCTCTTAATATTTCACATAATAATGTCATAACATAAACCCAAAACTTTTCATTTCTTGTCAAGTGCAACTCTACAAACAGGAAGAAATAAATATGTTAGATTTAGAGATTCACAGATTGTGACGGTGCAAAGGACAATTATCAGCACCTAATCTAACCTCCTGACTGCAGGGCTTTTTCAAGTTATTACTTGTGTAACTAGACACATCATTTAGGAAAAGACTTTCAAATGTGATATGACATTTCCAGTGAACTTGTAAGACTGGTAATCGAAACAGTGACCATATCTCTTCAGCCTTTTCATTTTCTCATTCATTAATTTTTTCAGATATTTTTGCCAGTGATGTGATGTTTTTCTTTATTGTTCATTGATAAAGATATCAACCAACATAAATCTGAGACCCTCTTCCTCATTAGAAACATAATCTTTGATAATCATTCACTGCTCACAAATTTATGCAGATATATCCAGTAATATTTTAAAATGTGTTTGCTTTTTTTTTTTTTACTTAGATAAGAGTCATATCTCAGTTTGAAAAACTGCAATCAATTCTTCCATGTATGTTTTACCCTTTTCTTTCTTCTGATGAGGTTTTCCACAAATTTTATATGTGGTGATTTTATTTTGATCTGCTCAAAAAAGTGGGCATATTAGCTCAGAGTCAGCCATGAGCTCATCTCCTTATGTCTCCCTAAACTGATGAACACAGTTAAATCTGATGTCCTTTGAACACACATCAAGCCTCAGACTGATTTTATATGAAGCTTTTCTCAATATATCTTGCTTTTTCTAAAATAGAGCATTCAGATTCTATTTCTAGCAATAAAAGAGACATTAACCCCCCCAGTATATAGGTTTAAAAGCTATACAGAAGTTTGAAAGGAACTTAAGGATATAAACACATATTTTACTTACATCATGAGAAATGGAGATATGAACAAAATGAGTGAAGAACTAGCTTAACAAACTGCTTTCAGGTAATTGTTCAATGTCAGATTCCTCTGACTTCTTTCAATTGATATTTGACTTTTTCCTAAAACACTGCTGCTCATTTCCATTTAAAACGTATAATCTGGTTGTCTCCAGCTCTCTTTTCTTAACTATAATGGAAAGTTTTCAATTATCTATCACTTCATATGAAGTGTGTCCAAATCATGGGTTGTGAATTTTCAAAAAACGGTCCTGATGCCTGTACCACAGTCTCTTTAAGGGATGGAGTTTCTCCTTAAAGATGTCTTAAATTATTTGCTGATAGAGCTTTAACTTGATTTTTCCAAGCTTGTTTTTAATAGGGAAATGAAAAGGAGGTATTTTCATCTATTCCTAATTGAATTTGTATATTATTCTAATATATTTCTCCAATAAATATGAGGAAAAAGTACAGATAATGATCTCAACTGTACTGTGTAAATCAAGCAAATTAATGCAATAAGTGGATTTGTTCTGTGTTTGTATTGCTCAGCTAAGAACAGAGTGTATAGGTCTTATTGGCTAGTAACTCTTAAAATCATGCACAACTATTTATTTTATCTTTTTATTAAAGTTTGAGACCTATAATGAAGTGATTTAAAAGAGACTGTGTGAGGGAAGCATCACGTGCATATTCTTTACTGCTGCACCGTGTAATACCCGATTCTTAATCATTAGTAGAAAGAGTAAAGGTCCCAATTTAGTGCCCGGGGGAGACATCTCCATTAATCACTTGCCAATTGGAGGGGACACAATTGACTTTAACCTGCTGGCTATGGTCCATAGGAAAAGCTCTGACCCATTTAATCAGTCTGGAATGTGTTCCATAACCTTTCAAGTTGGATCATCGAATGTCAAGTTCTGTCGAAGGCTTTAGTTAGTCAACCATGACTGGTAACCCCCTTATCTTCTGTTTTTTGTGTCAGAGGTACAGCAGTTTCATCACCACATGTGCAGTTATTTTCTTTTAAAGCTGCCAGACTGTGTTCTGTCCAAATGGTTTGGGAAGATATACCCTAACTTTGCTGGCATCATATGTTATGCACAAGCTCAATGAAAAAGTGAAATTTGTAATTGCTTTCTTTTTTCTATCATTTAATCTGCTCTGTGGATAGTAAGTATATCTAGTAAGCTTCAATCCACAGTAACTTCCTCAGACACTTGAGAAATATTAATAAAAGACCCACCAAATTTTTGATATGCAGTGTATTTTTTTCCTTTTCTCTGTCGACTATACTATATGTTAGCAATGTACAGTCATTAAAGTGTCATTGTTAGCAATGAATAAATTCAGAATTTCTCATGGCACTGAATGACACAGTGAATCAAGATGTTTCTTTCATTAGTTGGGTTTATTTCTTTTATTTCTGTGCCCTTGCTTCATCTGCCAGTTCAGGTCACCTAAATTATTTTTTTAACTTTTATGAAATTATCCAGTAATGTCTGATGTTCTGAGCAGAGTAAATCAGAGTCCCTTCTGAGGGAAGTACTCACTTCGTATTTTGTTCTATTCAGAACTAGCAAACCAAGTGCAACTGCAGAATAATGTTAGTCCCAACAATAAAACCTCTGTGTTTATTCTGCCTGATGAAACAGCTATCTGACATCTACAGCTACCTCATAAAATGGAACCAGATTGATGAGCTTAAGTTATTGAGTGTTTCTTGGTTCTGTGAACATTTTGTTGCTTACAGCTGTGTAGGCAGTTTTCTTTCTTTCTTTTGCTGTTTCTCTCATTCTCCATTTTTGCTGGAAAGGAATGCTTTATGTTTTCAGCCTTTTAATTTTACAAATTGGTCTTTAAAATGCCTTGCTGCCTGGATGATAATAACAGGGAAATAATTTCTGCCTAACTGTAGGTGCATTCATGAGCCTGGCAGAGTTAGTGCAAGGAATAAACTGTACATCTAATTAGTGGCATTTTGTTTCATTTTCTAAATTAAGATCAGCATCAGTCTATCATTAGGACTAAAAGGATGTATTTAAGAAACAGTATTGGAGTTTCTTTAAATGATCCTTACTGCATTTTAATAATAACAGCCTACAAACATATTAATGATAACGAGTATGCAAAATGTTCTGTACAAAAAAGAGATCTGACAAGCATGAATGTTGGCAGATGATGACCAGAATTTTCAAAATTTATGATCATTACAATGTGAAAAAGTAATTATGAATAATAAAAATCTGTTGCAATAATTAGCTGTAATGAATGCTCATAGCAAGGTAAATGAACTGGAACAATTTAAGGCAATAACACATGATTTGCATTTTATACTTTGTCAGAACATTTTATGATTAGACAAGTCAGGAATATACTCATATTACCACAATTTTCAATGTTTAGCCATGCACCTCATGGTCAAGTCTGTTGCTAGGCTATGATCTGTACATAAAGGAAAAGTGATAATAGGAATTAATCACTTTAGTAAGGCAAGATTTGCTACACTTAAATATTTTCATGTGAATATTGGGTTTGTACATATGTTACTAAATTCTGTATTTTAGGACTTCTCTACATAGTACTAAAACTTTTACGGTGTGGGAAAGTGTCTGTCTGAGGTGTGTTTATTTTGTACAAGCTAGGACACATCTGTGATGGTCTTGAGGAATTTTTTGTGTGCATTCATTCATGCTGTTCATCCTGAAAGCAAGGGCTGTTTGAAACAGCCTGGTTCCACTTCTCCCAAACTGTATTTTAGCATGTGAGAATGTGCAAGTGCTCAGGAAGCCCAGAGCCAGGGGATAGGTTTGGAACCACTACAAAGTTTGCAGCTTTGTCTCTTTCAAATTCTTTCCAGTGGTGAGCTATGAATTTCAGGATGATAAAGTTACAAATGACTGACTCTCGCTGTTGGACCAGAGCAGTCACTCCTGGGTGGATTGTCATCACTAGCATTCAAGATCACTTTTTTCATTACACGAACCTTTCTAAAGGGCTGTAATTCATCATTCCTTAGACATGTGATGTATCAGATCTAGGGGCATCTCTGTGATTTACTTCAGATCTAAGTTTTCTCCAATTGTACCATCATTCTGCCAAAAGACAAAATTGGAGAGCTTGTCGAAGCCCACAAGGCAAGTTCTGCTGTTCTGCTATTTTAAGAAAATTATTCTAATATCATTGAACATGTAATACTTCTTAATCTTGGCTAATTGTTGGTTTGCCAGAAATGCTGTTCACTCTTGCATAGCCAAACTGGTTTTTTTAGAGTTTATTTCTAGCTCTCTGCTGTGAATTCGGCTGTCACCAGTTTTATCCATAAGTCACTCAGTTTTGCTATACCTTGCTCTAACTCTCATGTTCTCTCATTCTTGAAGAAGTTTATGGCAGTCAGCAAGTGTCATTTCCAAATAAAGTTGTGACCCAACTGATGTTGAAGTCTGTGGAAGTCTGTCTGCTACCTATAAAAAGGACTTAATCAGGACTTCCCAAAAACGTGGCAAATAAGTCTTCTCCTTACCCTCTGTTAGGACACAGAAGCTGTCCTGGAAGTTGCACTGAAGTTTGTTATTGAGCTGTCTTTGTTTTCAACAAATAATCTGAAGCCTAGGGAAAAATTTCTCAGCTTGCATTTTATAAGACACCTTTGGAGCAAACACTTTTGCCAGAAGCTTAAGAGCAATTTAAAATTTGATTTTATTAAAAATAAAAATAATATATTTTATTTAATATCAGGGAAATAATAGTATCATATAATCTTAGGGAGGCTGTATAATTACATTTGGTGAAACCTTTTTTTTTCTGTTATCTGAATCATGGCTATATTTTCATAAAGAAGAAATATAGGATTATCCTGTCCTTAGATCACTTTTAGCCTTCATTAAAAAAAAATTTCCAGGTATATTGCCACCCAGGAAGCTTGTGCCATATGAATGAAACCTCAGGCAGCGACCTGAAGAGACCAATTCAAGACATCTGGGAGTCACAGTCCTTTGTTGTGTGTTTGTTTTTCTTTTTTTTTTTTTTTTTAATGTGTTTTTTATTTTATTTTATTTTATTACAGAAGTGTTTGGACAGTAGTACTGCCCCAATGGGACACATTTTAATTACTTATTACTGCTTCTTCTTAATCTACTTCAAACAGAGAGTGCAGTGTAATAGTGAGTGTATCATAGTCCCAGTCCTTGTTCTTTGTGGGTTTTTTTTTTCCTTGTTAACTCTGAACAATTTGTTTTTCTGGGTCAAATGAATTTCTAGATAGACCAAATACTTTCATGTATGACAAGGACAGTAGGACATCAAAACATATATACCCCAGGGAATGGCTTTAAACTTCTCCTTTTGATAATACTCTTCCTGACATGTTCAATGCATCCATCACATCAAAGCTTTAACTTTTTTTTTTTTTTAAAGAAACCACTTAAGTATGTTTTTCTTAGAGAATGCATGGAGGTCGTTTAAATAGTAAAAAAGAAAAAAGAATTATACACTTCCAGAACAGGAATTGCAATCTGCTTGAGCAGACACATCTGGTATTTTTATTTTCAGTTCCCCAGGAATAGAAATTTGTTGTGGAAGATGGTAATTCAATGTGAAAGTCTACGGAATACTAAACATTAAAACCAGTGGGTATAGAGATAATACAAACATAAAATTGGTCTGAGTCTGTAGCTCCATTCTGGATCAGAGCATGCAAGAACAAGTTTACTCAGAAGTAGCTTTGAAGTGGGGCTTACTTGGGTGTCCTGTCTGTGCTAGGCATGACACCAGCCACACTTCTCTCTTCTCATTGCTTTATTTTGAACTAAGTAGAGATCCTCGTTTATGACTCAGTAGAGCTTATACATATACACTTCTCAAACTGAGAACAAGGATTGCAGATAAAGGGATCATTACTTTGTAAAGAAGCTTATAAATTCCTAAGGATTGCCCTTTTTATACCCTTGAGTTGCCACATGCCTGCTTTTGCAACCTGGAGAACAACCTATGAAACCACTGAGGGCTACTGTGCAGGTGCAGTATCTGCAAAATGCAAATGCGTGGGGAAACTTTTTACATGTAATAATGACTTTTTTTTTCTCATTTTCAATGCTTAACAACTAACCAGACTCATCTTCAAATTGTCTTGATAATGGATTACTTACAGTGTTTCTTATTTTCTTCTCTTAGAGCTCTGCTGCCTTTTACTGTGACTGTGTGTAGCAGTTAAGAGAGATGAATAAATAAAAATTTTACTGAGGTTTGTAAAGCTCTGGTGGGAATGGATCCCTCTCTTCTTTGGGTGAGAGTCCATCCTGCCTAAAGGGAAATCAGTATGACCTACTTGTTCATCTGAATCACACGGGCATTTCCATTAGAGGAGTCTGGCACCAGCCCGTGAGCTTCTTCTGGCATGACAGGAGTGCAGCCTGCTCCGAGGAGCAATAGGACCTGTATCACAGCTCCTGGTGAGCTCTGACCTCAGCAGCAGGGCACGCATCTACCCATTCAGAGATGCAAGTTTTTCTTTCTGTGCACACTGGGATATCTCAGGTTCTGCTTCATTGAACACCCAGCAGGAGTGAAGAAGCAGGTTGTCTCGCCTCTTATGGGAGGGATTGCATGACCTTCGTGAGAAGCAGCTGCTGCTGGATCCCAATCCCTGCCAAGTTCATCGGTAGCTCCTGACTTCAGGGCTGAGAATTGTACACCCACGCTTTCCCATGCTCCATGCTGAGCACGGTCAGGAACGCATCGCTCGCTAAAAAGGGGGCCAAGGAACGCTGCAAATAGTAGTTTTCTCTGAAGGTTTTACATAGTATTGATTACAAGTGGCCAGTGACTGTGATGAAATTAGGAAAACTAAGTTCAACGTTATAAATTATCTTTCTTGAGTAATTTATTTTGGGAACTCTTGCTACAGGGTTACTTATAAATTTCTTCATAAAATTCATGCCACACTGTTTGCAAACGCTGTTTGAATAGTTGAACACAATAGGATTTTAATAGTTTGATCCAGATTCAGAAATGCACACTATGTAGTCCGCTTCAGTTGGATGTATTTAAGTTTCTATCTACAGAATTGCAGTGTTTTGACCAGTATTTCTCTTTACACTGTAGTCTTATGTTGCTTAGATGTACAAGAATATTGAAACTAGACAAAGTTCATATTGTTTAGAGCAGAAATGGAGTTTGAATAAACAAAGGAGTTCTGCTACATGAGCTGTTTTGTTGTACTAACAGCCTTTTTTTGTTGCTTCAGCTTTGTGACTGTTCTGAAGAGACATACAAACTTCATGAGATTCTCTAAATGCAAACCATCAATTTATATGCAGTCCTTATTTCTACATGATAATTTTGTGGTTTGCACGATAATTTGTGCTTCCATCATGTCTTCTTTTCAATAATGTTCCATAGACTATGTTGTGAAGATGATAGGGCGTGATTGGTCCTTTGATGCACATTATGGCATATCTTATGATATGCAACTGCTTTATAAGCATTAAAATATTAAGACTCTTAGTCACTATTAAACCTTATCTAGCTGACAGATATGATATTTTTGATTTTAGTGAAATTTCTTGATATTATTTTTAAAGCTTTGGTTTAAACCAGTTACCTGAGGCAGCAGTTCTCCAAGCTGCTTGGTGCTAAGAAAAGAAAGAAGATGGTGAGAACTGACTCAGCACCAGCAGTCTGTGTAGGACAGTATATAAACCTACAACTTACTGGCACTTTTTAGAGTGAGAATTCTGAGTCCCTGCAGGCCAATGGGATTTACAGCCTTCTGCAGAGGAAGGGAAAATCACCTGCTTCTTGCAAGGTTATGATTCATTCCAATTGTATTGGCTTTGGTGGGAACAGTTGAAATGCAATACTTTCCCTCTGCAGATGGCAGGAATGCCCACCTTCCTCTTTTTGGTCTGCACTGCAAGCTGCATTCTTCATTTCTGTGAATTGAGATACTTTTGGATGCCTAACCATTGTTCCTGCTGGGCATGGACATGACTAAAATCTTTTATAATGATAAAGATAATAAGCTTACAGCTCCTGGACATTATAATATCTCTTTGTTCTCTAACTGACCTGAATCATGCTTTTGCAGACATGCAGTGAGAAAGAGAAGTATATAAATATTTTGACCACTATCTAGTGCCTCTTAGCAGTGCTGGTGTAGAAAATGAGTGTGGCATTCCTTTCTGATGTGTGAAATTCATTTAAACATAAAGGAGTAAGATTCTTCTTACCATAGATAATCACATTGCAACTCATCTCATTATGTGCCTTTTACAAGATACCTGTGGAAACCAGTCTGGTAATAAGTTTGTTCTGCAAGACCTTCAGGTGTTGACTCATATTTTCAAAATGTGGTTTCTCTCTTCCTACCTTAGACATATATAGACATTTTAAAATGGATGTAATCTCACCTTCCCATGCACAGCAGATGCAAATGCATAAGAGAGGAGGAAAAACACTGTTAATGTTACTCTTCGTGAAAAATTGGTAATTTATGTGACACCAAAGCACTCTCTGTGAGCTTGCAAGCTAAGTCCTTATTCCTGCAGACCTGGAGCCCATGGGCTCTGTGAAAGCTTGGAGTCTGACTGCATGCAACAGCTTTGCAAGGGACTTTCTGTTCCCTTTATGTTATTCATTGCTACGTCTATGGGAAGTCAAGGAGATCCAGAATCCCATTGGCACAGAAGTACTGTATTTTCTAGTTTAACCTGTGCTTTAATCCACATAACGCCTCATTAGTCAGGCTTTATGGGTGTAATCCAGAGCCCATTGATCTCAGTGGAAAATTGCCCACAAATTCCACTGAGCTTTTGATGCCTGTACATGTGATGCTAATTTCACCTTTAAATCTTGTGCGAATCTACCAGGTTTGCGACCGGCCTAATTTTTCAAGGTTATACATAACTAAAAGTTAAGTGAAAAACATGCTTCCCCTGTGTACCTGAGACAAGATCTTGCCAAGTCCAGCACAAAGTGGGAAGAAAAGCAGGAAAAGCAGGATGTGAATCTTCCCCCTGACCTGCCCCACTTTTGAGTCTGGAGGACCTCTGTGCCATGGAGGTTCACAGACTTGGCTTCAACACCTGGCTATGCTGTATAGCTCCAAACTTGGCCTGGCCTCAGAAGTGTTTTTCTTCAGAACCATGGGTGCCTCCCACAGAGAGCTGAAGGGGATGGAAAGCTTAAGCAGTCCCACAGGGAACTTAAATCCTAATTCAGGAGTAACAAAAATTGATTCTTTGCAGCTGTGGAACAATTTTCTCTCCTGAATTGAGGGAAGAAAAGCTCAAGGAGTTCCAATATATTTCTATGAGCCAAATTTTTTATTGTACTTGGAAATTTTTATTTGATCAGCAGCCTTGAGATATGAAGAGGATTATTCACCTCCCTTCCTTTTTTCGAGAACTAGCATAAATAATCCATTTAGCGATAATGCTGTGCCTCCCAGTGTGCTTGTTTATCGTTAGAGTTTTCCAGCTTTCAGTGGCTAGTGCACTCTGATTCCTGGCTGGATTTATGATACAAATGTCAGACAGGAACTCTGTCCCTCTGTTTTCAAGCCAAACATCTTTATTTTGACATTGGATTTGAATTATACATTTATGGAATCATCGGAAAACATTTGAAAATATTAAAATTCTCTTGACATTTAAAACCAGGTTGGAGGTTAGCTCCAACCTGAAAGTTAACTGTAAGTCCATAGGAATGGCATTCATGAATTGTTACTTTCACTGAATTTTCTCTAAGGGTCATAATGTGGGTTTTTGGCATGCATATCAAACACACAGCCATTCTTTCCTCACTGTAATGTCTTTTCACTTACTTTGTTCATTTATTGCATCTTTCTTGAGAAGAATCTGGGAATTTTTTAAGCGTTCTCTATAGGGAACAAGGCCCTCTTACAGGAGTAAGTACATCAAAACAAGGAAGAATGAGTGAAAAAGATTGCAAGAATTAGAAGAAAAAAGCCTGTCTTCATCAGTAAGACCTACAGGAAGAACCACAGAAAGACCTTGTCCCAAAACATTTCATAGTGTAGTCCAACTCACATGATCAAAATTAACATGTCAGACACTGAACAGACAAACTATCTAACTGACAGGTCCTCAAATGCAGTTGTTGTTGGGCATTAAAAAGTATCTGTGTGATTTCCCAGCTATGGTGAAATGCAGGCTTCTAGTATAGCATGACAACTAAAGAGGAGGTACTATCCTTGGAAGCAGTTTATCTTAAAACATTGACCTAAACAATTTAGTTTAAACTATTATTTACTATTATTTAAAGCTACTATTTAAATTAAATAGTTTGTTTTAAAGAAAAATATTAAGTAGGGTTATATTAATTCTATATTGGCACGTAAGTATGGCCTATTGCGGCATTATTATCCCATCTCATAGGAGATAAATATTTTGCCAAATTAGAGGGTCTTCAGATAAGATCTGCAGCAATGATATAAGATTTAAAAAATGTACCTGGCATTGAGAATTGTGAGGAACTAGATCTGTGAGCTCAGACAATAACAGTTAAGTGGGACCTTGGTTGTAACTGGAGTAAGGGTATCTGCAATCTGAATGCAGGAGGTGCATAGACAAAATCACATAACAGGAGATGGATCTGTGTATTTTATCTGCAATGTTAATGTAGGAGATAAAGCCTGCATAGCTTCTCCAGTAAAGGAGAGCACAAACTTGATAAAAGGAGCTGTAAGGTCTAATGATGAAGAGACTAGTTGTTTGAAATGTTGTAGGCACTGCAACTAGATCAGTCCAGACCAGAAACGAGGAATTGGAAACAGTTTACCAGATATTGGTGTGCATTTTCCATTACTTCAGGTTTTGTTTGTTTGTTTGTTTGTTTTTCCCCTCATCATAAATTTGGATGTTTTTAAGGGTTACCTTCTACGTCACAAGAACTAGTTTTAAAAAGCCCAGCATTCAAAATATCACACTGGAATAGTGTAACAGACATTCTGGATTTATTGTTTGAAAACATACTAGTAATGTTTCTTGCAAGTCTGTTTTAGGAGTTTTTGATTTAATGAACATTTTAGTGTCTGTCGGTAGTAAAGCATTTGCTCCTACAATACATATGTACAGATAGAAAAGACTCGAACAAACAGTTTTAATTTTCATATGGCAGTTTGAGTTTTCACTGGTAGAATATTATGGCTTTGTGGGCAGAGTGTTCCCAAGTACCACTAATTCCAATGAGTGTTGTAACTGTTCAGTGTTGCTAAATTCGAAGTGGGTGTTGATTTATCTTTTGTATCCTGAGAAATTAATCATTGCACCTGAATAATAATGTTGTACAAGCAAGTGAATGCAGAATTTCCAAGGCAAGAAGACCATGGGCCCTGGGCATATTCTGTCACCCTTTATTTTTAACAATAATTGCCAACTTTATATATATATATATATGTGTGTGTGTGTGTGTGCATATATGTGTATATATATATATGTGCATATATGTGTATATATATGTATATATGCAAAAAGATTGCAATAATCTAAGAAAAGCATCTGAGCAACAATGGAAAAACTTATCTTTGGCTTAAGAAATGACAAAGTTTTAGAATGTTATGCAAAGTAAGAATGCATCATAGGATGAAGTAGGATAAATTGAGTAATTGGAAGACTCTTTGTCTGAAACACCACATATTTCAGAGGTAATATACTCATTTTTGTTAGCTGATATGTTTTGTACTGCTGTGTCTTCTACTTCATAATTTGTGTGGAAGTTGAAATATCTCTGGATAAGCCTGTTCATATGATATTTCAAGCCCTAGAAAAAGTGGGGAGGTGAAATCCTCCCAAAAGAGATTGAATGAATATTTCCTATCCAATTGCATAGAATTCCACTGGTTTATAAATAAAATAAAAATTAAGGTATGTGTCCAAAGTCAAATTACTATAATCATGTGCACCTAAATCTGTCCCTAGTTACCATTATGAAATCTGTAGTCAGAATTACATAACAACATCTGAATGGCCCCTTTCTATAACTAAAAATGTTCCTGAATACTTATGAAAATGAAAACCTGATATCTTTATTTTATTTCAGTCTTTGTCTTTCAATCTTTTGACTTTCAAGCATCACTAAAAAATGAAGAGATGGAATTATACATATGACACTTATATACATGCTTAGATAGGCAGTGTTAAGAACAGGTATAATCATTGTAAATAACACCTGAGGACAGATAATCACCAGTTACATTGATTTCCTTTCTTGGGATTTTAGTCACTGACATTAGTCAGAGATTTAAAAAGGAATAAACAGTTCTGTATCAATAGATTTTTTAGATTTTCATAGAAAAGTTCAATTTCTGAATAAAGGGAGCTTTAAACTGCATTGTGCTGCTGTGTTCTTTGCATGAACCTTTGCATGAAACCTTTACATACGTTGCTTATTTCAATTCTGAGACAAATGACAAATGCTCTTTAAGCACTAGATCACCTTTCTGTTTTCCTTCCAAGTACCAACTGAAAGTTTGCAAGGAGTTCAGAAGAAGATTTGGTCTCTACAGATCTTCAATTACTATTTTCGTCTTGGAAATCCAAATCCTTTGGCATTTATAGCACTCCCACTGAGGCTCTTGAACATGTGTGTATTTGTAGTTACTGTTAGGTAATTGGTTCTTACTTCCATGAAAAAGACACTGGGAATGGTTTGAGAAATTGCTTCTCCAGTGAGCTCAGCTGAGTTGTATTCAAGTCTCCAAGGTTTGTACTGCCCTGTATAGCTCTCCATGGCTGAGAGCAGTGCAAATAAACTCAGAAGCTGCTTTCAGGAACAGGATTTGAACCTGTGTCTCCTATGTGAGGGAAGTTCACTGTTGGAGATAATATAGTGCTATAAAATTGTATTAATTATTAGGTGATACTACAGCTGTACGTTTCAGAGCAGGAAACAGCATTCATACATGGGGCTAAGACTCAAATTGAAAAGGTGAAGAGCTGTGTAATGTCCTTACACTGAAGCAGATTAGTGGTGCCATCAAGAAGCTTCTTTCCTTGTCTGTGCTATAACCTTAAAACAGATGGAAAAGTGACTCCAGGCCTTTCAGAGAATGTTTCCCCCTCCTTTTGTGTGCTGAGCTGAGCTTTAGTGAATGCCGTGCACTTGAAAAGTCTTAAGAAAAGGCCTCTTCCCATGTAACCTCTCCTGGTTGGATCACATTCCTTTTTTTTTTTTCCTCTGATTTACATTATTAACCCCAAATCTTCAGATGTTTAACTTTGAGAGCTTTACTTCTGGGACTTTGGGTTCTTTTTGCCTCTTACCGTGGCAAATGAGTTTACACTGAAGTATTTGACCTTCATCAAAATATAAGCCACTTTTAGCATTATAACTCCATCTCAACTAATTTTATTTCAGTATCAGAATACGACTCCCATTGAAGGACAAGTTACAGTACTTTGTTGTGGTTTAACCCCAGCTGGAAAGTAAGTACCACATGGCTCAATTCCCAGCCCCCAGCGCAATGGGGAGAAGAATCAGCAAAAGATAAAACTCATGGATTAAGAACACTTTAATAGCTTAAATAAAGTAAAATAAAATAACTATAATGATGATAATAATAATAATATCATAAATGAAAAAGGAAAAACAGAGAGAGGAATAAACCCCAAGAGACACAAGTGCTGCACACACTAATTGCTCACCACCCACTGACCAATATGCAGCCCATCCCCAAGCAGTGACCAGCTCCTCCTGGACAACTTCCCCCAGTTTATATACTGGGCATGACATCCTATGGAATAGAATATACCCTTGGCCAGTTCAGGTCTGATCTCCTAGTCATGGATCCTCCTGGCTTCTTCTGTACCTGTTCACTGGCAGAGCACGAGAAACTGAGAAGTCCTTGCTTTAGAGTAAGCACCACTGGGCAGCGGCCAAAATATCAGTGCACTATCAACATTATTCTTTACTATATCAGCTACTAGGAAGAAAATTAACTCTATCCCAGCTGAAACCAGGACACCCTGCTTCGTTAACACAAGTTGCATTGCAAGCACAGCTTTGATGCAAGCTTAAATCCATGTAAAGTCATGACTTTATCAAAATAAGAACAGACACTGAGTTGGAATAGCATTGTCTCTTTTTATATCAGGTTGGTCAAAAGAGAGTCATCAAAACCTGTAAAAATAGCAAACATTTTTCTTAAGCCAGAAATCAATTTTCTACAATTTTATTTTTCAAAGATACAAAATTAATTACAAATACATTCAACTGAAATGCTAAAGTAAAGATGGATGACCAATCAACTGGCCTCTACAATATTGTTTGTTGGGAAGAGCTTCCTCACCTACGATGATTAGCCGCTTTTATTGACAGATGGAGTGCAATAAATTCTGGTCTAATGTGAGACACACTCAGCTTCACATAATCCAGCAAAAGTCTGCAATGTTTCTTCTACATGGTGTTCCCAGTGACCTGAAACATAGATTGTTGCCTGATCACTACATCTTCACTACATCTTCACTTCATCTTCAGAAGTCAGCTTGCTGTTAATCTTTCTTAGTATAGAGTTGCAATTGGATGTTGGGGAGCATGTAAAGAAATGGTTATAAGTATTATTTTACTTGAAAAATTGTTTTAAATCTGCTGTTGAAATGCTATGATGGAGACCTTAGGAGAAATACTTTCTTTTGATTAAGTTAGGACATTTGAGGACCACAGGACAAGGAATAATTACTGGGGATGTTTAATTTCTTTTTTTTTTTCATCCTTAGTTTAACACCTCTTACTTGATTGAAATTTTGAAATATATTGCAGTGTTACATTTCCCATATATGCATAGGGAATTTGTGCATTTAAGGGACCTTTATGTGGACCAGCATTACATTTCTGCGGTAACATGAAAGGATGAGGTAGGGTATACCGCCATGAAACACACAGTCTTATCATATCACACAAACTGACACACCCTACATGTACCAA
Source organism: Pseudopipra pipra (assembly GCF_036250125.1). Taxonomy (NCBI): domain Eukaryota; kingdom Metazoa; phylum Chordata; class Aves; order Passeriformes; family Pipridae; genus Pseudopipra; species Pseudopipra pipra. The sequence continues at coordinate 59,558,818 of NC_087552.1, read as the reverse complement.
AAGAGATAGTTGTTAAGATGTAGCATTGCAGATGAACAAAATCACTAAATAATATAATTACACCAATTTTTTTAGCTATTTTATCATACTTGTCTGCCAGGGTTATTAGCTTGGAAGTAGGAAGACAGATTTTATAACCAAAAAAATGCATATTTTTGTACATTTCTCATACTATATACTGAGAGATACATATTGTTGTGAAACAAAAATAGCTGCAAAAGTGACAATGCAGTGCATGCATGTACTGTGGAGGAGAACTTTATGAGCATGTTATTTTTTTACTGTATCAATAAATTCATCTGTTTAAATCAGGAACTGAAGTGACATCTGTTGACATGCAGTTTCATCCATAACAGAATTACTTAGTCAATGCCATTTTCAATGTTAATTTCTAAGCAGATGAATATTTTCAATCAGAATGACACCCAGACAGAATAGCAATGAAACAGATAATCTCCTAATTCAGTTGAAGAACTATTCTGTTAAAATAATGGCCCCAAGGCAATGGGAGATGAAGAGCACAAGTCAGGAAGAAAAGACATCATGATTCCATAGTACTGCACAGTTTTCCTTTCCAGGAAGCAAAATAAGAATTATAGTGATAAGGTACAGGAAAGAAAGTTACACACTGCAATACTACCTGGACTGAAATAAAAAACCAAATAAACTACAACAAACAACAGATCATAAATAAAATAAAAATATCGAGATAAACCACAGGAAATACCTGTTCACAACTCATATTAACTGCATGGCCAGACCATCGAGTGGAGTTTTCTCGTTTTGTAACTGTGGCCAAGGATGGACCACGAGGATTAAGTGATCTTCTGTCAAATTGAGAAAGTAAAAGGGAAACATATTCTTTCTTCAGGATCATAGAGAATGTTTTAGATTAGAAAAGATGCCTATGCAGAATGCTGGTGGTGTGCAGTATCAGAACAATCACAGGGAAAAACTATTATACTAAAAGCTCAGATTGCTCAGTTTTCCCCATGCAGGGTTCATCACAGTAGTCTCCAGCTGTTTTCCTTGGGATACAGCCCTACTGCTCTGGTGCATCCAACCTCCAGGGTACAAAGTGCAGTAATTCTTAATTTCAATCTCCAACATCTGCATGAGGGAGGGAGCTCTGGTCCTTGATAACATTTAGTCATTGACTTCCCTGAAAATAGGAATGAGCTATAATACATTCCGGGACAGCCAGGAGACATTAGGGGCTAATAAGTCTTATGATAAATGCACACTACTAATTTACTATTCTAGCTTTTAGAATCTGAATACCCACAGCATTTACCCAGGAATATATGTGAAGAAGTTCCATATGGAAAAATTTTCTATGCATCAAAACTCTGTACTTGGGTTTTTTGCATTGCATAGTCTGTCTGAATCACTTAAATCATTCTCAGAACTTCTACATCTATAAATAGATATTAAGACATATTGGACTAAAAAGCTTTAAGTGAAAATCAAGTGTTCATAACTCTTCACCTTTGTTAAATTCTCAAAGTGAAATTTGGTTTTGTCCTTGAAATATGGGTTTAGCAGAAAAGGGAACTGAAGATCTGGAGACAAGACAAATGCTCCCTTGGTTCTGCACTTGAAAATACAGGCCTCTAACCATGCACACATTTAACCTTGTGAGGAAAGATTTGCAGGGACATGAAATCTAGAACTTTCTGTTAAGTTTGTGCACATTATGCTATCCCAGTAAAGCTGTCTGTTAACTATTACAGCCAAGGCATGAAGCTCACTAATTCCTGAGGTGAATTTTAATTTCCGTTGAACAGACTTGCACTTTATGATGTGACCCTGCTGTCATATCCTTTCAGATGTGTACATTTTACTCATATAAAAGCTTTGCTTTGATTTCCCAACCTGTCTTACAACAACAGAAAAATACATTAGGGTGTTCTTCTCTGGAACGTTAAAGCTAGGAAGGCATCAGGAGTATGTCTGAAGATAATAACTTTAAGTGAGAAGGCTCTCCAACACATGGGCACTGATCCAGCTAAAGAAAGGGCATCCCCTGTTACATGTTATGCTGCTTCTACTGGTATTAAGGATTTTTTAGACTGTAAAAGATATATCCCAGCAGAGAATACCCAGTTAACTATCTAATGTTTGAGGTAAGATTTTTTTTATATGATCAGATTAGTTAAACAGATTTTTCTGCAAGGGAAAGAAGTGTTAAAAGATGTATTTTTTAAGATTGACTATCAGCAGAATTAGTGTTCCATATAAAATGTATTTTCCCTTTGGGGCACAATTTGTTCCTGATATTTCTCCTTAGTAGATCATTTTCCAAGGAGGCTAAAAATAAATAGACTCCTTTAAAAACAAAATGGTGACTGACTTAGTATGCTCCTGTGAAACAGCAATTATTTCTGACAGGTGAAAAGGCCATTAGACATGAATTGATTTTCAGAGGTACTGTGAACCTCTAGTCAACGGGAGCTCTGTGAGCTCAGCACCTCTCAACATCAGGGTCAGTCTTGCAAGGTGCTGAATGACCTCAACCCACAGAAAGTTTTCTGCACAGTACAGGAACTGGCTTTTAGAAGTGAGACAAGAAATCTGTAAGCCCAAATACGTACTGTGAAAATACTGAAACACAGTCCCCGAGCTGTCATGTTGTCCACTTTAAACAGCATTGAACTTGGCACCATGAGATCCTGAGAAAGCCACTTAACTTCCCTGTACTCTTTCCACTTTTATTCCTTCTGTGCCTTGTCCTTCCAAACAGTACCAAGATCTGAATTTTCTTCTTCTGCTCATAAATACAGTGCCTAGCACTACTGGGCTCTAGTGTCAGTTGGTAACCTTTATTACTATGAAATGGCTGTTCACAAATATGAAAATAATGAAATATAATTATTTACAGAGGGAGTTGTAACTGCTAAAGCTATGCAGTACCTCAGTGGAAATCCATGACTGAGAATACAGGTGTCTTGTGCTCTTAGTTACCCCTCCATATTCTTCTGGAGAAGAATTTAAAAGTATTTGTTTAGAAACAAATTCTGAAATTGTGATCTACTCAAAAAAACTGAGATCTAATTAATATACAAAAAAGCCAATTCAATCAGGAAAACAGAAATTTAATGAGAGAGAACAAATAAGTACTAACTGATGAGAAATCAAGAGTTATACACAGGAGAACACGTAAGTGCTTTTTTGTAGTGTTTTCATTTTTTGTCTTTTTACAGAACCATGTTAGTTCTACCTTTCAAAGATCAGTGAACACTGGAGTCCAAACATATCTGAATTTTGGGAAAGATCATACTGAGGCATGATTCCAGGATGTTGCAATGTGAGCATCTCTTATTTTGTCAAGATTGCCTTTTCTTTCATCCTTTCCGTATGTCTCATATGTCATATGTGCTACAGCCAGTTAATTTTATTGTAGCAAAAAAAATTATGCAATCGAGATAAGTATGTTGGTCGTATTTATGAGTCAAGTTTTGCACTTAAAAAGGGCCTAGAAAATTGACTGTGTTCTGACTGCTGCCAAAGATTCTATAGTTAAGTCCTTCGTTTGTGCTTCATTTCCTGACTGTATAAAAGGAGGTTTAACGGCATTTGATTTAAAAAAACCCGACACAAAACAAACAAACAAAAAAAAATCCTCCCAAAACCCAAACAAATAAACAAAACAATCCACAAATTATGGTGCGATAGGGTTGATGCTTGTAGACACCCCTAGTATTCTTAGGTAGCAGGTGGTTTAAACAGTGACTTGTACTGCTTACTTACAGGGCTGCATGTACAGGGGTTTTTGTGGGCAGTTGTCCAGTGATGCTCATTGACCTTTTTATTTTTCTGGTAACATAAATGTAGCTGTGAAACAGCAATGTTTAGGATTATGATTGCAATAGTATGGATTTTGTTTGCTACAGTGTATTAGATTTTACTCTGTGTTCTGTCGGATGGATGAAGGGAATACATACATTTCTGTTAAGGTATTTAATAAAATAGTGACAAGAATGGTATGGCTAAAATGATGAATTTTTCCTAGATTTATGTTTCCTGGATTATAAGGGAATAATTTGGTGCTATGCTTGTCTTTTGGCTCTTGCAACATTCCTCAACAGTCTAGACTAGACATATGTCTTCTCCCAAGTACTGATATTTGGAAATTGTCCTAAAATGAAACTCCTTTATCAAATCCTTTGCACCACATCTGCCAGACAGGAAATACCAACATGAAAAACCTTGTTCTGAAAACTTTGAATAGCTTGACTAAATTCATACTTTGACTCTTTGAAAAGGACTCATGAGAGCTCAAATGAGCATTTAAGACCTATATCTCACAAAATGAAACTTGACTACAGACAGGTTTCATTAATTGGGAGAAGTTATGATGATAAGCATTGCTTTACTTTTCTTTCTTCCTAGCAATAAAGTTTGGTAAGGTTACATTGTGCTCTATCTTAACTGTCAGAGTAAAGAGACTTCACGTTACTAGAGTTGTCACTTTGTATTGTCATAATGAAACTGTACTAAACAATTTCTGTGAATGCTTGGAGCATTCTCACAGCTTTCATCCAGTGTAACAGGTCACATAAGGCACTAAAGGCTTGAGTTCAGTATGGCAACCTTTACACAAATTTCTGTTAATCTAAGAGCTAGGTTTTTTCAAGGAAATGAGGCCTCTGTTTATTGAGAGGAAGGTCACAGTGGTGGTTTTTTTGTTGTCATCTGTGATGTTCATGTCTCAACTGTCTTTATAAGGAATTTTTGAAAATAGTGAAACTTTAAAGACTTGATAAAAAGATAATATAGTGCAATGATCAATTTTTTTAAAATGATTTTTGCTTTTATTTATTGACTTGGTTCATTATCCTGCATGTTATTTTGAATTAATACTTATTGTTTAGAGCATGACTGTCTTTCTGAAAAGCAGAGAGCCTCTAAGTTTTAGAATACCTGTTTACTGGGAGCTGTTTTCTTCCCATGATCTAAATCCCACTTGGTTTTCTGTGCATATTTTCTTAGACCTTTGCCGTCCCAGATTCTAAGAAGCTGACTTTGTTTTAATCAGTTGCTCAAAGGATTGGATAGGTAGTGAATGGATGCCACTCCGGGGTTCCTGCAGTGAGAACACTATTTGAGGACAAGCAAGAATTAAGGAGAGAAAAATTCAGAGACATTGCTCCATCTTTTGGTGGTAAGTGTTGGATAAAAACTTATGTATTAATCTTTCAGTTGCTTCATTCTACCTATGGATCTTTATCAAAAATAGACAATGGAAGAATTTGATATAGGTACATCAACACACACATCTAATGTCCATGATAAAGAAGAACAGAATTAACAAATCTTTTCAGCAGTGAATAAGTGAATGAGGTTGTCTCCAGCAATCCAGGAGTGTTTCACTCCAGAGCTGCAAATACCCTAGGCCTTGTCCTACCATGGAAGAGCCACTGAGGAGCTCTGGTATTGTTCTTTCTCCCCAGTACTGGGAAGCCAGGAGGGGAAACTACAACAGAAGCTGTCTCCAACAGCTTCATGCTGTCAGAGAGCTTCCCCTCACCTGGCAACTTCTGCTAGTCTGTCCTGATTAGCTTCCAATTGTCTTTGAATCACCTGAACGCCTTTGATTTCAGTCTGTTCTAACCTTATCTACCTCTTTGGTCTTGATAATGAATTAGGAAATTGATAGGTATGAAAGAGTACCAAAAAAATCTCAGATTAAATTAAACATATCCTTAGTGAGATGTTGACTTCAACAGTCATCAGAAAGTACAAAACCTGTTTTTTCTTGAGTGAGTTTCTGTATTTGGGGATTAATATTCCCAGCACAGTAGACAGGAGTTATTTGCAGAAATTGGTATAATGGGTTATTTTCTCTATGAATAAAGTTGATTTAACTTTAGATATTGCAAGGAGCATTTTATTTGTAGTTAATTCAATTAAGAGAGTTGATGGACTTATTTTTAGGATTGAGTTTTCTTTCATCTGAAAATGAAAGAAGCAATAGAAATAAGGCAGCACATTTTAGATAAGAGGTGCAATAGTAAAACCAAAAAGTACAATTAGAATGGATCCTTGGCAAGTTTGCTGATGATACGAAACTGGGAGTGTGGCAGATACACCTGAAGGTTGTGCTGCCATTCAGGGGGACCTTGGCAATCTGGAGAGATGAGCAGAGAGAAAATAATGAGGTTCAGCAAAGGCAAATGGAGGATCCTGCACCTGTGCAGGAATAACCTCAAGTACCAGTATAAGCTGGGGGCTGACCTTCTAGAGGGCAGGTCTGCAGAGAAGGAGCTGGGAGTCTTGGTGACTATGAGCCAACAGTGTGACCTTGTGTCCAGGAGAGCCAATGATATCCTGGGATGTATCGGGAAGAGTCTGGCCAGCAAGTCGAGATGTGATCCTGCCCCTCTACGCAGCCCTAGTGAGGCCACATCTGGAGTGCTGTGTCCAGTCCTGGGCTCCTCAGTATCAGAAAGACAAGGAGATGCTGTAGAGGCTCCAGTGGAGGCCACAAAAAGTATGAGGGGTCTGGAGCATCTCTCTTATGAGGGGAGACTGCAGGAGCTGGGCCTGTTTGGTCTGGAGAAGGCTGAGAGGGGATCTCATTAATGCATAAAAATGTCTCAAAGGTAAATGCTAAGAGGATGGTGCCAGACTGTTTCCATGGTGCCCAGCAACAGAAGTAATGGTCATAAAATAAAATACAAGAAGTTCCACTCAACATGAAGAAGAATTTCTTTATATTGAGGGTGACAGAGCACAGAAACAGGCTGCCCAGGGAGGTCATGGAGTCTCTCTCTCTGGAGACGTTCGAAACCCACCTGGACATGTTGCTGTATAACCTTCTGTAGGTGTCCCTGCCTTGGCTGGGAGGTTTGACTAGATGATCTCCAGAGGTCACTTACAACCCTAATGATTCTTTGATTCTGTGAAAAAAAAAAATTAAGCAAAAAATGTCTCTCATATTCTGGCCTTCATCATGCAGTTACCTTTTTCCTTGTCAGACTTCGCAAAAACGATGCTTTCATGTGCACTGTGTTTTCCTTAGCATTGACCTATTGGTCAAAATTTCACCTCTGATCAATGCCAGAAACTAAGTCTCAAAGAGGAGTATTTCTTCATACTCACCAAAGGATATGGCAGATACACTTCCCAGTGACCAAAGATCAGAGGCCCTTTTTTAGAGGAAGTTACAAGTTATAATAAAGCTCTGAGGAAGCTTAGGAAATAAAATTCTCAATATAAAATAAATAGGTGACACTAGGACCTTAACCTATTTTGAAATAGGAGATTTGTCCTATATGCAACATGTCTTCATCATTGCAAAGAATCAGAGTAGTAATAAAGCTAATTATCTGTGGTAGGTTTTAGCATGCTTTTCACAAGTTTTCTTCCTTTCATCACCTCTCTAGAAAATGACTCATCAAATACACATGGGGTTGTGTGACTAGTAAAGTCGGACCCCATACCTTTGTTTTATGCAGGAAAAATGTACAATTGTGTGGGTCTTAATCTCGCTTATTTAAACTAGTGTAATTTTGTACTAGGAAAATAAGAGATCTTTATAAAATGAGAAAAATATCCACTGGATGCTAATTGCACAAAGGTACTCCCTGGCTGAACTGGAGTATGGATTTAGCAAATGCTACTAATTGGAAAATTTCTGCTCCCCAGACAGACCAGGAAAACAAAAAGGAGTGTGCCATAGATGAGGTGGGACAGGCTATATTCCTTTTTGGTTATTGCCTACTGTGTAGGACCCATAAGGGGCCCCAGGAGCTAAAATATAAGTACAAGCAACTGTGAGATCCTGACCTGAATGTGACAAAGATGTTTAAAATATGCTAGTTTTTCCTTTCCAGCCTTAGGTCAAGGATAGGAATAATTGGAAGTTAATCTTCTTACATTTCATCTTGAGTTTTCTGAAGCTCGGTCTTCACAAAAATCAAAAAGGAGGTATTCTATTACAGCTTTTGTTCTGTGTATCTGGCTTTGTGCATTGATCATGCCCCTTTTATAGAACTCTAGAGACAGAAGTACATGGGAAGAAAGATATTTCTTTTGAGGTAAATCAGGCAGGGGAAAACAGAAAGACATGCCTATTAAACCAGGATTCATTTGAAACTGGATTAAAAATATGGAAGTACAGCAAAAAATTAGTACAGTGTTTAAATTAGTTAAAAACCTATATAGGTAGACAAGGCACAGTTCTGTACCTCTACTGCAGAGAAACAAGGCAAAGACAGATCTGCTTGAACCTGGTTGGCTAATTAAGAAAAGATGGCTAGAGAATCCAGTTTTGCAGAAGAAACATCACACAGGTAATTTGACTACTGTCACCTGTGGCTTCTCTTCATTGTTGACCTGTAGTGCCCTGGTGCCCACTTACATCTGGGTGGATAGTTTGCGTCAGCCTTGGGAGGTGAGTGGAACAAGACACACTCCCATCAGTCTGTGGATCCGCAGTGAGTCCTCTTAAATGCTTTGCCATTGTTACCCCTTTTCCATCACTAAGCTGGTTTCAAACTAATGAGGAGTAGAAAAACAAAGATAATTTTTTCATCTTGTAATTACAGTGTTTTGTAGAATCTCTTTTTGGATTTACTCCACATTTTTCCAAGTCCCCTGATACAAGCTTGCATCAGTGACCGAGTACAGATCTAGGGGAAGCAATGTACAGAAGAAACAGAGCAGATGTTTTCCTTCTGTCTGCAAAGAAGAGAGAAGTGGTGTCACTTTGCTTCTGACTGTCAACAGGTCCATGATACTTAAGTGTGTGTTACTGTGCCATAAAAACTTCAGTCAGGATAAATTTATGAATAATCTGATTAAAATCACTCAGTATTAGCCTTTCTTCTCACTTTTACTAGTGAGAAATATAACTTCTCTTGACCATGGGCCAAATTCACTTACATCAGCAGAAAGAATACGAAAGATTTCAATGAGTGTATACTCATTGTATACTCTTATACTGTCCAGCATATGTTTTTGTATATCTTTTGGTGTATATAAAATTTTATTTTGTTTCCCTTTGTTGTTTCCTTGATGATGCTTTTCTATTTGGTGGTTGTCTTTAGGAGGTTTTGTTTAGGTGGCAAATACCTCTATAGCACAAATATATTACAAGAAAGTGCTCAGTGTGCTTTGTCCTATCCTAGGTATGGGAGAAATATATAAGTCATAACATACAGCAGAAATAATTGCTAGTAAAATGCAGTTCTATATGTTAAGCCTTCACTATAAATGGTTATAATGCCATAGCACAAATTATTGTGAATTAGAACAACAAGTTCTAATGATACCAGAAGCCAGAGAAGCAATTTCTAGCTTTGAATGCTTTGAACATTTACCATGTAGCATGTACTACTCTGCATTTTCAAGGATGCTTTTTAGATTTCACCTGGTACAGGGAATAAGGGGATTGGAAGGGAATAAAATATCTATAATTTATAAAAGGATTTTCTATTTTTACAGAGTAATTTAATCCTAGATTAAACTCAATAAATATAAACATTGTTTCAATGCATTCCATTACATCAGGATATATAAAATTAACTTTGATGTCATGTCCTACATAAAAGGACAGATTGTTTAGTGTTTTTACTAGTTCATGCAACATCACAAAAAAAGATGTCTCTTTGTCACCCTAGTATTCTTGGCTGATTTGAAGAAAGACTGCTTCAGAAAAAAAGAGGAAAATATAACTAATGTAAAAGTTATTTAGATAAGACTTTATGTTCATATAATAATAAAGTAATACTTTTAAGCTACTTATCAACACATTGATATCTAACACTTTGATAATAGACTACTTTGACCTTAGAGGTTAGCAATGACATTGCTTTCTGTACATGACAGTCCTTACCATGGCTTTCTGAGCCTGTCTGAAGTGTTTTCATTTACATAGTAAGTTGGCACAATGGTTGCAGAATGACAGAATGAAGCTTGCTAGTCATTAGAAGTCTGAAATCTTACCTGCCATCTGAAAGAGAATGTACCTGCTCTGGTTGCAATGAGGAGCTTGCCTCCGGGACTCTGAATTTGACCTTTTACAGCTGTGATATGACAGTTTATACCAAAAATGAATGCCAAAAAAAAAGAAAAAGAAAAAAAAAAAAAAAGAAAAAAAGAAAACTCTTATTTTGTCAAAATCCATTGCTTAAAGCTTAAAAATGATGCTTTTTTGAGTAAGTAAACATCTTTGTTATTATTTCTTGAAAAAAACTTTTCTATATTGAAAACTTGGAAAAATCAAGCACCAAACCAGAATTTCAAATTTTTCACTGTTAATACATATTTTGATTTCCTCACCACTAGATGTGTGTCTAGAATTTACTCTAGAAGTATATTTTTCAAAACAGCTAAATAAAAATTTAAAAGTACAGTGGGAATAGATTTTTTTATAGTTTTATAGGCAGTCATGATCAAAATATAAATTTCTTGAAATTTTCAAGCAGAAAAATCACTTCAGATCAATAAGTTTTAGTTGTCTAGCTCAAATAAAGGCTTTTGACAATCCTACTAGATACTTATTCATATCCTTCAGCAGTTAAAAACATTGGGAAATGTGATTTTTAGACATAAAAATTTTGAAAATAGAACTTAAAATACTAAGTTGCTTAGTTTATTCCCATCTATGGAATATAAAGCACCTGGTAGTTCACTAGTGCTATATAATTTAAGCTAACGCTTGAATATTCTCATGCATTTAGGGAAGATAATTTTCACTGAAACATCATTTACTTTTGTTTTTAAAAACTAATTAATTTCTAAGCCATTCAGAACTGTAATTTTGTTTGAGGGAACAATTTTAACCAAATTTTGAAAATATAACTACAACTATTCAGAATACTTTTGCCTAACGTTCAAATTTCGTATATATACTTTTACTGTTAGTGTAAAAAACTGAGATCTAGATCTATGCTGCTTTCTTTGTATCTTGCTGAATACTGCCTTCAGTTCAGTTTTTGAGTTTTGGGTGTACAGACAGGTTCTCATTCTAAGGATCCCGTCACTGTTGCCAAAATATTTGCTTCTTTGTAATTTGAATTTTGAACACAATTCAACATTTTTCTAGAAGTTTGCAAAACATAGAATTCACTAATTTATTGTACCTGACATACCTGATTATATTTCTCATTTCTATTACTTTGGAACTTCTTTTTCTTATAACCTTTTTTTAAAATACTTACATTTTTAACTCTCTTTGTTATACCTTGCCACTAAATTCCAACTTCATATCTCATATAAAAGGTATTGTTCTTTTTACTTTGGCATTAGTTCTTAGTTAATCCCATTATTCCTCATCCTGTAATTATACTTTCCCTCTCCTTCTACTGTAACTCCTCTGCCTGACAGCTCAGAGTATTGAAGCATCTGTAGTGCCAGCCCTTGTCTCCTGTAGGAGAGGTGTGTGAAGTAAATGGGCTTTTGGCAGCTGTTCCCAATGAGAGGCCCTTCATCAGAACATGTGTTGTGGATCCGACAGAGACAAAGCCTTGTGTTGTGCATCCAGGGTGGTGATTTGTGGCTTTCTGGAAGGTGGCACAACTTTGGACTAGTGACCCTTCTACGGTAAAACCCAGAAAGGCAGCAATTTAAAAGAAGAAAGTCTCTGCTGTAATACACTGTGGGGGTGACGTTTACTGACTTGAAAGATCAACCACAGGATCCACTCCCTGTTCTGACAGATTTTTGAGGATGTCTAATTTGAGACATCCTCAGAAACAAACCTGCTCATCATCTCTCAAGTTGTGCTCTGTAGCTCTCGTTCTTACCGAGAACTGACAGGAGGGGGCAGTGGCAGCTTTGCTTCTGGGGCTGAGGAAGGCACAGTGTGTGCCTCACCCAGCTGCCTCCTGCCAACCCTGGCAAACACCAAACCTCTTGCTCTTCTGCAGGGGGAACAACTTCTGTGTCATCTGCTACAGCTGCTGAAGTGCTAGGTGTTTCTCATCCATAAGATGATTTCATACTTTTCCCACCAAGACAGGGGGTATGGTGTCCAACAGGCAGGATAGATCTACCATTGAGAAAGAGGAGTCCCTGTCTCAAGTATTGTCCTTTATGCACAGTTGTGAGTGAAATTGATGCTGGTGGAAATATCTGGAAATCAGAATGACTGACTTCTGAAATCACTGAATGAATTTGTGAATATTTTTAACTATTTTTTCTGTGCCTTATTCTCCCTCTTATGATAGAAAAATGTCTCGTCTGATTTAATTTTATCCCCACTTCTTTTTCTTTTCCTGTAATCATCCAATTCTTGTTGCACAGTATGATTATACTTCAGTAATGCATAGCTCTGAGAACCAATATACAACCAAGAAAGTCTGGTGACATCCAGCTTTGATAGAGTTACATAAGAATTGGTGCGAGATACATGAGGCATAGGGGCCTGAATTTCTTCCAAAGCAATTACATTTATACTACTAAAGTGTAACTGGTTCCACAGAATGTACACTCTTAGGGGAAACTAATGAATTTTATTATGTTTCAAGGGGTTTATTGGAAAGTAAGCTGGTTATAAATTGTATTGAATTAGAGGAGCTAAATTATTTGTTACTGTTAAGAAACTGGTTCTATAATTCCATTTGTTAAAAGAAGTACTGGTCTGACTGATTATAAAGATTTTATGGCAATACCATATCAAGTTATCGTTCCTATTCGTGGTAGTCTGAACTGATTTATCAGGTTCAGCCCGGAGAAAGTTGCAAATTTAGCTGCTTTTCAGAGGAGGTACAACTGCTTTCTCTACTGCTTTTTCTTGGCTTGGAGCAGTGGTAGAGTTGCTGCAAACTATTCAACGAAAAAGATTGTTTCTTTATCAAAAACAAATTATATCTAGCAAGTATTGACCATAATTCTTTGGCATGAGAAAGTCAAAACTTCTGAAACATCTTGCTTCATTTTGAATATGCTTTGCTCTGATTGTGCACTGATTACTTTTGTCAAACATTCTTTTCAAATTTATTGTTTTGATTTTTAGGCCAAATCATATGAGTAAATTTAATTGTAGAACTCTTTGCATTTTTTTCAATTATCAAAGAAATATTTTAACCCCATCCTGCAAATTATTATTGCTTTATTAACCTGAAGGTTATGATGGGAGTCATGCCAAAGAACTGATGGTGACTTAATTAATTATCTATATTAAGGTATTTGAAGTAGATAGACCAGGTAAGTTGATGGGGGCTCATAATGCTGATGCTTTCATTTGCTGATGTTAAGAAAGGGTCTAAAGCTACCTTAAAAATAACAGTAAAGAATTATGGCTCCCTGTCATGCCAAAATTGCCCTTCTGCTTTCTTCCCAGTCTTCTTTCACTAGTTGAATAGTGAATAGGAGATGTATTCTGATCAGTGGTCACAATAATATGTATGAATTTGAATGTTCAAAGCTACCATTTTCTCTGCTGAGCCTATCGATGAAAAAAATGTCTCACTGGAGAAAACTGAAACAAATTACTTCTTACCTGAACTATGTAGACTTCAGGCAGAGCCATTTTTAAACAGGAGCTGAGAAGAAATCTCTATAAAAATTTAATATTCATTACAGATCCTAAAACTGGCACATAAGTGTTCAAACTATAGGTTCTCTACCTATTTAACCAATATTAGCAGAGGAGGTAGATATTTTAGGATCAGGAAAGGAATTAGTCCTCATTTAGGCTGGTGTCCTGTCCTGAGGTCTTACACAGTATTACTTGTAGAAGGCTGAAGTCTCTGTTTTGGTGACAGAGTGGGTAGAATATTTTTCAACTCACTGTAACATTTTCTGTAACTTGGCCTCCTCCTTCCCTCGAGGATCATCAGAACCCTGACCCACTTAGAGAATAAAATTTTTTCAGCGTGACTGACCATCTTCCTGAGCATGTCAGTCATCCATGGAGTTGACTGCAAAAACGTTGCATGAATTATTAAGAATAACGGATAATGATAAGTTAAATCATTTTTTCTCTATGCCTAATGATCTGTGAGGTGAAAAGTGTTGAGTTCAAGCTAGGAGAGGGATAACTAGTTGCACTGATTGGACTTTGCAATGAAAAAGTCTTTGCTTTAAGATGTTAATTGCTCTATAACACTGTATATTACCACCTCTGTGGTGGCTATATGCCCATCATGACACAGCACCTCTCCACCTTCTCGGATTTGGGATTTTGAACATGAAGAATGAACTTTAATGAAACTGGACAAGAGCAGCGGTAATGGAATCAGAACTCACTTCAGGATGCAACAATCCAGCACCTCACATCATCTTTGCTACCCTGAAAGACTTATGGAAGATGGAGCCCAAAGTCATGAACTTAATGAACTCAATGGACTCTTATAGGGATGGTCCATAAACTAAGGGAATGATATCTGTGTGCATATATAAAAGGACAGGAAAGGTGATGGTACAGTGAAAAGTGTGGGACCTGACATGACATAAATGGTGTGGAGTAAGGGATGAATACTGCACTGGTTTCAGCTGGAATAGACTTAATTCTCTTCCTAGTCGTTGGTATAGTACTGAGTTTTGGATTCAATATGAGAATAATGCTGATAATACACTGATGTTTTGGTTGTTGCTGAGTAGTGTTTACCCTAAGTCAAGGACTTTTCAGCTTCTCATGCTCTGCCAGTGGGCAGGTGCACAAGAAGCTGTGAGAGATCATGGCCAGGAGAGCTGACCCAAACTGGTCAAAGGGATATTCCACACCATGGAATATCATGCCCAGTATATAAACTGAGTGGAGTTAGCCAAGGTGAGCTGGTGCTCAGAGATGGAATGGCATTGGTCAGTGGGTGGTGAACAACTGTACTGTGCATCACTTGTTTCATTTGGATTTTATGTCTCCATATCTTTTTCCTTTATTATTGTTGTTATTGTTATTATTATTTTACATTTTTAATTATTAAACTGTTCTTAAAAAATCTCAGCCCATGGGTTTTACATTTTTCTGATTCTCCTTCCTATCTGACTGTGGGGAGGTGGGGGACCGTGAGCGAGCAGCTGCCTGGTTCTTCTGTTGATGCCCACAACAGCAGTGTTTCCCATGCAATATTATTTGGAATATTTCAAAAGTTCCTGAATGTGATTTGGAAAAATGGTAAGAATAATGCTAGTTCCTACTTATTCCTAGAAGTGACTGCTGAAATGTTATGAAATAACCATCAAACCAGCAGTCTTTGATGGTTTATGTAAATACTGAGGAAAATTATAAATTTCTTTGTAAACATACTTCTCTCCACTGAGCAGTCCAAGGCCAACTAAGCAGAAATTATATGGAAAACTAAAAGTAGATCCTCTAACACTGCTTCAAAATTTCATAAAAATAAATTTGTCAGTGTAAGAAATTTTCTAAAATCATTCATTTGAGAAGCTTGGGGCAAAAGCTGACTGAAAAACTTGGCATTTAGAAGTGCATAAACTATTTCCAATATAGATTCCAAAGAAAGAATAAAAAGAAGACTATCTATGTGGATGCAGATCTGCTCAGAACACCTGGTAATCTCAGAAAGGATATTGAGGTTATAAGGAATGGGAAAAGAATGAACTGATGAGCAAAAAAAGATATATTTTAGATATTTGGAGATAAAGTTTAAAAAACCACAAGAATCCAAATTGACGTAGACCTTGCAAAGGATATTAAAACTACTAATCAGATGTTCTATGGACATATGGATAAAACAAAAAAAAGGAAATTCAAATTGAAAAGATGAGACTGAATAACTGAAGAGGAGAAAAAACACACCTTAATTCCCCCTGCTCTTCCCAGTTACATATGTGTGAAATAAAATCCATAAGACTGTGCCTCTGAAAAGTTTAAACACTGAGACACAATGAATACATCCATTTATAATTTCAAAGGAGCAGACACAGAATGCTAATAACACTGCAGTTTAGGCATGAAGTCCTAGATCTGCTAAAGGACTCAGTAAAATTTTTTCTGACCACTTGGCCTAGCAACATTGATCTAGTCTACATAGCTTAGGCAAGATAATTTTATCTTGATTTATTGTATTTAGCATCAATAGTTTCTTCATTGCTTGGAAACATTCGTCTGTACCTTCTATTTAGATATATGCTATCATACACAAAATACTGGGAAAACTGATAAAGAGTGGAACCTCTTCTTCAAAGACCAGACACCCCAGCTGAAATATGTTACATTTATTCACAGTTTGGGTGCCAGACACTCTGTTGTGCCACCTGAACCCTGACCTAGAATGACCAAAGTCATGCAAGAAAGTCTTTTATCATCCCAGTTTCTTCAGTCCTTTCAACAAATGTTGTCAATTATGTCATTTAAATATGTTGGCTATGGTGAAAAATTGCCTGCTAAGACTAGTCTTTAAGGTGAGAAATAGTCATCTCTGAACTCAGAAGACAGAAAATGAGACTCCCAGTCTCAATATCCTTTAATTTACAATGTTCTTTATTTCCCCTCTCCTGCCTCCAGAAGGGCTTTCAGCTTTATCAGGACATGCACACTTCTGGTAGAGAAAGGTCACTGATTAATTCACTCTACAACACAGTGCTTTGTGAACTTTTCAGATGTAAATTCTATTGTTCTGCTTGTTGGAGAACATGTAACTGGAAAACATAAGCCTGTTCCAACCTAAACCATGAATGCAAAAGGACAAAAAAGAAGGATTCTTTAAAGAAGCATCACTAATTATGTGAATGAAATCAATCTGCAAAGGGCCTGGTCTGCAAAGTTGCTTTGCTTGTGGCACGCTGAAGGGCTTCTACTCAGTGGTTCTCAGTGCAGCCTGTCTTTCTAAGTATAAGAATTGCAACTTGTGCTCACAATCAGGATCATTTAAGTTTTATGAAAGGGAAACAAAGAAAAAAAGGAGAAAAAAATCTGCTGATGAAAACTAACTAGTGCAACTATTCATTTCATGGGAGTTGGCTTTAAATGCTTCGTCTTGGGGTTTTGGGAGGCAGATTGAAACAGTAATGCTTTGCATTTAAAAGTTAATATGCTGAAGATATAAATATATTTCGTGTCATTTGCTGAACTTTTAATTCTGGACAGATGCATGATGCGGTTTTTTGTACAGTTCATATCACATTAGACCCAAGTGGTTTTAAGCTTCTCCAGACCAATGTAGTTTCTCTTTTCTGACCTTCTTGACATATTTCTGGGTACAGCCTCTCAGTTTAAAGCCAGGACAGGGACATTTTAATTTCCAAAGGTAACTGATAGATCAAATATTAACATATATCAAGAATAGCACCAAAATTACAGTCTTTTTCATTAGCACAAAAAATAAACAGACTCTAGATAAATCAATAAAATACCTATATGTAATTCCCTTCCTCTGTGTCTTTGCTTCTCAATGTTCTACAGGATTTGAGTCAGTATAATTTCAAAATTCCAAATCCCCTTTTTTTGTCACAACTTCCCTTTGTCTTTGATTTTCACTTTCCTTTATGAATGTTGTTTGTCTTTGTGAGCACTGACATCCTGTTCCTTTGATATGGTTTCAAGTGAAGCACTTTCTTCTGTAAAGTGTTCCTAGATTACAGTCAGGGCTAGGTTTCTAACCATGTTTAGATAACTAAAAGGATAAGACAATTAGAAAACTTTTTATGTTAAAAAAAAAAAGTTTCATTTCTTTCTTCTCAGTTGAAGTCTAATCAGACAATTAAAACCCATGAAGACTGTTTAGGACAAGGGCTATATGTGGGACTAAAAGTACAGAAGGATGAGCAGAACTGCACAATTTCCTGAATATGAACTGTACAGTTTCACTCATCTGGTGCACACAGTGCCTCTTCTGCTTTTTCTATACCATACAAGACAGGACTTAAACTCATGCAAGGAGGAGTTCTTATAGATTTCTTTAAAGTACACTCTCTGGTCAACATATTCTGCCCCAGTCATCAGGTAGAAAAAAGCTCCTATACTAAGGACACGACTGATTCAGCATGCAAAATGAAAAGAGCAATTAGCAAAAGAATAGAGCTGTTTCATGTTATCTCCCCACACAAGACTGAAACAATTTTCAATATGTGAATGCACAATGGAATCTCTTAGGCAGTTTAATGTGGTTCCTAAAAACAGTTAATGACTGATGGTTGCCTTTTCTGCAATTGAAACAGAGTGATTTCATTAGTTTGAATTAATGCTTCTTGAAACTATATATTTACTATCATGGTAAATCACTGAAGATTTTTCATTAAATCAACGTGACATTTATTTCTTCCCTTTGTGGCAAGCATGCTTCCATCTTATCACAGATAAAATTATAAAGGGTAGGAAAGCTATCTTGACATATAAAGAAGTAGCTAGAAGAAAGGGACTTGGTTCCTCTGAATCTTTATTTTATACTGCAAAAATGTAAATAAATTTCAATTATTCAATCAGAATTTAGGTATAGCGCAGCTAGTTCAATGTTTTTGGCTAGTTACAATTTATAAGTTTTGTTTATGAAGTGGTTTATTTCTCATTAAAATTTGTGGATTTAAGAGTGGTGACACAGGATGAAAGACACTATTACAATGTTTGTTTAGCACTGGAAAGCATTAAGTGCTAATGGGCAAAAACTGAGACCTGGTAGGTAAAGATGGGCATAAAAAACAGCCATGTTCATGTGATGTTCCAAAAATCCCAGCACTTCTTCGCCACACCAAGGCCCTGGGACATTAAGGTATGGATGAACTTTAGATTTCTAGGAACAAAGAAAGATAGGATGCTATTAATTATGTTATGTTATTATACCTGAAAACTCTGAAATTAGAAGTACTTTCCAGTTCATAAATATGTAGCTAAGTAATCTGCATGTGTATAAGCAGAAATCTCCCACCTCTCCTTTCATGCCACTGACCAGCATCCTCATTTCTGTTGCAAGAGTCTTTACTTCAGATATTTCTCTGTTATGTTTCCGTTGACTTCAAAATATGTCTTTAAAAACCGCAATCTAATATCCAGCACCTGCAAAATATTGTGAAGTATTAGAAACAGTTGTAATGAAAACTGACTGCAAGCGTCATAACAACAGGTGACATTATTCATAACCTACAGTTATAACAAGGTTATGATGTAAACTCAGTGATCATAGATGAAATAAGCCAGCTACAAACGTGAAAATATCCTGAACTTTAGAAGTAATACAACCAAATATAATAAATCTTGCCTGCAAATGTAATAAGGTCCTTAACTGAAATGTAATAAAATCTATCAACAGCTGCAATGTATATGGAACATATTATATAGCTTTACTATGAATTATACCCCCTGCTGTTTATGGACTCCACAATGTCATGCTTTGTCTTCTTCCAGAAAATCAAGTGCTATGGGACTAAGTGTTTTCCAATTTATATTAAGTATGACAGTGTGCTAATACAAAAAATGTTGAGGGTGAAAATGAAATTTTGAATCCAGATGTGTTCCTTCATCATCTGCTAGCATAAGAGAAAGGATGTGGTCTACCACACGTGGCTCAAACACTTCCTCAACTAGACAAGGTAGGAACTGAAATGGATGTTCTGGGTAACTAATATGTTCCTCTACTCCTAACAGTATAAATATGTACACACAAAAAGAAAAAATTTTGATGAGTGATGTGGCAGCGAGGAAGTTCAGTCTGCCTAATCTTTACGTGCCTCTCTTTTTTGGCTTCTGAAATTTTATTTGAGTATAATATATATCATTTCCTAGGAAGTGCCAAGTTGTGACTTCTTTACTGGACTCCTATCCTGAGAAATGAGGAGGAAGGACTGATGTGATGTGTCTCACTGGCTGCCATCTGTTTGTGATAAACTTGTGCACCTCTACAGTTCTTGAAATGACAAAAAAAATAGTACTGCAGCTCAGCAGAAACCTAGATGGTACTAAGGTAAAATATCAAAGGGAAGATCTTGATGGTTTCTTTGTGTGCAGAGGTGAGCTGATCTTCTAAATCCTTTTCTATAGAGAACTTACCTCTGTCTGTCATGATGATGTTATACTGACCCATTCCAAACACAAATGTTTCCATTTCGAATGCAAAGCACGCAAATGAAATACTATATGGTTTCAAAAGCTGTTTATATAGTTCCATCTCCAACCATGCCACTGCCCCTGATTTGCTTTCTGTCACTTTGCATTATGGATGCAAATGTGGTATCACATCATTGCAAATTCTTGACTAGTCCCCCGACATTTCCAGCAGCAAACAGCTCACTGCTAATATTTGAATAAATAAGACAAACAATATTATCTCTTAAAAAAAGTTATTAGAGAGCACTTTTGGTAGAATTTATTGAAGGATTAAAGTATCTTGCATATCCCACAAAGGAATTAATACTTTCGATACCTATCTTTTAAGGTTGTTGTAAAGAATACTGCTGCAATTCTGTGAGTACAGAGACACAAATGAAGTTATCTGGAAAAATTTGAACTGTGAACTTCTACAGGACATTTTCTTTTTTTTAACAAAATAGTTATGGGTCTAAATCCCATTAGGTACCTCTGTACAAATATTAAAATGTTTATATAATTCCCATTGGATCTCAGTATGTAGATTTTGAAATTAGAAAAATAAAATAAAATTATGTTAGTACAGAGGAAAAACAGTAAAAATTACTGTTAAGAAATTTTAAAACCATTGAACAATAGGAACATTGAGAAAACTCCTTTGTTCTGTATTTTTAAAATTAAAAAAGTGGTTACTTGCAACAAAAAGATATAAAAGATTTTCAGTTGCTTTATGTTTTTTAAGTTGGCAGTGCCCTTTAAAGGCTGTCTTAACCATAGGTCTTGTTTTCATATGAAGATCCATCTGGATTTAATAAACATTTTATATTTTATTGTATTTTGATTTCCAGTTTGGAGCTGTGGAAGACAAATGACTACCTTACTAAATTGAGCCCATGTCTATTTATTTCACAAATGGTATTCAAAAATAACTAAATCATTTGTAAGAAAGTCACATTCAGTACACTGGTTATGTGGATAGTATTTCAAAGAAACTTGCTCAATGCTATCAATATAGTTCTTAATTCTTCATATATTTTTAACACTCAAACATTTAAGTTACATGAGGTAGAGCTGAGAAGATATGTATGTTATTTTGTCTGAAACAGACAGAATTATCCTTGCACTAAGAGTGGTGGAGACAAGAGCTCAGTGAAATCATCTGTCAAAAGTTCAAATTCAAAGGTCACAGCTATCACTACTGCTCTAAGAATCTTCCAACTTTATCGCTCAGCATAGATGTGTCCTGTGTGAACTGTCAAGATTGCAACCATGTTTTATTTTTCTGCTTCATACTTGACTAACTGTGCTGGTTTCAGCTGGAGTAGAATTAATTTCCTTCACAGTAATGAGTATGGGGCTGTGTTTTGGATTTGTTCTGAACACAGGGTTGCTAATATAGAGATGTTTTTGTTATTCCTGAGCAGAGTTCACACAGAGCCAAGGCCTTTTCAGCTTTTCATACTGTCATGCTGGTGAGGAGATTGGGGATGCTTGGGAAACTGGGAGGAGACACAGCCAGGACAGATGACTCCAACATGACCAAAGGAACATTCCATGCCATATGACATCATATTCAGTATATAAAGTTGGGGGATGAAGGAAGAAGAGGGGAGTGAGCAAGTGGCTCTGTGGGGCTTGGCAGCTGGCTGGGTTTAAACCACAACACTAAATAAGAGCTTGGTACTTTGAAAGAAGAGTGATCTAAACTTTTGGGGAGCCTTTTTTGGGATATAATCCAAGAATTGTTAAACACATTTTACAGGTACATTGATTAATGAACAGAGAGTAAAGACCAACCAAATTCACTGAAGCCTTTAGATTAGTGATTTCCCAATGACACTCATCAGCACATTGAAAAGGCTGAAAATGGCATCCGGAAATGCCGATTCACATCACATACTCCAATAGTAAAACTTATTTGGATTAATTTCATGATAACAACACACTGTATTTAGGAGCAATGGCAGGCCTTAAACAGTGTAGAGCATGGGTGGAAAAGGGGACTGCCTCTAGTGATGGTCTGATATAAAATATTCCCTCCTGGAAAAGAACAGGAGCTCCAAAGGCACTGCAGTTCCAGGAATACATTTATTCTCTTCCCGTCCAAAGAAACAGAAAAAGCACAGCTGCACCACAGTGCAATGCAGTCCAGAAGTTCAAGGGTATCCTCATGAGATGATGTTTTTTCCTAGAGCTCTTTGGGGAGGTGTAACTACTCACCACTCCTGACTCCCAGCAGACGTGAAACATAGTGGAGCATTAAATGAAATGCACAGCACTGACATTTCAAACCTTCTTTGTGCCAGAAAATGGAACACCTGCACTGGACAATAGGAAATGGATGATTAGAGTCAAGCAAATTTGTCAATTTTTAAGCATAATGCTTTACTCCAGATCCTACCAATGAAAGCCATAAACGAAAGAGTATGGCAGTGAAAATCCCTCCAAACCCTACGTGTATGTAACAACTTAGTTATACTCTTTGGTCACCTGCTTTTTGATTAATATGTTTGGGGTTTTTAATGAGGTGGAAATATAAAAGAATGTGAAAGCTAGTTAAAGCTCCTCCTAAAGACAAATGATACTTAAATACATCCAAAAGAGAGGGATTATGAAAATTCCCTTATGGCAGAGTTTCTATCTCTACTGTCAATAGTAATTGTTGAAGTATTACAGTTACATTTAAATTTAAATTTAAACCAGGAATCCCCAATCATTTATAACAACAAAGAGTATTCTGAAAATGAAACTTGGTTATTATCCTTGTCAAAGAGTAACACCTAAAACGTAAATTTTACCTCACAAGTTAGGTAAAGGGATGATAATGACAAGCTAGTGATGAATTACTGTAGCAAACATGGAGCTTTATTTATAACTTAATTGAAATTTGCTGTAGACCAATTTCAGAATAACATAACATTCTATTAGGTTCTTCTCTGTTTCTTTTTCTTAAGGTTACAATGTCTGAATGTCTGTAGCATGGTGATATTATGAAATTCTTCAGTATAGGAAAAAATTTTTTGATATGTTTCAGTTTTGCAGATGTAAGGAAAAATGGAAACTGTCTATCACTCTTAACTGGAAAGCTGCTATTATTACTACATTAAGAGAAACTTGCTGTGATCTAGAGCAATTTGTCTTATTTTTAAGCATTTATATTTGTCAAATCCATTTGGAACCTTATAGGGAAATAATTTTACATTTTGTTCCTTGGTATCATAATAGTGATTTCTTTTGCTTTCAGCAGGTGTTATCTATCTATAATATAGATAGAGCCTGTGATGTGAAAAAGCAAAGGTTTTTCTAAATTTCTTATAATAGTCTTAGTATACGGTCATATTTCCTCTTTCAGGTACATAGGACACTCACACGTAAATACTCAGATCACGATGTTAGGTGATTTCTTCTTTCCCTTGCTCTGGCAGCGACTCTTAAAATGCACCAAGATACTCTTGTCTGCTGTAAATTAATCCTGTATATTTATATTTATGTGTATATATGTATGTGTATGCATATGTAAATATGCACAGCAACACACACCATTGCACATATATCGAAGTACATTTACATGTTGTTCCTATGGCAGAATCCTGCTAATATCTGAGAAATAAAAAAATAAATACCACCAGAGGGCTCACAAGCTATTCTATTTTTGATGTCAACAACTGTCTAAACCAATGAGTTTTGAGACTTACACTTTGCATGGAATTAAATCTCCCACATTTTTAATATTTCTGTGAAGACATCAAGGTGCCCAGATACCAAGGTGAGGGTGAATTATCCCTTCTTCTGACACCAGAATCTCATTTCAATATTACTATAACTTTTCTGCTTCGTAAAAGCATTCACTCTCAGCCCAGAGTTTACTTCTCTGTGGAAAAGCAATTGCTGTCTTGAGTTTAGATGTGCCTGAAGTGTAATACATTCAACATAAGTTTAAAGCCTATAGATCACATGTGCATGCATACAAGCTGATGGACAGATACTTAGAATATAGTCCTGTAATCTATCCAAAGACAGACATGGGTGTAGGTACATGAGTTGCCTAAATTAAAAATCCTTTTTAAAAAATGTATTCAGATGACATACCACCTCCCCATTTGTGAACTGCATATGTACTTCATTGCCCAGGTCAGCCATCTCTGCTTTAAGAAATAATTCTGATCACAATGCTCTTCCACGGTAGAGAGCTTGCTGCTCCTCTAAATGCCTCTCAGAGACGCTTGGGTAGAAGTAGGCTGACAGCAAAAATGTAAACAGTACAGCTTGCATGTATTGACCATATGCTAAAAAGTAGGAAAAAGGAAGACTGTACATAAGCAAACGACACTGTTATAAAAATAAAGTCCTTAGAGGGTAGGTTTGAAAGATAAAATGGAAGGAAAAACAAAGCCAAAATCAGATAGACTAACAGAACTAATTGCACATATGCACAACAGTGATCATAAAACCCCTTCTGCAGGGCATAACGTGGGAAAGTCTGAGAGATTCATCTTCACATGTTGAAATGTAGCCCCAAATCATCTCCAGTCCCTTTATTACCTCCCCACAACCACCACCATCCCTCTCTCAGTAGCTCTTATTCTCCCTTCCTTCTTGGTTTTATTCGTTCCTTGTGATCTCTACCAAAGCTGGCTTTGCTCTTAAACCTCCCTTTGATTTCTCTGCTTCTCTAATTCCTTTCCTTCTCTCTTTGTTTTCATTCCCTTTGCTTGCTGCCAGAGCCTATATTTTCAATTCTTCCCACCCTTGTGCTCTCAGCTCCTCACTCCCCTCTCAGAGCTCTCCACCTGACTAATCCCCAGTACTGGCTCCTTACCAAAAGCACTACTTCCATTTCTGTTCTCATGCTGTCAAACACATCTGGAATAAACTCACTTCCTCAGCTTAAACATAATTCTCTTATCTAAGCTTGTCTAAAGATTTTTACTTCTCTTCCTGAATGAACTCTTAAGCTGCAAATTGCCTATCATTGCTCTCTACTTTATAGTTCATTCTAAAATCTTCTGCCCTCAGCACTCTGTCACCTTCCACAACACCCCCCTCACAATCTTTCCCATCTCCTCCTTCTGAAGAGGGTGTAAACCTTCTGCAAGAATGGAGTGGGCAGCATCCTTCAACACCATTAGTGAATTCTGTTCTTAGTGACTGAGTGCAGTGCTCAGACCATTAGAAATTCTAAGCAACAAAGAGATATGAATATTAACCCAAGAATGATGTTTGTCTTCCTTAGCACTTTTGATAGGTTTGATTAACCATTAAGAAAAAATAATTGTCTAAAGAAATATTCCTATTCAGTTATCTTTAAATACTCTGTTTCCATCTGCTTTTCTTTTACAGCAGACATAACAAGAAGGTGCTTAAAACTTGCTTTTATTAAGAGTACGTAATTGAAACCACTTCAAAGCAAGAATTAGGAAAATATAAGCTATATGATGACCATTGACTATAATTTCATTTGACCTGAAAGACTTAATTGTTATACATGTTGAATGGACAGTATTCAACCCTAGCAACAGATTTTATTTTATTTATTTTTCTTTTAAAGTCTCATTGGGTTTATCTCAGATTCCTTGGTTACCATAGACACTTTTGCTCACAAGGTAATAATTTGCACAAGAACAGAATTGATGAAGTGTTTTTCTGAATGTCCATGATATTTGTAGGCATAAGACTTCGGTATTGTGGATTGTGTCTATTCAATTGCTACCATTGCTACCAATGAAAATGAAAACACTGATCTAGTGAGGAATAATATTTGAAAGGCAGGAAAAATATTTAATATATTTACAACTGACCAGCAATATGAAGCAATAAATTGTTTCATCTGCATTGGCTTCAATGGGGCATTTATTTATTTCCTCTGCTTCAGATGTGACTGTATCTAAATTTTCACATTTCTGACATCTAAATTTTCTGTGAGGCTTCTGTCTACTTTATATTGTTATTTTGTACCAGTTAATATTTGGATGTTATTCTAGTTTAAGTGATGGCCTTTTTTTACATTACCGTGGTGGTATTTATTTAAAAGCGTCCCTTATAAACAGAAAACTTAAAAACTGCCTCTTAGGGAGAGGAAGATTTTTCTCTACTGTCGTGGTTTAACCCCACCCAGCAGCCAAGCCCCCACACAGCCTCTTACTCCCCAGCCAGCAGGGTTGAGGGTAGAACTTGAAGGATAAAAGCTAGAAAACTTGTGGGATGAGATATAGACAGTTTAACAGGGAAAGCAAAAGTCACACACACAAGCAAAGCAAAACAATTATTAGAAATTTATTCACTACTTCCCATGGGCAGGCAGGTGTTCAGCCATTTCCAGGAGAGTAGGGCTCCATCATGTGTAGTGGTTACTTGGGAACACAAATTCCATCCCTACAAACTTCCCCTGTCTTCCTTCT
The DNA here is from genome assembly GCF_036250125.1 of Pseudopipra pipra. NCBI lineage: Eukaryota > Metazoa > Chordata > Aves > Passeriformes > Pipridae > Pseudopipra > Pseudopipra pipra. The sequence goes on along the minus strand of NC_087552.1, from coordinate 59,532,490 downwards.
CTTCTTCCTTCATCCCTCAAATTTGTATACTGAGCGTGATGTTATATGGTATGAAACCTCATATGTGACCTCACCTTTGGTCAGTTGAGGTCAGCTGTCCTGGCTGTACTTCCCATGTACCCCTGATTTGCACATTTAGCAGCCAGATATTTCCCCAAAAATCCACTTGGCAAATGCAAGATGGATTCATAAGCTAGTAAAGGAGCAAGTGCAAAGAATTGTGGAAAAGAAAATGGAGAAGAAGTTGCAGTACATGTTCTGCATCAGATGACGCTGAAGTAATATTAAAGGGTGTGAGAGTAATTTGCTAGTCTGGTCCCCTAGCTTAGACTCTTAATCCTTTGCCTTTATTTCAGACAGATTTTTTGGTCTCTGGATCTTAGTGCATTAAAAATTCCCTGGTCGTGAGTCAGCCAATTGTTTAAGATAATGTTGAATATAAGCACACAGTCATGGCAAAGTCAATTCAAACCTTTAGCTCCTATGCTTGTCCCACATCTCAACTGAGATGGTTAGCCCACTGAACTTCCAGTATGACCCATAATATCGGCTGTTTTCTTTTTAGGACTGCCAAAAATGCTAAGGCGCATTTTCATCACATTGATATGCCCTCTTAAATCAGCTCCCATTGATCTGACAGAGTAAAAATCCAAGGGTAAACATCAGTATAGATAAGAACAGCAACTGGAGAAGGAAATAAAATTGGATAGAGAAGACTAACATGCACAGGACATGACAATGGTCAGTGACAGGTTTACCAGAGGGCTTCTTTTTTTCCCCTCTTGCATTAGTGCTGCTTCTTGTGGTATGCCCTCTGTGTCGCTTGTCTGGGAGGCAACTGTACCCCTGGGCAGCCTCTTGTCACTTTAACTATCTCCATCTGGCTCAATAGTCATCAAGTGATAAGTAGCACTGCTTTTTAAAACTAAGTAAAACACTTCCAGAGCTTACACTTCTGTAAAATGCTTCTTCTCTCTCTATATCACTTACATTACTATATGTAAAGCTTATCATTAGGCACTGGATTTTTTTAATGAGTGCATTAGAAACCATTTTGTTAATGAATAAACTGGAAAAATATGACTGAAACAATAATAGTGATCCAAAACTTTCAGATTTATAGGCATTTTCACTGCCATCTGTATATTTTTAAGATGATAACATTAAATATTTCTCATTTTCCAGTAGCAATTTTTTTGACTTTGTATCATCAGGATGTTACTTTTCTTTAATGGAAGAATTCATACTTTAATTAATAACCAATCTTACAGAGAGTTCTGCAAGTGAGAAATGCTGGAAACAATGTATGTTGACATTGTAGTTTCAAAAGTTTACCCGAATTCAGACTTTAAAATTAATTAACCATATTTGCCACTTCCTTTGAAAAGTAAACTATGGAATGGTTACCTCCTGGCTTCTCCTTTCAAATATCCTATGATTTTTGCATCTTGGGAGCCATTACATCTACCATTGGAAAAACAGATTCCAAACCTTTAAGATGCAAATTTCAATTAAATTTTCCCTTTTAAGTTTTGACATCTGACACTAACTGAATGTTTTTATCAACTCTGTCAGCACAGAAGTTTGGAATGATTTTATTTAGAGGACAGCATATGAAGAAGCATAACAAAGGATATGAAATCAAGATAGTAATGAGCAGGAATATATTTACTTCTAGGGCTCTGAGATAAAGTTTGTTTTATACTGCATTCTACTGTGAGTTGAAAATATTAGTGATCTTCTGTTTATCTTCTTTTTTTTTAAGTAGGAAATGCAAAATTATTAATTCTTCATGTCACCAGAGCCCATAAAAAACCCAAGAAGTAAAACACCTTATCAAAGCAGTTCAATTTTTTTCTTATACTTAAATGTCTGTCAACCTGTTCCAATTCATTTGATGACGAATTTTCATCACCACTTATGATTCACTTATTTGTGAAAAGAACTTTTGTCATCCCTGCATGACTGAAAGCCTGACTGATCTGCAAATATTCCAGAGTTTTAGAATTTCTTCTGAATGGTTTGGGTTATGGCAATGCTTCAGTATTTAGTCTGTAAAATTCCTAGTTTGCATGGCTGGTCTGAGTTTCACACTTGTGTAGTGTGTGACTTTAGTAGGTCCTTTCAATATTTTAAGCAAGATTGCAGGCAATATTAATTGCTACTTGCAGGTATAACCTAAGGATATGAGAATAGATGCAATGCTGAATTGGGTTGAAGCAGTAACCTGTGTAGTTCAGTGCTCTCTTTTCAGACATGGCAGCAGGCAACCCTATTTGAGGAGAGCCTGTGAGTCTGGCTGCTCTCTGCAGGGCACTCTGTCCTTCCTGTCCCAGCACTCACAGCTGGTGGGTTAGGGATCATAGAGGATATCTTCTGTTGTTTACTTTAGTGTCTTTCTGTTGTTGATGTGGCTTGAACACCTTCCCCAACCTGCAGTGGAAGCAACTTCTACATCTTCACCACTGGCTGCACAAGGAAGTATGTTCCTTTAGCTATTATGAGTCAATCAGTTGACTGAATCAAACTGAATGCTGTTCTATTCTAATGCTGTGGCATTCAGTGAGTAATTTGCCTTATTCTCTACTCATTTAATATCTGATGACACCTGGTCTAGTGGAAGGGGTCCCTGTCTATGGCAGGGGAGTTGGAACTAGGTGATCTTTAAGGTCCCTTCCAACCCCAACCATCCTGATTCTATGATTTCATAACATGATGCTGACTGGATAAATCCCAAGATGGGAAAGTACAGTGTAGCACTCCCACAGCCCAGCACTTTGTCCTCTAGTCTAGTGGCTCAATATCTATCTCTCATTCCTTTGCATAAACTTAACTATTTGAGATTAATAGATCAATACCAAATATAGTTCCCATAAGAATGAGCAGATTGAGTATTCTTAAGCTTGGGTTGAATGGAGCTAACCAAGAGGTTGGTATCATGGATGATCTGGAACCTTGCCACAAACATTATTAGTTCAGATGTCATCAATAATCAGTGATGCATTTCAATGCTTGCCTACAGTCCAAGAAGTATGTGTCTTCTAGAAGAGTATGCCAGGTGAACTTTTATTTTTCTTGAAAAATATTACTATCTGCACAACAGGTTTGCACTCAGGAGTGGGGGTTTTTAGGGACTAATTGTTACCAGAGACTGTGACATGAAGACAATGCTGCGTGAGTCTGTACTGCACGGATGTGGGCTGTACAGCCCAGACTGGACTGTATAGTTAGCATGCCCACATGACCTGTAAAGACTTGGCTCCATACCAATTTAAACTGAAACATAGTAGAATATGAGCAGAACTGTATTTCCTTTCTCTTCTTTTTATGGCACAGAAGAAGAAAAGTGCTTTAGCAGCTGGTAATTGACTGGAAACAGTTAAAAGAATGGGATAAAACTAAAAGTCCTTGAAAATGCCTCACTTCACACTATGCAAAAATAATCTGGGATCGAAGTGCATAAGAATAAACTGGAATTACAAGAAATGTTTTTCTGTATTGCTTTTGCCACACATACTCTCTGTCTTATTTTGTGTTCTGGCTCTGAAACCTCCTTGCTCAGCCAAGGAGGGGTAGAGGGGAAATAAGAACTTTCTCTTTGTACAGTGGCATGAGGGCAGCACACAACAGCGGTTCCTGTGCTCCCTTGAATGGGGGGAGCTTGGGAACCACTCATCCACTGATGCACAGAGCTAAGGAAAAAGCTGAGTCTGCAGCACTGACAGCCTCACTTCACCTGAGGGAGCAGGATGGGTGAAAGGCAGAGAGCCCTTAGTGACACGTCAGAGAAAAGTGCAGACTATAAAAAGCCTATCCCCACACTCAGAGACATTGCGGGAAGGAAGGTCTGGGGCTGCCCGAGGCAGCATCTCTCCAGCACTCCTCCTGGGGCAGTGTCTACTCACCACCTGCCAGCCAGAACTTGCAGACAAATGGCACAATCTACCCTTCCTTTCATCTTTAGGACTCTAACAGCATTATGCAAATCCCAGCAATGTCCCTGGCAACCCAATCCAAAGGCAATTTTGTATGCCTTTTTTTTTTTTTTTTTTTTTGTCCTTGTGACAGATTTCATCCCCAAAGAGATGAGTCCAGTAGAGGACAGAAGTGAAGACTGCTAGAGTACAGTGTGTCTGGTTTTGAATGCAATGAGTTGATGGCTGCAGCCTAAGGCACTGGTGTGATTTTGTTTAAACAAACATAAGCCAATTAAAAATACAAAGGGATTCAAGAAAAAGATGCTCTTAGCTGAAAGCCTCATGGGAGAATAATTTAAAGAACAGATCAATAGCAGTGAGAGAGATTTGTTCCCATAAGCCTGAAAGCCAGCATGTAACAAATCCCTAGAAAAGAATTTGTAGGATTGTATTTTGTGAGTGACTGTGGCGTAAAAGAATACTGCTTTAGCATAATTATAGTTAAATATTTACACAGCCTTAGCTGTTTCCGGGAAAGCAAATATCCTTGCCAAGATGATTTTCTCCGATATATCACCGAAAGTGCTTGCTGTGCATGTGTTTACTACAAACATAATAATTATATAAATGCATCTTCAAGGAAAAGGGTAGTGGAGAATAGTATCTTAAAAACCACAAATCACAGAAAACAATATACACTTCAAGTTAAAATGTTGTCTCCCTCATTTTCCAAGTCATAGCTTTTGACTTGTAACGTTGTTCTCACTCATTTATACATATAAAAATTCTTAAAAGTTGCAACAAGAAAAAGCATTTTTATAAATGTTCTGAAATTATTTACCTACATGGTATTTTTGGGACCTTCCAAGTACAGAAAGAATGCAGGATATTCCAGCTACTTTTCTCTTTAGATATCTAGTTCAGAAGTTTTAGCAGACTATTTCCTCCACTTTTTGACTATTATAGATGGATAAGGGGAAATCATAGGGACCAGAAATATTTGTGCACTTCTGTGTCTTCCAAAGAATGATTCAGAACAGCAGTTTGGTTTAGAAATAATTTGCCCCCTGGAGAAATATATCTCGTGCCCTAGTAAATGTATAGGGACAATAGAGGGATGGGTATTCTCTATTGGATCCTTATAGTCAATAATATAAATTTTCCTATAAACTCAGACCTTTGAGAAAACAAGAGTTAAAATATTTTTTTCCAAAAGACAAAGGTTTTCTCCCAGACATGAGAAATCTTGAGAGATTGCTTCTTAGCTGTAACATTCATCCATTTTGCTCAGTGGACAGAATAAATTAGAAGAAAATTCTTAAATTCTTCATTGAGATTGGAATGAGAGACTGTTTCCTTGGTAAGATCACTTAAAAATATGGCATACACAGATCCTTGGTGTACATCTGTGTGGTTCCACTACTTTATTCTATCTTCACTAAGTCAGTGGTGAACAGCAATTTACATCAGAGGAAGAAATGACCCATCGTTTTACAGTGCTCAGAGGGTAAAGCAGAAGCAAGATAAGTAATGCAGAGCAGATGTCATAGAAAAAGCCCAATAACTTCATCGTTTTGGTGTGCTTTCCAGAACCATATGGATTCCAGAAAGCAGGTGATTAAAACCCTCATAGGTAACTTAAACGTCTTAATGACACAGTTTGAGTCCTAGCTCACTTATCCCACTCCTGGACACTCCAAATTAAGTTGGTAGTGACATGTTAGCTGATTTCCAGTGCTAGTAGCTACTAAGACCATATTGTAGCAGGAACGGTGTTTTCCTGAGTGTAGCTTGCTCCATCAGCAGGCTTGGACTTGAGGATGCTACTTCCAGGAGCTGGTAAAACCTCCAGGGTATTTGGTGACTAGTAAGTTTTGGTACATCATGGATATGATACCTATACGTACATAACATAATTAAAATGTGACCATATATAGTCATAAAACACATGAATAAATGTGTTTCTTAAATGCAATGTGTATTGCAAAACACTGAGAAAACTTTTTCATTCCTTCTGAAGCATTCACTTGAAGGTCTAAACATAAGTTTCTAATGAAAGCTGAGAATGTGGCTTTACCTCAGGTGTTTTCTGCTTGCCTTTCAGATTACTGATGTTTGTGGTCAGGATTTTTCTAATGGCCCATGACACAGGTGCAAATGTCGTTAGAAAAATCTTCTAGTTGAAAATGACAGCATGAAAAGTTTTCAGTCTCCATATTTAGCCACCTAAGGAGCTAAAGAGAGGAGAAAAGTAGAGAAAGGAAGTATCCATGTGAAGTATTTTCTATTTGCTGAAAATAAGTAGTGGAACCATGAAGAATAAGAAAAATAAAATAAAAATATATCTTAGCTTTATAAAACAGCACAGAGGAAATGTCCTTTAGAAAAAGACATGCTTTTCATTTTCACAATTAATAAGTCAAACACACATTTTAGTAGTATTTATCAGAAGAAGATCCCCAAAACACAAACATTTGGATCAAAATACAGGATTTACAGTATATTATTTTTGCCCATTTGATCAATATAAATATTTACACATAGAATGAAAAAGCCCCATCAAACAACAGTGAAACTAATAAAATTGCTCAGTTTGAGAGTATTCACCCTTTGAAATTCATCAGATTATGAAAGATTAATGTGTGTATTGTTATACATATCAATATGTATAGAGAAAGGATTTTTGCTAAGGAAAGGTAAACTAAACATATTCAAAGAATTAATACTATCTATTATGTATTATTATTTAATCACTTACTAAGGAAAAATGTTTTTATCCTAGATGTATTTTATTATTCTTATTTATTTGATAATAGAAACAATTATTCTAATGATTTCATTATAAACTAAAGCAGTGTTTAACTGCCACATAAGTGTCTGAAAGTTTTTTTTCTTAGATTTCCCATTGGCTTTAGCCTGTGCTTCAGTCAATAATTGCTAATAAAGGGATAAAGTAATTGTCTGAGTAATTGTGTAATGTGATCTTCAGTGAACAATTGCCCTTTTGTTGTTGTCTAGAGACAAGATAACGCATCAGAGTGCTTCAGTTTCTTTCATGGGCAGTGAAGTTTATTTCATGGAACCAGCACATTTTCTGGGCAATATCTTGACCTTTCTGAGTCTTTTTTTTTCAAGCTTGGAAATAGTGACAATTATTGTTAATATTCTTACATGTGATAATAATTGGTATTGCTAGAGCGATTTAAATATACTCAGGGGATGGGATGGAGTTGTGACTTCAGACAAAAAATGACCTACTTTTCAATTGATCAAAAATGCCTGAGCGTGAGAAAAAAATACAAACAACAACCTAAGAAAACAAATAAATAAATTCCACCTTTGGGTGTCTTTCATACATGAAACACAAGAGGTAAAGGTGTGTTTATTTTTCATTTGTATTTCACTTTTCATTAGATTCAGGACTTAATGGGAATGACTGTGGGGAATGTGAGTGGGTGAGTACTTCTTCCAAGTATTTTCTCCTGAAGTGCCTACCCAAATCAAGACAATGTGTTCTCCCCCCTGCTGCACCTCTCCTATTGTGAGGGTTGGAGAATCCATGCCCTCTACAATCCTCTCCCCAGTGATATTTCTATTTCTTGATTTGGATATTAATATACTGTGAATGTGGTTCCATACGTTTTCCCACATTTCTCTTTCACCGCAGGCTAAAGGTGTGCCCAGGTTTTGCCTTCTGAAGAAAGTTATAACTTCACTATCTATTCATGGGGACACTTAAAGTAAAAATTGATTGGGCTGTTCTTTGTTTCTTCCAAGGAATGACAAGCTAAGGGCAGCAACCTGAGGAGCAGACACCCGGGAAGTAAAACAACAAAGTCTGCTGGGTGTATGATAGGCTTTACTATCTCAGCATTATGGAGACATAACCACTAAAATGAAGTCTGGCATTGTTTTATCATGGCTGAGTGAGTGGCAGACCCTGGGGAGAGTGTATTAGAGTTCTCATCTTGTAACTTAACTTCTCCTTTTGTCATTCTGCATAATTGCTGTCACCCAGGTAAAGCAAGATTGCTTCTTCCATGGTAAATTTTCTCCCACACAACCCTTTGACCTTCCGGCAGCAAGAGCAGCAGGGTTTCTCATCTCATGATTTAACTGAAGAAAGTAACTACTTGCATAGGAAGTGCTTTGAAATAAACAGTGTCTCTGAATTAGAAAACTAAACGATTGGTTTTTTTACCACAAACGGGGACTCCAGGGATTACTTGCCAGGAATTAATGAAAGATGCAACATTTGAAGGACTAAGGTGCTTAATCATGTGAAGTGTTTAAGCAGAAATTTAAGTACAGCTGGGAAAATTGCTTACTTATGAGTAGAATTCTGATAAATGGAAAAGCAGCTCATGTTTTATCAACAGACATTAGCATGACTTATGAGCTCAAATTGATTCTCCAATTCCTTGACATTAAAAAGTCCAGGATATTTTTAAAATGCTGAAAACAGAGAGGCAATTGCTGTTAACAATGCAAGCACGGAAAAAAATATCTATTTTATCATTAAATGTCTTATAGAAGAGTGTTTTGTTGATTGTTGTTCTAATAGCTCTTACCTCAACCAAGAGGTTGAGGACAACTTGACAACAATTCCTGTAAGTCTCCTCTAACCTTTTTCCAGCTTTTTTGGGGAAAAAGCAATTTGCTTTTCACTGAGGAGGTATATTCTCCTTAAAATCTTCCAATGCATAATAATTCACTGTGGAGTCAATCTGTTAATTTGATCTGATTACTTGTTGTATTAATTTGGTGACTTAATCTATTAGTATATTGATTCAATTTTAGTAGAGACCTTAATTTAATTATTGCATTATTCTAGTTCTAATTAGCAAAGTAAAACTGTAGTGTATTAGCTCAGTATTTGTCACATATTTCCTGACTTTGTTGAAGTGCCTTTCTGGCATCCAAATGTTCCAAATTTTCTTTTTTTTTGTTTAGAAATCCATAAAGGCATAAAGAACTTTTTTTGTTTCAAAACAGTGTTGGTAAAAAAATTATGAAATTACTTGTAATCAGGAAATCTTGCAAGCCTTTTTGGATCTAGTCATTTGCATGACTAAATCTAAATCACTCTATATAATGTCTTTTTTCAGAAGACATATGGAAAGTATGTTTCAAGCAGATGCATATGTAACTACAGAGCATGAAATAAAATATAACTTATTCTTTTGAAAGTTAAAAAATACTGAACTATTTTTGTGCCATGCATAAATCCCATGTTTTTTCAGAGCTCCATCTTTTGCAGTCATAGATTTCTCAGTTTTCCAATGTCTTTCACTACAGCTGTAAGTTACAAATGTGCCTTTAAGTCATGTAATCTTAAGGACAATAATGCTGACACCTGCTAAACAATCCAAGAAAAGATTTCTAGTATTTTGGTTTGTATGTTCCCACACGTCATGATTATTCAGGAAGAACTCAAATATTTTGAGTAGCTAGGTAGAAAGCAGGAGATTGACCATATTCTCTTTTGTTTCACCACCCCAAACCTTTTGTGCTATTCCTTATCAGTGGTCTTAAAGATGATAAGAACAGAAATACATTTCTACTTTTATTGATAAATGTGAATTAAAAGTCAAATTAAGGGCATTTTATCTGACCAGAAAATGGGATGACCATACACTTCTGCTTACTCTTCCATTCTCTTCCTACCTCAAACTATTCTTCCTTATTTATGGCTGCTGTTTGATCAGTCCTACACATATAAGATGTAGGATGAAGTAAAGGTCCTGCCATACCAAGCAGAAATCACCTTAGGTGGCCAGGATTGTCAGTCCAATGCAGAGAATAAAGTACTCCTGACATACTGTATACATTTTTGTTGCAGTGTAGGCAAAAACTATGAGTGAAATGATTAAATGTGCCCTGAAGTCCAAGGGAATAAGCAAGTTGTAATATAACTTGCTATTCCTTTGCAAGCTTGAACAACCTTGTGCTTCTATGTCTGAAATTAAGTACTTTAAACTTAGTTTCCTGAGGTGTAAATTTTTTAGTCTGCCATTTGCATGAAGTACAAACACTCTATTTCCAAACAGTTTAAGTAAATGAAAAAGTACTGATAGTCAGGAAGACCAAAACCTCTATGGTGTAAACAGAAACACAGAGAAAAATGTATATTTATTTTATAAAGTCCAACAGAGTGAACGACTACGACTTTTAATATATTTTGATTTTTTAAATATCATAATTGTTGACATTTCTTTTATGTCATAGATCAGATGAAGAATTTGCAGATTTTGACCTTCTATTCTGAGTTATGAAACAATCAGAAGACAGTTTTTTCTTTTTCCTTTTTTTCCTTTTCCTTTCCCTTTTCCTTTCCCCTCTGCTTTTCCTTTTCCTCTCCCTTTCCTATTTCCTTTTCCCTTTTTCCTTTTCCTTTTTCTGTTTTCAAGTGTACTGAACAAATGGCCCTCACAGAACTCACACACAAAACCTGATTTCTGTATTGAGTAGATTAGATCAAAGACAATCTGCCTTGAGGGTAATGCATTTGTTAAAGTTCTGGGTGCATCCTTTGAAGGCTGAGTTATTGCAAATGGTGTAATTGTGGAAAAGGGACAATTAACTTGGGCGATCAGTGGGTGATGACTATCACCATTGCTGCAGAGTTTGGATTTACAAACAGCAAGGGTCAAGCACTTCACAACCTTCACCACAGAGGACTCAGTGGTCGAAAACACAGCACAAGCCTACATTTTTCTATCTGTCAAAAGATTTCAGAAGTAATTCATTGTTACAGCTCCCTGGAGTGAAAGTCTGCTTGTCCATCCGATTTTTCCTAACTGAGTGCTTTAAACATTCTCTGAGGAAAAAACTCTTGTAGCCTTGTTTCCAAAGCATAATACTAAAGACAAGAAGTGTGAAACCATTTGGAATCCTTCTTCCCTGCTGTCATATTTTATCACTACTTGGATGTTATGTTCACGAGTAGCTCTTGATTGAAAGCCTCAGAGCTAATATTATTTCTAGGTGCTGTCTGGTGCCCCTCTGGAAGATCTCTGAGTTTCAGAAATCAGCTATACAATATTTTGCTTATCAGAGATTTCAAATAAAGTGAATTAAAAGGCTCATCAAAGTGTGTGATGCCAAAATACCTTGTAGTGTGGGGCCAGTATTATTCTGAGGAAAGTTCTGTGAAATCATGGAATTGCTTCACCACCTTAACAGTTATATCCTGAAACAAGAGTTTAATTTTTAAGGTGTGACACTGTGGATACCAGAGGCACCTGCTGGTTCCTGCTGTACAGATCTGGTTACTGCAAAGAGATTGTTGCCTCAAATAATGAGTCTAGTCTTCTTCTTAACAAAGAGCAGCATGAATAACATTCTTCTAATTATAGTATGAGTGTTCTATAAATTTTTATGACCTTTCTCTGCATCAATTGGGAATTGGTAGAAAATATTGGAGTTACAATATTTAGCTGAGTTCTTTAGACACTCCCATATTGTGTTTTCCTTTAGAATAGCCATGAAATATGGATTTCAAGTAAATCTGTGGCTGAAAAATGAGTGAAAGAAAGACATTTGTGTATATTTTCTGTGTTTTGATTGTAGCAAGAACTTTTTTGAATGGAACAAGTATGAAAAAGATTTTAATGTCTAAAGATATTCATCTGTCACTATAAGAAAATCAAAAGGTATAAGTAAGGTATTCTCATCAGCTGAGAAAGCTTAATTTTATGAATTATAAGGAAAAGTGAGTGTGGTCAGCTGGTAGACTTTTGCAAGTTCTCCCTACTCTGCTTGAAATGACCTTCATATCTGTTTTGTTTTTTTGTGCAGGTTATATTGGATATTGCCTTGGAACACAGCCTATGGGAAATCAGCTAGCCTAGTGCAAAGTGCAGTCAAACAGATTATTGTAAAAAATATCACACATAAGACACCCAGTGCTGTGATTCACAGGAGCTTATAATCACTTTCCTCTATGCTGTTATTAGAGTCTTCCTGACTGATTTGCATTTTGATGAATCACCACTGCTGGATATTAAGTGATGTACAAACAGATATTACTAAAATACCTCTTTCAGGAGCAATGGTCCACCAGACTATATAAATCAATGAAACAATTATTAGCTGAACAAAGACAGAGGGCATTAACTTTTTCTGTGTCAAGTTTTCTGGTGGAAGAAACTTTATTTGTCCCTCAGGGTTTTGAGCCACTTGTCATGGAAAAGAGAAAAAATGTTTGGAAAGGCCTTTTCTGTTATGTTGGGTTCTTTTTGTTGTTTTGTTGGTTGGGTTTTAGTTTACTTTAAACTTTGTTTCCATCAGCCCAAGAAACTGTGTGTTCCTGCAAGTAGATGCAGCTCCCACTCCTACAGTTACCCCAAATAATCCCCAGATTTAAAAATACATTATATTTTTCTTTTGAAAATGGGGGAAAAGAGAAGAAAGGTAGTGTGCAAAAAAGAGCTGAAATGCACTGGGAACTCTCCAGCTGAGACAAACATCCCTGTCTGTAGATAAAGGTGACATTCTTCTTGTCAGTATATCACCAGCTTAATCCTTAGCCTGCTTTAATCAATTCTGGGGATTTCCACCATAGCATAATAAACATGTTGATTTAAACCTTGTTAATAAAATTACTTGTTAATTCAACAGCAATTAAATTGTAATGTGAACAGTATTTTCTCTTCTGTAAATATCTTTTTATTTTGTGATGTAAATGGAAGGGGAACAACTGAGGATGAACAGCTGAGGATAAAGACTGACACACCAATGAATCTTAAGAAAGAGAGAATGGCTTTTTGGCAGTTCTATCCGTCAGGAGAGTAACAAAGTGTAACATTATGCTTTGCAACCTTGTTAAGCAGAAAGTTGTGAAGGAAACAGCATGGTTCTTTTAAAAAGAACTGTACTTTGCAGTCAAAGAGAAGGATGCTAAGCACATGTAATTGATGATCTGAAAAGAATTGTGAATAAAATATCAATATTCCATTTTCATGTTTTGCCAGTACTAGGCAGTTTGCATATTCCAATATTTGCAGGCTCAATCTTTGAAAAAAAAAAGAATAAATACAAACTCAATTTTTAACACTGATGTACTTAACAAGCTATAAAGGCAGGACAGAGAGGTGGGAAGTGATTTTTTATTAGAAAATTTCTGAGATCTCAAAAAAAAAAAAAAAGTTGTGTCCTTTTCCACTGGATGATGAAAATAAGGTCTTCTACTGTTTCTTCAGTGAAAGCAGATTTCAGAGTACAATTCTGCCTTAACCATAATGTTATTTGGCCAAGTCACTTTTCTGGAATGAGGGAAAGTGAAATTGATGAAAATTTCCTGTGAAACTTGGTCTGGCTCATGTCACGAAAAATGTCTGAACTGACTGGTCAGGTTTCATTGTTATCAGCTGACTATTTGGAAGTTATAGCTCATTTTGTCCATACCTTCCATTATGGACCTAAATTCTTACCTAGATAAGCTTTCTCTTGATGTGTATAATTCCATATAATACACTGGAGTCGGTGAACAGGCATTTACTAATGTAGCAGCGGTTTGTCAAAGCTCTGTATATGACTAAAATTTAGGATCTCCTACAACTATCAGTCAGAAAGATTTTTCATTGAGATTAGCTAAATATCAGGATCAGATAAAAATCTTTTTTGTAGTAGTTGAAACTTCGCGTCACAATAAATCATATGGACAGCATTTTGCTAAAACATTCAGATTTGGTGAAAGGGAAATGTCCATATCTTCTTCTTAGTATTTCTGTGTCTTTCTTTGTCTTTCCCTTTTCTTATGAGCTCTACAAATTATTTATTTCATTTGTGAATATCCTACATGATGTTTAGGTGTGTTAACATTAACACTCCACAAGTAGTAAGAGCGAGGAGAAGCATCTTTGTCAGAGCTAATCTTACACATTTTAGATTTGGCAGATTTTCTTTATTGTAAAATAGATTTCACTTTTTTTTTTAAAGATCTATGAACTCCCAAATGTTCCACACTCCAAGCTTGCTTTCTGTCTTTTCTATGGACTGTAATACCAGTATATGCCTTGAAGAAATAATATTTGAACCCTTCTCTTTGTAGATATCAAAGTACTTTACTATAGAATTGTTATCCTTTACTTCTTGCTCTAAAACTGGCAATTTAAAGAGGGGAGGGAATTAAAAATCAGTGGCACAGTGATTTGAGGTCATGGCACAGTGATTGAGAAATACGAGGTTTAAAATCCAGATTGCAGAGTTCCCTGGTCCAAGAACAAACCTTAGATCATGCTACCTTTTATCTAAAAATAAGAGAGGTGAACTTTATTTCAAGACAGACCATCAGTGTGGGTTAAAGGGCATGGGAAGAAAAGAAAAAAACACTGAAAAATAGCAATACTATGACTTACTACAGAAAAGGAAGGGGAAAGGACTTTTTTCTTCCAGCTGCAAAATGCTTGCTGGCTGTGACTTTCAATAACACTTACCCATGACCCTGTCAGCTTTTAACTTTTGCTTTTTATTTAAAAAGAACAGATAAGTAACAGATATTACTCAGCTCTTGATTTGGCTTTTTCAATAACAAGTGAGAGTTAAACTCCACTGCTGCTGCTGTAAGTGCTATTGAAAACCATCAACTTCAGTAATAAAACAAATCAGGTGGGAGCAGATGAGCATGAAAAAAGGCTCAAACCCTTATTTTTTTATTAACCTTTTGTTGACATTAATACTCTGCAGTAGGAGATTCACACAGTGTATGAATAGAAATGCATTTAAGAATGAAACATGCTTGCTTCAGGAAAAGGTTAGAACTAGCTTAAGAACTAGAGGTCTCTCCCAGGACTTGTCTTCAAATAAAAGCTATGCTCAAGCCTATACAAGTTTGGTTGAAAAAACCTATAGACCAGATCCAACAAGAGATGCAGGCAACTGTTAGATGCTTACAACTATAAACTTGCCATTCTGAAAGCCTCTGAAAGCTTAGCTGACCCTTGATGATGATATTGCTCAAGCTTCCCAGATTCTATATGTTTTTACCTTACATTGCCCCAGATTCAATTACAGTTATTTCTCAGATTCAATCCCAAATATTTCTTTACATACATGTATCAACACCTCTGTTTTGACAGTGGAGGCACAAAATTGGAGCACTTTTCTCAATTTACATCCCTCATTGAGGGGAGAAGGAATCTGTGTTCCATCTCTGACTTTTGAGATACATTCATGACTTTTATTCAATGACTGCTTAAAGTAAAATGCAGGAAATTTCCTGGGAATAGTTGCCAAAGCTCAAGGCTAAAAATTTCATGTGGTTCTGTATATCGGAGCCTATAAAATCAAGTGTTAATTATTGTCTACTTATAAACCAATGACTTCTGGATATTCTGCACAGAATAAACAGTGGTGGCAAGTATTTAAGTACAATATGTCGTAGTATTTCAGCCTCTTTTCAGCAGGAAGGGAGACTGAATAAGGAAGATGCTGGTCTTCTCAGGCAGGAAAAGGAACCACATGTTAGCTCCCTCGCTTGACATAGAAAGCTGTTTGTCTTTTTCTTCTCCTCTCTTCCTTTTTTAATGGTTTATTTTAAAAGAAAAAGATTAATGCTTTCGTTAAATATGTAGTGGGTTGACCCTGGCTGGATGTCAGGCACCCACCAAAGCTACTCTATTATTCTCCTCCACAACTGGACAGGGGAGAGAAAATATAATGGAGGTTCATGAGTTGAGATAAGATCCAGGAGAGATCACTCACTGAATACCTTCGTGGGCAAAACAGACTTGAACTGGGGATATTAACTGAATTTATTACTAACAAAATCAGAGCAAGATAATGAAAAGGAAAATAAATCTTAAAAAACCCACCTTCCTGCTATCCCTCCCTCCTTCCCAAGTTCTCCTCCTCCCTGTCAGTGGTGCAGGGTGATGGAGAATGGGGGTTACAATCAGTTCATCACAGGTTGTTTCTGCCATTGCTCAGAGAGAGAAGTCCTCCCTCTGCTCCAGTGTCGGTTCCCTTCCATGGGAGGCAGTTCTACACTAACTTCTCTAGCATGAGTCCATCTTACAGGCAACAGTTTTCCATGAACTGCTGCAATATAGGTCACTCTTCCATGGGGCACAGTCGTTCAGGCACAGCCTTGTGACTTTGTTTTTGGGTTTTTTTTAAGATTTTTTTTGAGAAGATTTAAAAATGTCCAGATATTTAGATATGCTGCATAAGGTATCAGGACAATTGTGCTTAATGCTTTATTGCAAGGTATATAATATTAGGTATTGTTCCTTTTAAATATTTCACTGGATAGGACCATAAATACAAAACTAACAATGACTCCTTTAATGTGTTTCTTGGGGAAAAAAAATCAGCATAGGTTTTGAGAATTAAAGGCAGGACTAGAAATAGAGAATGGAAAAATCCCTCAGTTTAGTTGGTATGCTGTGTTTATAATGAGACACAGCTGACACATTAGATTGGATATGTATGTTAGAGCAACTGTGAGTCTTGAGTAGAGAAACCTGGTGGCAGACTATAATTCTTATTGCCACATGCACTAAGAGAAGCTACTACTTTTGTTTACATTTTGGTTTTTAGATGGTTGACTTAGAACATCCTTTAGCACTACATTTTTTTGAAATTCAGGAATATTAATGCTAGTTGATTGGTTTTGTTCATATTGGTTAGAGCATATGTATTTAATTTTTATATAATTTATATATAACAGTAGCTGCTGAATTTACACATGAAATGTTCTAATTTCATCAGTGTAAACAACATAAGTTACTTCAGAATTAGTGTTTGGTAGTCGTACTTCTGTTCCAAATTATAGATTATATTTCACACTATTTTTTCCCAAAGAGATTTCAAAAACTAGGTGAAGCCAGGTAGGCTTACACTATAGCAAGGCAAAAAGGAAATAAAGGGAAAAAATAAGGAATCATAGCAAAGCCAAAGAAAGCTGGTGTTATATTGCTAAAGAGTCAGTAGTTGTTCAAGTAAATATTCTTCTCAAAGCTTAGCTGCTTCTTTTCTTGTTGCAACAATGCAATGTGCTAATCCTAAACAGATGAACCCATGTCTCCTGCTTGTTACTATGGTATTAAACACGGAGCAGAGAGAGTTGTAGTATGGGATGATGTAATTCAGGTGATTATTAACTAATGAAATTTGTTCAAATATCTTTATACACTTAATTTAATAGACCTAATTTTACATATTAAATTTGTTTTGTGCATGAAAAATAAAGTTTCATCTACATAGATGTTACAATACTGATATTATTTGTTTTGTTTTTTTTTCTGCCTAGTAGAAGAGAAAACTGATGTGGCAGCTGAATGGTGTCCCAACCAAGCTGCTCGCTGTGGATGACACGAGCCTACACTCTGAGTGGGCTGGGTCTATGCATTTTCTTCTTACAAACCACAGGAAAATGATCCAATTTTTCATTCTGACAACTGTTTAATTTTCGGATATGCATAGTTCAATTTTCTATCCCCATTCTTTTCACATTTATTCTTCCAGAGAAAAACATCTTTCATGTTGACCTATTATATGTCAATAAACACTCCTAGCAGGTTTTATAAAACATCTAGACTGGGGGTTAGTTGAACAATATTCAAACTTGATTTGCCATAACTGTCTTGGAAAACAAAGAGACTCCAATTCTGTCACTGAATTTTTAGACAGGCCTTTGCTTGCTGGTGGGTATTTTGTTGCTGCTTCTTTAAAGCAAAACAAAACCTTTCACCCATCTGATGCAAGTCAAGCAAGTCAAATAGAATAAGCTCAGGGGTTATAGAGGGGCAAGGCTGTAGTCATGACCTGACAGGCTGGAGGTCAGTATTTATAGCAAGAAAGATTGGGAAAATCCTGTGACAGCTACCTTGGACATATCAACCTGAGGAATGATAGACATTTCTTAGGAATTATTTTCTTCTTATTTTTTTCTACTTTTGTGGAGCTAAGCCAGTTTCTAATTAAGATTCTTAGTCATATATCTCTATCCAATAATTTATAAGTTCCTTCTTGACAATGACAACGTGTGTTATTTATCTAACTGTACATCACTGCACATATTGCAGATGATATGAATTTTAAGATAGCTTTAAGAAGAATTAAAAAGCAATTTATTGTTAATGTTCACTTGTCTAAAAGTACATATAAAGCCAACATAGGGTTTTCAGACATACTCTATAATTTGTTACACATTCATTCTCTTTCAATATTGCAGTACATGCTATTATTTACTTATTTAACAGCACTTTTCCATTATACTTTTATAAACTAGTTCTGAAATGTCAAGGATAGTTAATAGTCATTATTTTAAACTTTGATGATGTTTTTACCATTCCTCTTTGTTTTACTTTATTATCTTCTTGGTGCCATGAAACAGCCATGGCATGTGCATATACAGGAAAAACTGGCGAGGGAAGCAGTGCTCTCATTCAGTCTAGGATGCAGATTTAGACTCACACATGTTAGCTGGAAGCTTGTAAATATTTCTCACTGTTTCTTGGCTTAACCGGTGGGAAATCTCTGGAGATTAGTGTTTCTTATGAGGTGACTGCCAGTTTGGTTTGAAATCCTGTTAGTATGATTCTTCTCACATGATTACTGTCACATTCAAAGTAGAGGAGGGAAGCACAGATCCTTTCCAGTCATAGCCATGGAGATACATCAGTTCAATAGCCCCTTGCTGACATTTAGAACAGTTGTGTGGGAGGTTCCATTTGTCCTATCTCTAATTTAGGCTAAATGAAATCAATTGGAAATTTGCTTGATCTCTAGAAACAGGGAAATTGATATACCATACTTTTTTCCCCCCACCCCTACCTTGTTATGTGTGGAAAAAGGAAAAGAAGCACTTCTCTTACTATAGTAATTCTAGATGTTGGATGGTAAAGGCAATATTGTATTTGTTACCATTTGGGCAATTGTTCTTAAAATTAGACATCATTCTTCTTTCTGAGTAGATGGTGGCTGCCTAAGTGCAAAATATGATTGCCATGTTGGAGACTGCACAGCTGGGAACAGAATGGGCAGCAAGATTAATGACATTTAGAACTTGTTTGTACTACCTAACTACTCTAACTCACATTCCATAATAAAAGAGAGGTGTTGAAAGACTAAAGCTAATTCCTTCTGCCTGAATTGTCCTGAGGTTGGTATAGCACTTCAGTTGAGAACAAAACCAAATGTTACTAAACAAAATCAGAGGCTCTGAGAAAGTCCATATTTTTTCCATTCAATATACGTTTTATCAAGGTTGTATTTTTCCCTCATTTTTCTTATAAAATTTTCACTTCCCTTTTACTGCAAGTAAATTAGAGAGATGATTTCTCTTTCATAGCCCATGACAGTATAACAACTGTTGCAGTTTTATAGGTTCATGTCCCTGAGGAGCCTTGGAGTTGAGCATTTATATTGCTTAACGGTGGTGTTTGATTAGCATGAGACAACACAATATCACTAGGATCACTCTGACTTTTCCTTAAGGAAATATTATTAAAGCCTTGGCTGATGTACTCATAGTTGCCTTATTATTGTGAACTTATTTTTTAATTTTAACTTTATAGTTTGGGCCTGAACTGAGTGGTTTAAAATTGTTTAAATCTTTGTTTTCTGTTTGCATATAATATTTGTATGTTATATATTTCAGTACCTGAATGTACACAAATCCTTTTAAAACAAAGAACACTTAATTCTTTAACAGCACTTATGAGGTATTTTAAACATATGTTTTGAAAAATCTCCATTTTTCTTACTTTAAGAAGTTGTTCTGTTAAGAGCAAGTGTAAGGAAGTCTTGACTCCTGATTAAATATTTATGTGTGTCTGGCCAGTAGGTCATGTTCTATAACAGCTTTTATGAGTTGATTATTTAATTGAAATTCAGCAACCAAAGATTTTCACACTAGACCTGTTGGTATTCATAGCAACAAACCCTAAATTCTTAATAAATGAGACCTATTGTACAGGCTTATGACACTCTCCAGTAGACCCTGGGTGGGGGGGTGGGAAGAGCGGGAGAGGAGCTCAGAGAAAAGAGCCTTGGCCTTTGACATATTTGTGCTTCAAGTACAAACTGAAACACAAGATGAAGCAAACATTCTAGTCTCTGTGCAGATCCTTCATAGTGGGTAATTGCACCATCAAAGCATATAAATCTTTGCACGAGAGTTATAGATATGAAAGATTCCCTACTGAAGCTAGCACAACTTTTTATCTCTTTTTAGCAATACATCTTTAGTTTAGAATTGAAAAATACATCAACAGCTTTTCCCCAATGAATTCATGTTGTATTAAGTTTGAAATAATCACAGTGTCTATTCATTTCCTTAGAGATAATGGCATCAGTTCTGAGCTAAAGGTGTTTATCTCTAAATCTGTAAAAGGTTCAGAAGCAGTACGTTAGTTCTCAAAGCTGCAACATCAGTGAGTGGGAGCTTGCCTTCCAAGGACTTGATGTTCTTAATTCCCATCTGGGTGACTGTAAGTTGCAGAAACTAAGCACTCCAGAGTGCTTTCCTCTGCATCTTGCAATGACCAGTTCCCTAAAGAACCATTTCCATAGCACTGAGCTAAGGATGGCACTGGTAAAAATTCTTGCACATTCCTGGCATTCACTCTTTGAGTGCCATGGCAGACAGATTAGGAGAAGACCGCTTTAAAGTGAGCCATCAATCAGTGTGACTGTTTCTCAGTCTGACTCTCAGTTTATTAGTGAGCTAAGGAAGTATGTGGTGTAATGACAGATGTATTATTCTGTATATTTGTTTTGAGACAATCAGTTAATACATTTGACAGGCAAGGCCTTTTGGAAACTATTGAACCAGAAGTTCTCAGAAGAGTATTGTTGAAATTTAGTGTCATGCATATATGTGCATACACATATATGCAAAAATAGCATCTTTTCTCTTCTAAAAATACTTGAGCCATGGGGTTATTGCGCGGGTATATTTAGGGTCATATTTATCTGAAGGAAAAATATGTTTTCAGTACACCTTGTTAATGTATGAGCAGGAATAGCATACCAGTTTTAACCATGCAACCAGACAGCAGAGTCTCATGTGTGTGACTGAAAGCTGAATATGAGAGAAAAAACAGCTTGACCTTTATAATCACACAGACTTTGTTTGGGCAGTTAATTGAAGAAGATATGGAAATGTCCATGTAACCAGAAGCATGGCACCAAAGGAAGCATATTTTTTTAAGTTAATAAGTAATTTTAAAAGTTTAAACTGTATAATTTTTTATGTTACAAATTTGTTTGTATTTGTATTCAGACATTGTTGAAAAAGTGGAGAAGGTTTTTGTAAAATAAGTCCCTAAATTATTAAAGTTGTTGTGAATCTTTTCTAATACATTTATCACTGAAATAAAAAATTAAACATTTATTTCAGTAAAATGCTGCTGGAAAGAAATAAAACAATTCCTTCTCAGAATAAAAGTTCCATTCTTTGAATTCCTGTAGTCATCAGTATTATTTAAATAGCTGATCAAGCACAGAGACAAACTGGATTAAAATGCGCACACATAACCAGGAATGTATGCTGCATGTTTTAGAATACTAAGTTCAGGCATAATGGTGACTTACATTGAGTTCCTAATAGCCCAACACTGCAATTCTGGAAACAGGTTTTAACAATAGTTAGGGCTAAGAGAGTTGAATGCTCCAATGAGTCATATAGATGTACATGTTACCTGCATGTTTATTCTTTCAACAAATGACTTTCTAAGAGAGTCCTACCAAGAAATATTGCATGGTTTGTTAATTATGAGAAAAAAAACCTAAAAAATTTTCCTCTCTCCCTATACCTGAATGCTTTTTTAAACCGTTATTCAGTGATGGTGAGATGTTCCCTTAAGGAATGAAAACTTATTTTCATGGCTTTACTTCTTAAATTTGTACATATGGTAAAAATAGAATAATATCCCCAGAAACTTTGAATAAGCAAATTATTTCTTTTTCTGCTTTACTCTATTTCTTTTTCCCTACTTGATTACTTCTGCATTTTTTCATGTAGAATGGCATGACAATTCCTGGAATAGAAGTGATGTTAGAAGGTTATTTTAGTTCAACATCTTGCTCAAAACAGGGTCAATTATGAGATCAATCCAGATTAGTCAGGACTTTATCCATCTGGGTCTTGAGAACACCCAAGAGTGAAGATGATACCAACTCTCTGGGCAACCTTTTCACCATGGACTATTTTCATGTGTAAAAAGCTTTCACTGGTATCAAGTCAGAACTTCCTGTTTCAGGTTGGTTTTGTCCTCCTGTCAGACACCACTGTGAAGGTTCTGGCTAGGTTTTCTCAAATTCCTCAAAGGTATTGGAAGGCCCATTAGACCCCCATTAAGGTTTCCAAGACAATAGAGTGCAGGAAAATGTGAATTTCACTGTCTATTGATTTGATGCCCAGTCCATGATTAAAATAACACAGCTAGATAAAATTCATGGAAAGAAAACAGTCCTTACCCATGTTATTATGATTTAATTAATTGCTCCCATGCTGGGAGGCAACATTTTGAACACACCTCGCTTTGGCTAAGATCATTTAAGAGGGACTGTAACAGACACTTAGGAGTATTAGAGAGCATAAGAATAAAAGAAAATAAAGAACTTATCTCTGTTAGGGGTGGTCCAATGGGACATAACTGAGAGTGATGTGATACCCTATGCAAAGAAAAATATCCTGAATATCTTTTTTACCATAGAGGCTTTCTCAAGTACTGAAAAATTGATCTGGAGGCTTCTGAAGTCTTGTGTAGGCTAGATATACAGATAATCTTGATGACAATCTCTTTTTTTTGTTTGCTTCTGGTAGCCAAGTCTTATCACTTGGACAAGTTAGCATCATGCTTAATCAAATTTATTCTTTCAGTAAGCAGAGAAGATAAAATATGTTTTAAAAGCTAATGGGCAAAAGAAATACTATTATTTGAGAAAAAGCTATTTTTTGTTTGAAAATACCTCAAATGAAATGAAACATTGAAGTGCAACAATATATTACCTATGAGCTTACTGTTTGCAGATTGAGTTTTTTTCTTTTAATTCCTGAGTGCATTGCCAGTACAGGTGAACATGTGTATTTTATTTACTGTTGTATATTTTTGTTTGCTGACACCTGACTGAATCTTATTAAGTTGATATGAATTCTGTTGACCTGAATAGCTTCTAGACTAAGACCTAGAAAAGCTAGGAAACAGATATTGATATTGTAGGATTTCTTTACTAAATAGGCACTAAAATATGTAGTAAAATATATATGATTTTTTCACTGAGGAGTACCTGAAAAGGGCAACAATTCAGTCATTGGTGTTTTACTGATAATGGAAAATAGCCTAGCTGATTATGTATTGCTGGAATTTCTTATTGATTTTAAGAAGAACAGAGAAAAAGCAAACAGTGCCAATTTTTACTGGATTCCTGAAATCTTAACATGAGATAATTGTACAATGTTGAAAGAAAACATATCTATTATAATCCCAAGAGAATCTATTCTTTCATTAATTCAATAAAACCCCTATCTTCTTTCACACGAAAACTGTGAGAAATGTATTTTATAAATTAACCTAATTTATTAATAAATTAACATTATTTAATTTTATAAACCACAAGTAGTGCTGACTCATAAGATCTTAATTTCTTGCAATACATGTAATTAGCTCCTTATTGGAACAGCTTTATTTTCTAGACTGATCAATGCACTCTATAGGTATAGGTCCATCTAGGTCCTTCTGCGTAAGAAACACTCTATATCACTTGTTAAGTACAGAGCAACTGAGAAAATTGGTTTCTCACACTGCTTTGCAGCTTGACAGCAATGATCCCTTGCACATTCTGTCTGACTCAGGGAGCCAAATGACAGTAAGAATTTTTGTGAGAAGAGAGAAAATATGGTAAAGAATACATAAGACTGGAAAAGAAGTGGTGGAAAGATAGAAATGGAAATGCTTTCCCATCATCTTCTTACCTCCTCATTAAAATATTCTGAGACTCTTTGCTGTTATTAAACCTTATCTTTGGTGAATAACTCTTTCTTCATGTTTGTAAACTCTCCCAGAAATGGTAGCACCCTCTATCATCTTTTTCTAGGATCATCACTAAAGAAAGCAGAAAGAGAAGTTTGAGAAACAAACGTGTTTTATGAGAAACCTAATGTTCTGGAGGGGTCTGTTTGCAAGTCTGTTTGCAAACAGACCCAATTTTAGGATTCATTAGGGATACCAGGAAGAAATGACATTTTATTACTCCAAAAAAGTTTCTTTCTTTCACCATATTTCAGCAGCTTTCTAATTTGTTCTACATCCTCTGAAATGTCTACTCTCAAAATAATAGTATTAAAAAAAAATGCCGAAGCCTTCTCATATACTTAAAGTTCCTTCAATATTTCTTGGACATAGTTTGAAAATCAGTCTGCTGCATTTCAAAAAGCAGTTCTAAACATTACAAATAAAAAGCTTATTTCAGATATTCTTTTAATTAAGCTCTTTATTCAGCAAATATGCTTAATGCTGTATTTGTTGTTTTGTTTCTTGGACTCCTACTAGGGATGATTCATTAATAGAATAAATTAAAGTGCAAAGAATGTCAGAACACGTGTGTTCATGCAAACCACAGAACTTGGAAATTAATGTCTTGGAAATTATTTCATTTCTCATATATAAACGCATAATAAGATAGATTTAGTAAGGCCGTACTTTTGCAATGTTTTATCTAATTCTGGTTTTCAGACTTCAAAAGGCTGTTGCAGAATTGGAAGTACCTCAGAAAATATTTGAAGGAAATCTTTGTTTCTCTAAAACTGCCTAACATTAAAAACTAGAGAAACTAATAAAACTACCCTTTCCCCCAAAATGGTTGATGGAAAATATTGATATGAAGAATGTTCTGGGCTAATTTAGCTCAGTCCCTACCTACAGAGTCATTATGTTATGGTTTAGATTGGACAGTTTGATGTAATTTTTTTCCCCTCAGAATTGTCTGACTCATTGCACAGGCTAATTAGTGCTTACTTCATGCACACAGAAAAAATTTTCTTTATCCATATTGTGTTTTGCAGTGTGGTTATTACATGTACTGTTCAAATTCTATATTCAAAGTTTAATTAGCATTAATGGCAGTTATTTCTTTTTAACTCATCACAGTAATGCATAAGTACTTGACAAAGTTAATTTTATTTCACAACCCTGTAAAACCAGAAGTGGATGGTACTATACCCTTTTCAATACATGAATGAAGCTCCAAAGATGTTTTAGGGTTCAAGTTGTCCAGTGTCCTGGTATTTTTAGGATGTTGGTGTTTACATATAACATTGTATGTTCAAATTACTACTCTTATTGTCTTTGACTGTGCTGGAAAATATTGAACAGTTCTTCATTTGGTCCCCACAGCTTCAGAAAATGAAGACTATACAATTAACAAGCATTTGTGAAACAATTCCTTCCTTGGAGATATTCAAAACCCGACTGGACGTGGGCCTGAGTAACTTGCTCCAGATGATCTTGGCTGAGAGGGAAGGGTGGACTAGATGGTTGGACCAGAGATGTCTGACAACCTCAGCTATTTTGTGATCCTATAATTTATCCTAGCCATGAGCCTCTCCTTTCAGTTCCTCAGACTCTCACCTCATTTAGTGATACAGCATTATCCAGCAGACTCCTACAGTGTTTCACTCACCTTTTACTGAGTGAAACATCATTAATTTTCTTACAGTCTTTTCCAGGAAAACCTGAATCTTCCGTAAAATCTTGATCCTAAGTCAACATATGCTATGCAAAATGGGTAATTTTTGGCAAAGACAGAAGTAAGCATAATCAGGCTGTTATGAGTGAAAAAGATAAAGTTGCCTTATAGGTTTCAGGAAGTTCCAGCACTCTGTTTTATGAGAATGCTTGTCAGCATCTACATAAGGCAAATTTTCTCTCCATAGACACCCTTTAAACAGAAAAAAAGAATAATGAGAGCCAGGAGACAGAAACTGGAAGATAAGAAATGCCCAAGCTGGAGATAAGGTGCACATTTTAGTAAATGTAACTTTTAAAATATATGCTTCCATTTCCTTGCATTTTCAAATCAAGTTTAGATGTTTTAAATACATGTGCTCTAAGCTGACCAGAAACATAATGAAGTGAAAGTTATGGCCTGTGCTATGCACATGGTCAAATTAAATTACTGTCATAGTCTTGCCTGGCCTTACATTCTCTGATTATGAAGATGTCTTTCTAGAGAATTTCCAAGTCATGACTTAAACCTTCAATGATACCATTTTAAGGAAAACTTTAGACTGAGTTTGATTTCCTTAAGACTCACAAGAGATAAGAGGTTAAACAATGACAGCAACATCACTCTTAAGAGAAGGTCCAGACATGGACTCAGGTTCTTGGACAACCTCCAAATACCACTCGTATTAGAGATGACCCTGATTATGACTTAGCTTGTTTCAACTTTCTGAAGTTCCACTC
The DNA here is from genome assembly GCF_036250125.1 of Pseudopipra pipra. Taxonomy (NCBI): domain Eukaryota; kingdom Metazoa; phylum Chordata; class Aves; order Passeriformes; family Pipridae; genus Pseudopipra; species Pseudopipra pipra. Next base: position 59,506,155 of record NC_087552.1, on the reverse strand, counting down.
ATATTAGCTAGAAGTTTAGTCCTGTTACAGATAATTCAGGATGATAACTTAAATATCAGTATGACAGAATAACATTTGACACCAGTGTAATTTTTCCTATCCTGAGTATCTGTAATTTATTTTAAAATAAAAATAAAAGAAATAAAAAGGGAGTTTTAGGAGAAACAGGCAGGGATTTTCTGTTGTATCAGCATGGGTGTTGTTTGTCGGGGTAACAGTTTCTACTTAGAAATAGTGATTTATTTTTCTTCTGTGATTTTCTTTTTACTGATATAATTGTCCACTAACCAATGATTCAGTAAAATAATTCTGAGTTTGCTCTTCCTTTACCTTCACTGTGCATCTGAAGAATATTCATTTTGAATAACATTGTCTGCACTCTTGGTTTCTCATTAGGAGCAAACAAAGCTTAGGAAGGCTAATCAATCAAAGAAACACATTTCATCCTAATGAGGACCATAGTCCAAACTTCATCATGAAAGATGCAGAGACTGGACTAGGATGTACAAATAATCTTCTGCAGCCCAGTTGCATCCCTGTCCCAATAAGCATGCTGTACACACTTGAAAAAGAGCAAGTCTTTCTGTATAAGCTAAATTTAGTGTGACCTGAAAAGATCTATAGATTGTCTTAGTGTCAAGGACATCCCGATTAATCACCAAGACAGATGGACATGTCATGCATACACCATTGTCTTAGGATGAAGTCCTTTATATCCATTATATATTATATACTCACTCTCAAGTGAGTTACTGATAATTTTTAAACCCTGATACGATTATTAAAACACTTAATAAGTGTGTTAGAAAGCAGAGATTGAAAGAGACAATAAAAGTCTCACTCAGCAATTCCATAGATTAGCTGAGCTTGGTATTGAATAAACAGAAATTGAGTTTCATGGTGATATTCAGAGTGCTACTATTATTTTTATTATGACTCAAACTCATTTTCACTCCTAGCAGATTAAGATATTCAGATTGGTTTGATTTTTTTCTTTTGGTTCATGGATTTGCTGATTAGTATTTATTCAAGTCCTGTCCAGTGTTTGAAAGTCTGAATCCTGGTTCTAGTGATATAAGTATTGAGGCCATGTTGCTGAGAACACAGCTGTGTTGAGCAGGGCACGTCTCAAGGATGAAGGACCACCGCCTCCCTAAGATCTTGCTTTACAGTGAACTTGCCACTGGCTGCCGCATGAGAGGAGCCCCGAAGAGGAGATACAAGGACTCCCTGAAACAACATCTCAGCCTTGACCATATTGATCAACGTAACTGGTCTACTCTGGCCTCAAATCGGGAGGCCTGGAGACACACCATCTATAACGCAGCTGTCTCCTTTGAGAACACACGCAGGATCACCCTCGAGGAAAAAAGGCAACGCAGAAAGAACCGTGTATTGCAGAATACACCATCTAAGGAGTCTTTCTGCTGTGCCTTTTGCAATCGGATATGTCTGTCACGTATTGGCCTCATAAGCCACCAGTGTGCCTGTAGCAAATGTGGATAGAGCCTTCCCAAATCTTCGTTTGCGAAGCCTAGCCATGATGATGATTTATTCAAGTCCTGTCCAGTGTTTGAAAGTCTGAATCCTGGTTCTAGTGATATAAGAAAACCTGGGATCTTTGCAGATCTCATTTAATAAAAAAGTACTAAATACAAGGGAAAGAAAATATACTCCTGAATGAGTGGTATTTCTGAAGGTATTAGGAGTATTTAACTGTAAATGTTAACTGTTCCAAAATATGAAAGAAAAATCTCCAGCTATTTATGTTATTACATCAGTCTGTTATACATATATATTTATTACTTCAGGCATATACTATAGAGCCATTTAAATTACTAGCTTTAAGTTAAAACCACTTACATTGAGCAGATCCTGAGGATGGTATTTTCATATTAATTAATGTGGCTCACAAATATTTAACCAATGTTTTTACCTTCTCAGGTTTCATCATGTCTGTCATCCTCTCCATCTGTCAAATCTCTCTTCTGCATGATTCCTTATTGGTGACATCGTCATTTACTATATTATAATTTTGCTTTCAGCAAGTTCCTTGAAGAGAATACATATATATTCTTTTGTTTTAGAAACAGGGCATGCTGGAACTGCAGGCTCCAGAGTCTGGAATGGTATGTGCAAAATAAATTAAGTGGGAAAATGTATTTTTAGTAGTGAAGAACTACTAAAAATGCAATTATTTTGGTCACATATTTCTGTGAGTGGCTAACAGACTAAACACTCTTAAACTCATCAAAATTGTAAGCATTCACATTACTTTTTCATTTTTGAGACCCTACCTCACGGCCCAGACTTCTTAATACTATCTCATCTGCTGTCTTGCAGGACAGTTCTGGAGTCCACCTACACTGACATTTAGGAGCAAGTCTTAGACACATTGTCACCTAGTATTATCCACTTTTTCTTCCCAGTATATGGATCTTTTTTATGGTTTTTACGGATCTTTGTGTTTATTGTCTTTCTGAGGCAGTTTCCATAAAGGAATCAGATTTGTCTTTCCTTTCATTATGATAACTTCAAAACATAACTTTTGTATGTATCCACAGTTTTTCTTATCTGTAGTATACTAGAGGGATCACAGCATTTGTTGCCTACTAGATAAATAAATAACAATTATAGGCACAGCTAGCTGTGCAGGAAATAAAATTCTGCTGGGCAGCATAGGAGAGCTGGATCTTATGGATCTAAAAAGACCGAGGTTGACCAGCATAGTCAGCCTGGCCAAGATGGTCTACCTGGTTTCCTGATAATTTCAGTTAAATTTCTTCATTCCAACAGAACATTGATTCCAAGAAGAGGTGAAAAACATTTTTTAAAAAGTCATAACCCAACTGTAAGCAGCAGTATGTGGATAAAAGGTCGTTTCTTGTATATTTTTCTCTAAATATTTTTGATCGGTGAATAATTTTGATTTCAAAGTAGAGTTAAACAGAGAGTAGAGCATGTGAAATTTAAAGCTAAATCAAAAGTGTGCAAATATAGAATAGCATTCCCTGAATCTAAGCATTAGTTAAAAAAAATAGTAAAGTGGGAATTTTTTTTTAATTTAGCATAAAGGCTGATCACTGAGTGCATCAGAGATCTTTTAGAAAGTTCTTTATTTTCTACTACTACTCATCATTGAAATTTCCCATTATGTGTCTTGTGTTGTTAGGCTGAAATTTCTGATTTTGTCCTCCACTGTTAGTTTCTGAGCTATTTTTTTCACCCCCTGTTTCCCCTCATTATTTTGCATGGTCTTTAATTAATTTTTATATTTGAGATTATACAGCTGCAGAGTACTCCTCTCTTCTATCCCTTTGGTTACCTTTAATGCAAAATTAATCCATATCTTACTCTATTCTAGTTGCTTGGTAGCCTGTTTACCCCTGAGAATACATTAACTAATCTGACAACTATTTCCTTCTGACACTAAGCATCTTGATGTATTTTTCCCTTTTCAATCTCAATTTATTTCTAATTATAAACCTTAATTAGATCATGGTTTCTACTGCTTAGGTATTTTTTCATTTGCTACATGTCTAATTGCTTTCTGTTTTACTTAAATTGAGTGACTTTTTTTCTCTTTTGGCTTCTTTAAAAATATTACCTCACAAAGTTCAGAATAATCTCCAAAGAGAGTCTAATAAATCATGATTTTGCTGATTAGATATTTTGTTTTAGCCTCAAAATGTGTTATATTAAAATACATGTATTTAAAGGATAATTTCATCACTGCTTTTTATCCAACGGCCTTGCCGGTTCCGATGAGGAATAGGGCATTTGGACATTTTCTTGCCTTGGGAATCAGAGATGTGGATTGTGCTTGTTAAATTAGAAATATAGGAGGTGAGAAAAGTAACTTAAGCATATCTTTATGTTATTGGCTTCATCTTGGATAGATAGTGCTTTTTATTTTGAGGTGCCGAAGTGTGTCCAATGAAGGGCAATGCAGCTGGTTGAGGCTCTGGAACACAAATCTTATAAGGAGCAGCTGAGGGAGATGGGGTTGTTTAGTCTGGAGAAAAGGAGCCTTGGTGGGGACCTTATCGCTCTCTACAGCTACCTGAAAGGAGGCTGTAGCCAGGTGGGTTTCAGTGTCTTCTCTCAGGTTACAAGTAACAGGACAAAAGAAAATGGCCTCATGTTGCTCCAGGGGAGGTTAGATTGGATATTAGGAAAAATTTCTTCACTGAAAGGGTTGTGAAACACTGGAACAGGCTGCCAGGAAAGAGGTTGAACCACCATCCCTGGAGGTATTTTAAAGTGTGTACCTGTGGCACTGAAGAACATGGCTTAGTGGTGGATTTGGCAGTGTTGGGTTAAGGGTTGGATTTGATGATCTTACAGGTCTTTTCCAATCTAAATTATTCCATGATTCTGTGATTCCTTTTCTTCAACATGGCTAGTGTGCAAAGCTGTGCAAGCTGTGTGATTACAGAGGTAAGGGACCCTGCTTGTCGGAAGGGGGGGGTGTATTTGCTCTAGGTTGTGTCCAGGTGTTGGCACCAGAGCAGGGAGCTGCAGAAGTCTCTGTGAGGAGATACACCTAGCTCCAGCTGGCTCCAATCAGCTACAACAGACCCACTGCAGGGTACAGCTCATCCCATCAGTCAACCTAGTGGTGTCTCTGGGAAATCACATTTAAGAAAAGCCAACACACTGTGTGGCAGTGAGGAGTGAAGAGCACGGTGTGAGAACAGGTGTGCCTTGCGAGCATAGAGGTCAGAGAATAAGGAGGAGAGGAGCAGAGATTCTCCTGCAACCTGTGAAGAGACCACGATGGAGCAAGTATTCACACTGCAGTTCATGGACCCCAAGCCAGATCAGGAGTATATTTCCTGAAGGCATAGATCCCATGGGAAGTACTCCTTGCTTGAGCAGGGAAGAAGTATGAGGAGGAAGAAACAGCAGAGAGGAACCATTATGGAGTAATCACAGCTCCTCATCCCCATTTTCCTTGTGCTGATTGGGGCAGGAGGGAGGTAGAGGAGTCAGGTGTGTATTTGAGTCTTGGTAAAGGGACGAGTGGGGGAAATACGTTTTAGGTTTTCTTTGTTTCCAGCTACCAAATATATTTTAATTAGCAATAAATTATATTAATTTTTCCCAGATCGAGTTTGTTTTACTTGTGATGGTAATTGATAAGTGAATCCTTTACCCTGTTCTATGAGCTTTTCCATCTTTTGTTCTCCCCCTGTCCTCCTGTTGAGGGGTGGAGTTGAGAAAGCAGCTGGGTGGGTGTCTAGCAGCCAGCAAAGGTCAACCCATTGCTAGGTATCAGTTCTCACCTAGAGAATGAAGAGCGTTATATTTATGTTAAATTATATATTGAAATATTGGAATCAAACCCGTAATTTAATATGTTTCTGTTCCATCTCTGTTATTACCCTCAGTTTAATCCTTTGTATACCTACTGACAGTAGCAATCTTTGGATAATACCCTTTACTAGTGAGGATTGTAACTCTACTGGCTTAGTTTTACCTACTATTTTGCACAGTAACACAACTTATACAAACAAATAATAAAAAAAAAAATGAAATTAATGCATCACCATCACATCTGAGAAAACAGTGTTTTGATTCAGAGTTCTTCAGGCAGAATAACTGGGACAGAATTTACAGACATATACTGAAAAACTGAAAGTAGACTATGGGCTATGGCAGTAGAGAAAAGCAGATTTGTATGAAGACACCAAAAATTTTGCAATACGGTAAGTAACACAGCCCAAAGTTTTCACACTTTAAGATCTAAATCCTTACAACTGTTTAAAATACATTTTCATGGGGGAGGCAATGGTGGAAAGGAATGAATAAAATACTTTTCTAAACTTGTGGAAGACTTTGAAAATGTTCTGAAGATTTCAAGTGTTCTTAATATACAATCTTTTGCAACATCTCTGTTTTCTTCAGTTCCTTACTGAAAGAGTAAATTCTAGAAGGTGCTGTACAGTCTTCTTCACCTGAATATCCCATCCTGTTTCATCTGTGTTCTTTCTTTTGTTTGTTATCTTGAAGACCCCATGGTTATTTTAAATTAGGTAGATTCAGGTTCATAAAAATCAAGTCACATTAAATACTTGATGCTAAAACCATAAAGTTGATTTAGACACTAAAAAAAGAAAATCAAACCAAAATAAAAAGAGTGCACCTTAGAATCCAGGTTAACCTGGTTAACCTTCTTTCATAATTATAGACTACAACACTGAGTTACATTGACTTGCTAAAAAATGCCTTCATTTTTTCTCCTATGGGGAATAACTATTACCTTCATTGTTCTGGTATCAATACTGTGATTACTATAAATTGTATAAATATCCTGCCAAAGAACCTGGTGACTGCTCATGTTTATTTTGCCTCTTCTCTTTTTTTCCACCTCTTCCTTTCCTTCTTCTAAATTGCAAGTTTCAATCAGGCAGAGATGGGGAAAATTTCCAATTTTAACCTGAAGAAACAAAAATCATGATGCCTGTTGAGGAAAGCCATAGCATATTACAGATAATTAGAAAAATTTAATGATAAATCTATATTTGTAGTACAACTATTAGTAGTGTTTCCTTTCAATGCTCTATGTGTCAACATTTGATGATAGTAAGTTGTTGTGTTTACAGGCATAGAAAAAATTTTCTGCTGTTATTCTGATTACAAATATTTTATATCTAAGGTATTCCCAACACATTAAAATAAGTGCACTTTTAAAATTCTGCTCCTTAGATAGCAGTTAAAAATTCGTTATAAATTCTGAAATTGTAAAGGGCTTATTCTTGTAATCAGCTCATGAAAAATTAATTAGAAAGATATTTGAAATGGCTAACAGGACCTCACTGAAATCTGTAAAGTACTTATTTTGTGTCATGTGCTTCTCAATTAAAATGTACATAAATTCTACTTAATAAGGTTGTGGAGAAGCTGACTTCTCGATGCAATTATCAATATGGAAAATGCACCATTTAAGCAGTAAAGAAGTATGGAGAAGACCCAGTTCTCAACTGATACAAATTGGTTTCACTACCAGAGATTTCTTCAAAATTAAAGTAAAATATTTGGCTTTGCATGAATCGTAGCTTCACAAGCCTTGGTCTTTTTCACCCCCTTATCAATTCCCAATTTTTAATTCCAGAAATAGTGGCTTGGTAACATGACCAAAGTTTCACCCACTGAGATATGCCTCTGCAGGTTGCCTCTGGACTGACAAAGCTGTGTTCAGACCCCACTGTCTTTTTCTGCCTCTGCAGAGGTGTGTTCAGTCCATCTTTCTAAGTAAAATCTATCCAAAAGTCTGTCCAAAGGAGAACTCAGTCTCTCTCTTTGTCCAGAATGATGGAAGAAAAAAGAAAATTTAACTGGAAAGATCAGCCTTTCTCAAGAAGTCCTGTTTTCTAATTGTTCTCAAAGAATCTTGGATCTGAGAACTCAATCCACGTGCACATTAGTTACACTGTAAAAGTCCAGGCCCTGACGAAATGACTTGTGGAAAGATTGCTCTTAAGTTTTATATTTCTGTGGTCTTGTCACTTGTACTGCTTTAGGTCCTAGGTGATTCGGCCCTTAGTCACTTGGGGTTTTATAATGCTGCTTTGCAGAGGAAGTTAAAGTGACAGATCAAAGAGAAAGACTATATAAGGTAATATATTCAGTGATACCAAATTTTTCTTAATGGCTTACATTATAGCTGTTGTCATAGGAATAAATGTCAATTTGGAGCTATAAATAGGAATAAAATACAAGTGTCCAAGATTTGTGAAACAGAGTATCAAAACTAAATACATTGATGTTTCAAAAATTCTGTTTTTCTTGAAGACCTGCATGTCTAATATTTTTAATCTTTGTATTTTCTGCTGCTATGTGTCTTTCAGACTTATAATTAATTTTTGAATAACAAGTATTTTACAATTTCAGCATAGAGTTTTATATTTGAAGATTTTTCTTTATGATTACTGTACATTACAGTGATATGGGTGATAGCTTGCAGCATTTGTGATGAAAACCAAAATTTACACAGTAAAAACTGTAGAAACAACAAAAGGAGATTAGTCCTTTGAATAACTGCATCAAAATTATTTTAGAAGGCTTAGGAGTACTACCCAGCTAAAAGCCATCTTAGTACTACCTTCCCCACTCTCTTGCTGTTACCTGGGGCTACACAGTAAATAAAATCTTGTTAGAACATTGATAAGCCTATTAAAAAGTTATATTGTGCTGAATTATCTATTATAAAATGTATGTACATAAATCTATTTGGCAGATTAGAAATGCTGTTATGAAAAAATACTGGTAAGAAAACAGATCTGATATTTTATTACTGAAATAAAATTGGACAGAATGATTCCACCAATAAAACACTCATGTGTGAAGTACCTCTGTAAAGCAGATCAAAAGAATGTATTCTTGATATCTTCTAATTAGTGGTTTCTTATTGCAAGTTAGAGGCTTTTGTTCTATTGGTTTTACATTCCTTTTTTGCTCTTCGTTGCAGATTTGGTTAGAAAAATGCTATATAACAAGGAGCTTGGATTTCTGCGCTATTCAGATTCTTATGATACTTTGTCTAAGGAAAGAGGAGCTCATGTAATGAGTACGAAATCTGCCCGCACCAGGCTGTTTTCAAAGAAAAGGAAATCCTGAATGGCCCCCAAGACAGGCTTGGAGGAGTGGGCCACTGTCTGGAAAATGGGTGTTCTGAGCCTGAACATCTGGCAGGACTGCTGTTGGATTATGAACTTGCTTTAGGAAAAAGAACTAATGGCCAATTACAAGAATACACATTAAAATAAAACCATGTCACTTAACTGGTGTCATTGAAAATAATTGGCTTACTTGCAAACCATTCTATACTGGCTCAATTATGAACTCAGTTTTTCCTGCTAGCTGAATTGAGATCAGTAGAGCTAAGACTGGTCACAGCTAGTCTAAACAGTAAGAAGGAGCCTGCAGTAGTCCCTTGGGTACCATGTTACAGTCCAGCCTGTGAGTGATGACAATGGAAACACATTTTAAGGTCTTTATATAGCATAAGGTCTTTCATTTTAAAATACTATTATTCTGCAAAACACAGTTTACCTGAGAATGCAAAAAAGTACAAAGCTTACACACAACATGCATTCAGATCACTTCAGTAGTTCAGCCCATTCAGTTCGACTGGCTGTGCACAGGTCTAAGTTTCTTGAGAAAGCTGTTGAGGAAAAACTTAAATTTACATCTAGATTCTAGCATCTCATTCTTTCCTACAGTTATGCTCCCTTATCTTTCCCCAAATGTGTGCTTATCAAACAAAACTGTTCTGCTCTATATCATGGAACGTCCCTTTTAATTTACTCTGACTTAGGCAATGCACCAACAAAGCTATTAAAGAAAGCAGTCTGTGCTAATGGAAATCTTATTGCAGCATGTGACATCACGGAATGATGATTCTTGTGGAGCAAAAAAAAAAACCACATACATTCTAAAACCTGTAGTTGTTTTAAGTCTGCCTTTAAAATTTTCTCCCTTGAGCCTGTGTATGTTTGAAAGCTGACAGCTGTATATAAGAATTATGCCAGTGCTTTCATGTCTCAATATTTTAGTGGTTTAGCATTATCAATTGACATGATATGATAAATAATAGATTCTATTAAGTACTTAGTATATACTTCTACATTGCCACAGTACTGCTGTAATAACTCCTCCCACTTAAACACCTCAAAGGGAATTAAGTGACAATTTAACTCTGTATATGCAAAATAAAGTCTTGCTTCAGTAATTAGTACAATATCACAAACAATGTGTTTACACGGTGATGATTTAAAGTCATCCTATCAAATCATGTATACAGAAAACACACTAGTTTTGGATCATTTTGGAGAAGAAGCAGTAGTAATATATTTAAAACTTCACAAATTCACCAGGGGAAAGTCCTGCTTGAGAAACAAAATTTCCTTTAAAGACAAGCCCACTCTATGAAGGGAAGGCAGCAGATGTGGTGGGTTAGGATTTTAGCAGTTTTGATACTGCCTCTTACAGTATCTCTCTGGATAAACTGTTCAAGACATAATATGTTAACTGAGACTGACAGGTGGCGCTGAAAGAGCCGTAGTAAATGGGGTTGTATCAAGCTGGTAGCAAGTCACCAGTGAGGTTCCCTGGGGCTCCATTTTAAGGCCAGAGCTGTTTAATGTTTTCATAAATGATCTGGATGCAGGAATTGCATTTAGTTAAGTGTGCCAATGATACTACATTGGGAGGAGGTAAGAACTCCCTTGAGGGTAATGAAGCCCCTGCACAGAGATCTGGATAGACTGGACAATCACCAACCATATGAAGTTTAACAACACCAAGTGATGGATTCTTCACATGAGATAGGGTACAAATCAGGGGATAAGAGCCTGGAAAGCAGCTCTGTGGAAAGAGATCTAGACATCCTGGTCAATGGCAAGTTGAATACGAGTCAGCAGTGCCCTGGAAGCCAAGAGGGCCAACCATGTCCTGGGGGGCATCAGGTCAAGGGATGTGACTGTCCCGCTCTGCTCTGCACTGATGTGGCCTCACCTTGAACATTATGTGCAGTTTTGGATTCCACAATATAAGGATATAAAGCTATTAGAGAGCATCCAGAAGAGGGTAAGCAAGATGGTGAAAGGCCTCAAGGGCAAGACTTATGGGAAGCAGCTGAGGTCACTTGGTTTGTTCAGCTTGGAAAAGAGAAGGCTGGGCGGTGCCCTCATTAGGGTCGGCAGCTTTGTCAAGATGTTAGTGAAGGGGTAGGTGCTAATCTCCTCACTCTGGTGACCAGTGACAAGACATGAGGAAATGGAATAAAGTTGTATCAGGGGAAGTTCAGATTGGCCATTAAGATAAGGTTTTTCACTGATAAGAGGGTTGGTCCCTGGAACAAGATCCCCAGGGAAGTGGTTCTCAAGGACTAGACAGCATTTAAAACAAAAAAAAGAGATTAGTTTATTTTTTTTTTCAAGTTAAATCAGATTCCTTAAGAGAAAAGATCAGTGGAGTGATCATATCTGAGCTACCAGGAAATTTCATGACCACTCAACTTGCATAGTTTTATCTCTAAAAGAAAAATACGTGTAGAGTTTATGATGATGTATATTGGCCACGTTAGTAAAATTTTTCATTCTGTGAAACCGTGGTATTCTGCAGAAAAATAAATCATAATAGGAAAGTCCTAGGATTTTCATTGTTCCTTTTGTTTTGTTGTCTTCTGCTTCCAAGAATGCTGAAAGGAAAAGTTTAAGTTTTTATTATCATCAACTGAATTGCAACACTTTTTGTTTGAGTGAGTAGGACTGTTTCTCCCCTTATATGTTAGGGTCAAAGTATGATCAAAAAAGGAAAGGCTTCCTTGAATCCTTTAGATTGTGTATAGACAGGAAAATGAGTCTGATTCTTTGCTCCCTTATACCATTGTCATGCCTTTACAAGTCCACTGATTCCAATAGTTATGAAATCCATAGAGTTAGGGAAGAGCGATGGACCCCTAATTTGGCATATTGTAAGAAAAGATTCAGCCAGAACTATGATCATATTTGAATTTTTCTCATATAAGTAGTAGCTTTTTTGTAATATTTTTCTAACCTTGTATCTTTACCACTTCTTCAAAATCCATAGCTTTCTCTATAGATCTCTGCCATAAATAACTAAATACAGGCACATGATAGTACTTCTAAAAGGCATGTCTGAAAGACAACAAAACACCTTTCCTTTGCTTGAATCATTATTTGTAATTTCTATTGTGGTTTCATGTAAGAGTCCCAGCAGGGATCAAGAAACTGTATAAACAAAATACCACAATGGTAGCACCTTTCCTAAAAGCTCATATCTGAATTGAATGTTGTCACTATCACGTAGGTAAACCCTGAATCTCTCTTATATCCAGCACGTCTGCAATTGCTAATCTGTGTGGTTCTTGGATTTTCAGAAACACATGAATGTGTCAGTCACTGAGATGACGGCTCTGTAGACAAATGGAGAAGGAAGTGTTCAAGGCTTGTTTTCGTTTCCTTTGTATGTCTTATTGAGGAACGAAAGACCGTGTGTGAACACAAACTCAATAGGAGTACAAACATAGAGGAAGATGTATTAGATTTGGTCAATATTTGTTCTATCAGAAAACATAAAAAAAAAAATCCTCATTTTCTAATTCGTTGTGAAAACTTCTAAGCATAACAGATACATGAGATTTTCTAGTTCCTGCAAAACCAGGAACTTTCGTGTGGAAGTCCCCAGTGACATGAGCCAGATTTTTTTTCCCATGAATTTTTATCATGAATAAATATGACTTCACTCAGCAGATTAATTAGAAGAAATTGGCGGCTGAGACAGAACAGAATGTAGAGAAATGTGATTACTTTCTATTTCATATATAATTTTTTTGACTGTCTTCCTGTCTAATTTAACTTGAGGTAATAGCGATTTTCCTGTTTCTTCTGGTAACAGGGTCTCAAGTGACACTTTCATGTTAGGTGGCACAGAGTTATTGAATTCCCTCAGTACAGTAAGCTTAACAAGAAAGAAATTGTATTTCACTCCTCATCTGCCTACCTGAAACTCAATATTTTATCAATATAATTCTTATAAAAGTGAAATATTTATTAAAAAATTAGATTGGGTTTACAGCTTTCAGCAAATGTTAAAATAAAAAGAAATATAATAGTGTATGAATTTTAAGTAGACATATATAAATATATAGTACACATATATTTAAGTTAGTATAAAATATTTGCTGAAATGCCTTTGAGAGGCACTGCTTAAAAAAACATAAGACTGATTAGAAACAAATGATATACAAATAAACTTTCAAAAAACATAAAAGAAAATTTATGAGAAAGATGTAATGAAGAAAGTTGCTACATTGTTTATCAGAAGCAAATCACAGTGTATTGTTTCAGTCATCAGAGGGGTTTATAGAAGCTGCTCCTGCTGATAGGACTACAGTTACAATTTGCTACTACAGAAGACCTTGATCTATTCTTTGCAGTTTGATAAGCTTATTCCACAGACTGAAACATAATAGTATTCTTTCCATGTGAATACATCTACTCACAAAATGACCTCCATATCATCAAATTTGACTCGGCAACATGATTTCTTTCTACCTTTTCTACTTGTGAACAGGAGCACAGACATAAAATGTGAACAATATTTCTGTATTACTGATTTCATCTGTGCTTTGGCTCTCAAATCCAATTGGCATGACAGTTAAAATTAGCAGGACAAGGGCAGCTGTCAAGGATGAGGCTGACTGCAAGCAGAGGGGCTTCTGTGGCTTTGTTTGCCTTGTCATTTTGGCTGCTATGTCAGCTTAAATACCATCAGTTAAAAAACAGAAAGCATAGCTTAAGGAGTAATGGGGTGGGGGGTACATCTGAGAAATGATCAAACACGAATAAAATCCAGAGGGACCACACTCCCAGGACACTCTGGCACATCAGTCTTTCACAAAATGTCATTTGCAGGCTGATTAAACAAATACTGCTGCCAAGGCAAAGATGATCAACCTGCAGTTTATAGGAAAAGTTCATCTGCATATTTTGAAATATTCTGGGTAAGTGAGAAATGTTACAGTGTTGTGGTAAAATGAAATGTTGCACAAAGCTTAAACGTTTGCTGTACCTAGTATACCAGTGTTTCACATCTTGCTTGATTTGCATTCTGTTGACATGATTTAAAAGCCTTTCAGAATGGCTCTTTGCCCAGACACAGCTTGAAAGTCCAAACTCTCCTACAAAAGCAGGTGAAATTAGTTTTGCCACACATACAGTTCCATTCATAAATCTTTGTTTGGTGTAGTTCAATTTTTTCATTAATAATTTTCTTTGCTTAAAAAGTTATATGATACTCATTTACCAAACTTTTTCTGCAATTCTAACTCGCTTTTTTTTCTCTCTCTCTAATCTATTTGAATACATATACAGGCATAAAACTAGTCTTTTTTCCAAAGATGAGTTATTCTTATCCTGTAAATGGAAGGAATAAGGTACAGTACAGAATAGTTGTAAAAGAAACTGGAGAAGGATACATATCTAATTTTTAAAATATTGAACTATTTAGAAAAATTATAGTTATAATTTATTTTCTTTTATTAGATTTTAAAATCACCAGAATGTGCAAAAGGGTAGGAAAAGATGCATAGTTAAAATACATATATTTCTAAAATCAGAAAATAGTCATGTTAGCTGTAAGATTAGTGTAAACTTTTTTTTTCTGGATACAGCAAGCTTCATGGGCACTGTCAGACATTATAGATCCTAAGTTCACTCCTTAATCAAGTGTCTGTCCTGTAAGTCATTGATTAAGGACTGTAGAAATTGGCTGAAGTCCCTAGATCTCAACTATGACAAGACAACAAAGGCCCACTTGTGTCTGAGGGAAAGGAAAGACAAGGAGTGTAACCAGGCACAAAGGGAGAAGGGAATAGCTGTTCAAATAGATGCAGCAGTCACGACAGAAGTAAGCAAGACATGTGCCAAAGAGAAGAAAGTTAATGATTAAGGGGTTAAGTCAGATAAAGCCCAAACTGAAGGATATAAATTGTATTATTAAGTAGTTATGCAGTAGAGCAGCCATATAGGGAAGGACAGAGGCTATAAGCAGCCAGTAAGAAAAGCAGATCATCCTACTAACAATAACCACAAACATACACAGGTGACAATTGAAAAAGAAACATGATAACATAAAGAAAAAACACTTAGAGCCATCACCCTCTTCTGCACAAATGAAATAGTGACAGTACAGGGGAGTAATCTTCCCTTGCTGGGCCAACAGATCTTAGCAGAGCCTAAATAGGATGTGTAAAGACGGATCCTGTAGCCATTCTTTTGGGAGGGATGTCTGGTGGGCTAGGGTTGGCTTTCTTACAATCTTTTCTCCTCCTAAGTAGCCAAAAGAAAAATTATCAGAATGAAACTCTTCAGCTGAATGCAAGCCCAAGAAGGGATTAAAAATCTCCATTAGACACAGGACACGGATCTCATAACCAAAGAGAGGTCTGAATCCACCACAGCTGCAGGAGGAGAGTTGAGATAGCAATTGCTTTAGTGAATTGCCCATTTAACTCATGTGAACACCCAGGGCAGCCCAGCCTTGCACAGGATCACGACTGGCAATGCTGTCCTCTGCTGTCTGGTACTGCTTCCCAGGATATCCTACATACCTTCTACATACTTATTTCTAAATTACTGACTTTGCCTGTTCTGCGGGGCTTGGACTAGACAACTCAGACTTTCAGTTCCTGGAATTCAGATTGTGGCTATAAACCCTGTCAGGCTGAAGACATTTCAATGTAAATTATTGCATTCAAGAGGAATGCATTAGCCACAGAACGATTATATGAAACAAAATTGCAACAAAGCCACAGCTGTGCTTTTGAACAAAAGCTTAAGTAATTGTGGTTGTTTTGTCCAGAACTTAATGAAATTAGCAGGTTATAGAAGTGCTGTTCACGTGCCTAGGCTCAAAAGCATATTTGTCCTTTAAGGTAAGAAAGGAAAACAAAGGGACATATTTTCAGATTCTCAAGAAAGTACTAGTGAAAACTGTGCCTTTAGGAGACTTTTTCATTTCAGATCATCAAGAAAGTACTAGTGAAAACCGTGTCTTTAGGAGACTTTCTCAGTTGTTGGGTCTTCTAGAAGTATTCTACCTTTTTTAAAGATAAAAGCAAATTGCAGGGACAGGAGAAGCCTACTTCACTTAGGCACAAAGATGTTTATTCTTGGAGTGCAATTAATTAATTGGTGTTCTCTACATGAGACACATTTTTAATCTTTTTGTCTCATTCTCACATTTCAAAAGAACAAAATAAAACTGTTTAGTGCCCCTTCTGAATTTGTAGCTACAGTATCCCTTTCCCATGTGGTAGGTCAACAGGACTACATTGCCTTGTTTTGCGTGTCAGGGTCCCATTAACCTAATGTAATAGTTGGCACAGATTTCTGAGCAAGTTTTGTCTATGAAGTCAGGAGGAGAATCTGAGTGGAATATAATACTCTGCTAAAACAATAATACTCTCCTAATCTAACCCTCATTAACTTGTCAAGCCTAGTGACAGTCTTTAATAGCATTCATTCTTTTTATGCTTTATTTTAAGTGATTTCTCTGTAGCTATTTAAAAAAACTAAAATAAGAGTGTTACTGTATCTTCACTTAATGGGGAGATATTCTGTCCTTTTTCTTCTTTTTTTTTCCTGAAGTTGGGATGCACTTACATTTACTTGTAGGGCAACTTGCCACAGACCATGGATGGAAGTAAATATATTTAATTTATTTTTATTTGTTGTCTGGAACAAATAGTAAAATACTTCAAATAGTGTTACAAAAATCTGTTGGAAATTTTCTTCATTGTCTCATGTTTTTTGTCACCAAAAAAGGAGACTGGGATTTCAGCGAAAGGATTGGATTTCCAAGGCATGGCTTGTGCCATGTGACATTGTCACTAACAAAACGCATTAGAGAAGAGATAAACATGGATGTATTTGGTGCGGGGAGTGGGTATTGCAGCTTTCTTTGTTTCTTGTCCCCTTCCATCAGCCACAATGTTCACCCTGTGCTTTCTGACCTGGTGTGATTCATGCTGAGGCAGCCGCCATCTCCAAACAGGATTGGGTACAACAAAATGCACATCCCTTAGTTCAATGAGAACTTGTAGCTCACCATGGCTTCAGTGTAGGTTGGGAAGATCAGCATCTGACAAGAGAAAGCTTTGTCTGATTCACTATTCATAACATCAGGGGAGCTTAATTCACCCACTGACTGGTTCACCACACATCAGGCTTCTCTATGTCCATACCTTTAAAATCTGGAATGAAGACCTTTGTAACTGATTCTAAAAAAACCCAAAATAAAAAAAAGATTGCAACTTCACTTTGAAAGAAATTAGAAGCATCAAATATTCTATATCTAGCTTGGCTGCTGTTTCAATTTAGAAAAGGTTGTGAAAATATGGCATTTTTGTTCCTTAAATTTGATCCTTTTGTACATTTAGTTACCTACCTAAAAAAAATACCTCTTCAAACTGATATTGCATTAGTTTCTTATTTATTAGGTCTAAGTAATCACTTTCTGCCCATTTGTTTCCCCCACAACACAGGAATGAAAAAGTAATATACAATTCCTAATGATTTTCTGAAATACTGCACAGGTGCAAGCTGCAGCTGTTATGAGTAAACTGGATTTTGCTAAACTAGTTCAAATCCCATTGGGGAAATAGAAGAATCACTGCATTCCCATAAAGAAAAAAATGTTTTCATTGTAGGATAATGCAGTTTCCATGTACATTCTACCTAGTCAAAAGGTGCTTTACAAAGAAAATTAAAGTTATCTTATAAAAACTTATGAAATATATAATCTCTTATATTCTCACTTTGTTAAAACTAAAATGATGTTAGTTATCTTCTTTAAAAAGCCTCACTAACGTTTTCAAATTTGGATGAAATGGTAAAGATTATGTTGCAGATACTAAAATAGATCTGAAATTAAAACAATAAAGCATTGTCCTCCAGACTTTTATTTAAAATATACAACTTATCATATGAACAGGTATATAACAGTGGAAATTGCATTTCATTGCACATTTCTAAACGTGTGTTTACATCCGTTCATCACATTGCACTCATTTTTATTGCCAAACCTTTCAATAAGGAAGTTGTCTGAGGGATTTAGGTTTATTTTTATTTTAAAAGCCATATTGCCTACAGTGATAAAAATTTCATGGGGGAAAAACACACAACTTCATCTCCAGATCAACTGGCTAGTGGAGGGTGGATTTCAAAGTGTAAGTTTCTCCTCTTTCCCTCTCAGGCTCAGGGTAATACTAACCCATGTAAGATATGTACCACAGCTGAGGTACGGACGAGTAACTGAAGGAGGACCTTGTTCTCTGTGTTGATTGGCACAAAGAGATTAGAGTCTCAAAGTTCATTTGCAGAGAAGTGAGAAGGGCTCAATAAGCTTCTGTGTTAACACATAAAATACAAATCTTGGAAAACAATGTATTTTTCACTAGAAAAGAAGATACTTTGAGTCAAAACTTTCCTTCTCAAACTAAAATGTTAAGCAGCTCTGAAAATCTGTAATTCCTGAAGCATACTTTTGCCCTGGGACCACTAACTAGTGCTTGGGCACTGGTAACAGGATACTCCCTCCATAAACATCTGCAAGATTGTCTTGACTGACATCAGCCAGGGAACTGGTGCCTGCATCATAAATTTACTTGAGCAAACTATGAACCTGATGCCAGATTCCTGGTTTGTAGATTGGTGTCTCTCAGCCTTTCCATGTGCAACTGTGCTAAGGGAGAGAACATCTCGGAAACAATTTCATTGCTAGCCTTAGGGAGAACCTGTTCAAAGCAGAGCAAATTACTCTAACTGTAATACTTTTATTAACTTACAGGTTATTAAAGGCTTATTTATACATTCCATGGAGAGCTCTTCAGCTTCCTATTTTGTATGTATTATCCATTTAGAAAGTAAGAATCATCTCAGACTTTGGATTTGCACTATGAAGAAGCTCTAAATTTATATTTTACCTTTCTGATGATGTTAGCAGGAATGAATAATTCCCATTTTGTTTTCAGCTAATATCCAGGGTCAGAAGTGGAATACTTATCTGAATTAGTCTTGGTACTGTTTTACACTATTTATGCTTGATTTTAAACTAACTGAATTAATTTAAAACCAGTTTCCTCTGTTAGGACAGCTTAATTTTTGTAAGGACATGAATAAATTACTGTAAATATTTTAAAAGTGTGATGTAGACTATCAAATTATGTTTAACATTTGCTTATTTTGATATTTTCATTTCCAAATCTGATTAGATACCATAAAAATAATATATTTTAAATTATCCTAAAATTGATTCTAGCAAAAAAAATGACAAATTTTTTTTTCTACTTCTTTAATACCTGGAGTATTCTATAACTTTATTTTCAGGCATACCATGTATTGCGTAGAAAATTGGTTTGAAATAGGTTTTAGACTCTGTGGAAATTCTTGCTTTCTTGAGTCAGTCTAGAGAAGATTCTTTCCATCCTGATGGAATAAACTGCTCTTCTTTGGTTAATAAGCAGAACTGTCAGTTATTCTCTCATTCTAGGCAATCCTATCACCTCCAGTTGTCTTAGAAGAGAAATCTAAGGCAACCCTGAAAAGCTATGGAAAGAGCTGATGTGCTGGTTGCAGCTCAGGTATTCAATTTTCATGTTAAATACCTGCACCTTCTTGAATTTTCGGGTACCTTTTGTTGCACATTTCCAAATTGACTCCCATCTACTTTTTTTCATGTTTCTAGCCAAGAAAATACAAGTTAGAGTATTTCTGAGACTGCATCTGTATGACAGGCGTGTCCTATTCAGTCAAAGAGATTGCAGAGAATTATTAACAAGTGCTTGCGTGTGAAAGGTTAACAAAAAGGAAAACTGTTAGCAGTAATACTTCATGAAAAATTATTACATTACATGTGTTTCAATATTTAAACAGTAAATAGAATTAGCAAGGGGTCTCATTATCCTTAGTGTGTTTATTTACTTACTGTAAACTAAATATACTCATAAGTATCTGCAAGAATGAGATTATAATTTACAAATTTGAAATCTTGCAGAAGTGCTTCAGCAGATTTTAAGACTATATACACATGTGCCTTTACGAAGAACACAGTTTTTATGTACTTTTAAGAATCAGAAAAATAGATTAAGGATATCAAAGCGAAATACAGACTCCCCCTGTCATAGACCATTTTAAGTTTTGAGCAGTTTGAAGGGCATCTAACCACTACAGCCAGTTCATATTTATTTTGATGTAATTGTGCCACATAAAATGTGCTGCTTTTCACCCCATGCCACAAAACTCAAAGTTTACAGTCTACTGTGGAGCAGCAGCTTCAGAATACTAGAGGTGGACCAGTTCCAGCACTTATCGAGTCATTGGCCTTGGGCAGGAAAAATTTAAGATACCATACAGAAAAAGGTTTATTCAAATAATATATGAGGTTTGACTTAGACTAGGGAATCATAATTGTCAAGACTGACAGGTGATAATGCCTTCTTTCACATCTCTGTGACTTTCCTTTATACATCATGTCAATCATTTCTCTTCTAAATTTATTTAAACAATGTATTATTCCTTTTTAGAGATGCTAACCCATTAGTATCTACTGTCCTACTAGTGTCTAACCGGATCAGAAAACAAACTGTCAGTAAGAATTCTGTCAGCAGTCGGAACACAAAAGACCATGTGAATAAAATTCAGAATGTTTCAACAGAGTTTATTTAATGAAAAATATGATTCTGAAAATGAGAAAGGGGTCAATTTGGCTGCATGCCTAATATTTGTATGGTAGTGAAATTAAAGCAGAAGTCAAAAGGTAAAAGCAATAGAAAAAATGTTAAAAGTAGAATCACATTTCAACTGATAAAAATAGATGTTTTCAAGTTAGAATATTAATAGTGAAATATTCTGTGCTAAGATCTATATAAAAATATATATATTAAGATAATTAGTAGAATAGAAGTCTTAGGAAAGAGAGATCATTCACTACATGGAGAAGATTAAGATGTTTTAAGAAATAAAAAAGCCAAAGAGCTTAGAAACACTCCTACATCAGGAAAGAATTAATATGTTTGTTGGTTAGATAGATATTGTCGATTAATAACTCATATGTATGTTAAATAACATCTGGAGGTGATAAACATTTGAAATCATCAAGCTGGTAGAGTTGCATACAAAAGAGCTGGTTGATGACATCTCTGGCCTGATAGTGTTGATTTGTAATAAAACTGAGGGATAGCAAAAAAAAATCCAGAAGATTGAAGGACAGTTTAAATTGTGCAAATATTCAGAAATTACAAGTATGATGAGTGTGATACTTATAAGCCTAAAACCCTTGTCCTTAATTATGAAAAAGCGGATAAACTTTCACTGCTGATAAGGAGATAAAGGAGAACAATTCATGCCAACTAACAAAAAATTGTGGGAAATATATTGTTCAACAAATATAATTTTATTGTTAGATTAATTGGATATTGTAGTAGTGATCATCACAATTATGCTAGTGTGTAGGAATTATAGACATGCAAACTGAATCCCATTTTGTTGAGGATAAATAGAGAATAAATGCCAAACAGATAATAAATGCTCCATCCAGATCTTTTGGTGAGCCAGGTATTTGGATACCCACAGGATAAACCTGTCCTCACAAACACAGCATCTGACCAGTGAAAAACCAGTGGATAGGAATGAAGAGGGGAGTAAAGAAAACACGCTCACTGATATCTTGCATGGTAATACCATGTCCCCACTGACCCTGTTTTGGTGTGAATCCTAATGGAAGAATGCTGAAAGATGGCTTTTCAAAAGTACCATTGGTAAGAATAAGTTTCTGGTAATCCTTATCCCCAGGGCCTCACCAGGCTAGAGAGAAAGCAGAGAGGCATACAGAACCCTTTCCCTGCCTTCTGCAGAAAGTCACCATGTCATGCAATAAAGCAGAAAATTCGCTCACTCTGTTCCTTACCTTTCCGTCCCCATTTTTCCAGAGGGATCCTGGAAACATTATAAATCCTGTAATTTGCAAACACATGATATACGTGAGAGAGAGTTTCACACATAAAGGGACATGAAAAGTTTGAAAAAATCTGTTTCAGCTCATGGTTTGCCTCTGCCTTTCATTGATTCCAGCTACCTGTCAGGCTCAGCTCTTATCTTTGACATTACTAAACTCTGCTGTTTTCAAAGTTGTAAATGATAATAAAAGTCTTCTATTCACCATTTCAGTGCCATGTGCATAACAAATATTCTAACTGCACAATTAATGTCAAACCAAATTGTTCAGAGCCTTTTTTTATATATTTAAGTGTGATTGAGGAAACATTGAAAGAAGTTAAGGATAGTGCTCAGAAGTTAAATGATTTTCTAACCTCATTCCATACCACAAAGGATTTTCAGGGATACATCCTTTCTTTCTTTCTTTCTTTTTTTTTTTTTTTTTTTCTCTTCACTATAGAGCTGGAAAACTATCTGGGACTAAGAATTTGGTTTTTTCCACTTTATTGAAATCAAAGTCAATTTAAGAAGTTGGTTTTTTTTTAACAATTTTGCTTTTTTGAAGGAGGATATCTCTTCCAGGATATCAGATCTAACAAGATTGATAAGTGATGTATTACTGGAGTCCTCAGAACATTTTTGTGAAGTAATAATTATAAATAGGAACAAACCTTTATTCAGAAGTGTTCCATGAATGGCAAAAGGAAAAAAACTACATGGTAAATGGTCAGGTTGTGTCATATCAGATTGACAGTGAAATGTTTCAAATCTCCCTGAAAAGTCCAGTATTAATATATTTGTAAGTGTTCAGAATATGAATGACGCAGCTTTTATTGAAATTACTTCATGAATAGTCAAATTCATGGAAAGTCAAAATATTAGAGGATTATGTGAATAGTAACTTGGTGGCATAATGTCAAACAGAATTAAAAAATACTGATTAGTCCACAGTAGAGTGGACTATTTGGATTTCCTATGCACACTACAGGTGCATTGCATCAACTCAGGAAAGATTCCTGGGAGTCTCTAGTCAACCCGATTCCGAGGCACATCATCAGAAGCCCCCAGAATTGTGATGTCTGAATGGAAAGGAGGAGAAGATTCAATCTGTTTAGGAAAATGGCAGCAGCGTAGATAAAATGACATCTGCAAACTGGTGTAGGACACTATTTCAGACAGCATGCATGATTAGAGATATGATAGGTACAAACCAGCCTGGCAGTTCCAAGTTTTCTGTAGAGCGCTTTTTCTACAGGAAGAAGCATCTTAAGGAATATATTTGGTCATTTTGAATTCCATTTTGGTTTTTGAAATGTATAAATATAGTCCTTTTTTTAACTAGTTTTTAAAAGCTAAAATTTTACACTCTTCTAAAAAAAAAACTTTTCTTGGAATTAAAGGTACAAAGACAGCAAAAAAATTTTTTTCTAGGTGAATTAATTTAAATAAGTTTGGAAAGAGTTATTAATCCTATAACTACCAAATAGCAGAGGAGAACTTAGTCTTTAAACAACGTGAAACTCTTCAAACAACAAACAAAAAATATTTAAACCTTAGAGAACCAAGTGGGGATTGGAAGAACTATGAAGATATGCTTAGGGTTGCTTGAGCTTAATGACTTTTGCATCAAAAAAAATACAAAAATAATTTTGCCGTAACCAGTTTTGTTTACAATTGTCTTCCAAACTGGACATTAATGAAACCTCTTCCCTGCCTTGGAACGTTCATGATGGCACTTACTGCTACTGTTATACCCGGGCGAAGTGCTCCAGAAAATACAGAGTTCTACTTTTCTCCCTGCTTGTGATGCAGAGCATGTACAAAGCCAGGTGCTGAAGCACTCGCTCAGTTGCCAAACCCCTTGAATCTCGTTATGACTTTTTTCATATGAGCACGCTCAGGAATTAACAACATAATTGAGATTGGTCAATCTTTTAAAAGTTTCTGTCCTTGAAACTTGTGCCGTAATTCCCTTACAGCTCCTCAAACTGGAGAAATGTTGTTAGTTTTATGCACAAATTGGATTTGTGCATTGAAATTCAGAAAACATTGTAATTAAAATACAGTCTGCTCCATTTAATTGAAAGTACACTTATAAATATATTTGTTTTAAATCAAATGATGATGCTGTTAGTTTTGGTGTAGGAGAAAAAGAACTGCCATAGCCATCTGATTAATTTATTTTTTATCTGATAGGAGAGGACTCTGGGTTCATTCTATCAGCATACTTGCAAACATTAGGCTAATTACTGACACTGAAACTTTTATAAACCTGGTTACACTTTGATGACACAAAAGCTCTTAAAATAGTCTGTTAAACTACAGAAGTGTAGGAATATCTCTAGTATTTCTTCTCCAAAGCTGTAGAAATATCTGGGTAAAAGTCATTGACTTATTCACCTCTTTGGTCTGCTTTGGAGTTGCTGCCAGGATGGTATGGTGTCACAGCACATTACCATAAAGAAGTCTCAATTAATCTCTTCATTTATTGTGAAGAACACAGTGGAATGATATTACAGGATATGTCTATGTTGCTGTTCCAGTTTGAATTAGAAGTGTGTTTTTTTAAAGGAATACACTGACTGTCACCACTCATTCTGCTTTTGTTCGGGTCAGGGAGCAATAATCTTCTTTTATGAGCTTGATGTAAACTTGTTTCCATACTATACTGAACATATGAAATGCATTCTGAGTACTGTGTACCACAAGTTTAACCAAAATCTAAAGTTCAGAGGTCCTTTTGCTGTGGTGGTTTTAATTTTGTAAATGTAAAATGTTAACAGGAAATTTTTTGCATGTGAAATTACTTGGAGGTTACTTTTAAATTTCTTTCTTTTAACAAGTGAAAGATCCTCTTTTCAATGAAGAAAGAAGAATGCCAACAATTCAAGCTTAAAGCCAGATATTTTACAGTTTAATCATGTGCTGCTGTGCTAATGTGTTTCATCTTACCAGGAATTAAATTTAATATTTGAATTAGACCGGAAGCTTGGAATACAAAAAGAAATGTATAGAATCCTGTGGAAGCTTTAAACTTTACGCATAGTGAATGAGTAAGACTGGGTGTAAGAAAAGGAGAAACATAGAAATACAGGCATATAGAAGCCTCCAGAAATAATTTTCCATAGAATTTATAATGTTCAATTAAAAAAAAAACCCAAACAAAACAAAAAAGGCAAAACCCCATAATTTTTTATGAAATGTTACCTGAGGGATTGGAAGCAACAATGGTTGTTGAGAACTGAAACACCATTTCACTTACTAGCTGAGACTCAGCTAACAGCTCCTTCAAATAATCTGAGACAGCTGAAGCAAAGTATTTAAGAGGATGTTACATGATGAACTTCAACATATTTCCTTTATTTAAAATTAAACATGTCTTACTACAGGTAAACAGATGAAACTGCCCAAAACCACAGAGGTCAGTCAGAAAACTGCAGCTTTATCAGGAATTCTATGGGGCTTTGGGACAGGTTTCCTGATTTATTTAGACACTGAAAATAAAAAAGGAATGATCTAGAAAGTTCGAAAGTGACAAGACTTGCTTTAATCTTCTCCCACAGAAATCATTGAATTGTGCGGTTGGTTTTCTTTCATGCAACTTAAGAGAGAAAAGATATGACTGTCCAAATTTTCAATTTTAAAATCTTTCAGAAATGCACCAGTGTATGGTGTGTTCGTGGAGATAAGACCTCTCCACAAGTTAAATCCTGGTCATTTAGTCTGTTAACATTTAATTAGAACTTAATTGATTCATGGGCATTCTGTTGATCATTTGCAGGCATTTACCGCCATAATTTCAGTGTGCTTTTAGATGTCAAGATTGCTTAGTGAACAATGCACATGCAGCGAAATGGCAGGCATTGAATTAATTTTTCCAGATGAATAATTTAATCAGACCCAGTATATTTCAACAGAGAAGCTGAATCTACCACTTTCCCTATACTCCACAAATACTCTTCTGTTTCAATTATTTCTTGGGTTTTTTTCCTTATAAACCAGTGAAATTCTCATTCATGACTACATATTTTTTCTTTCTGAGCATATCCCAAGAGCTCAAGATTTATGATTAGTACTGAGATTAATGAAAACATTCTCATTTAAAGTAGAAATGCACATTTCTTACTTCCTTCTCCTCTCCCCTCCTTTTGTCTGGCAGAAGTTAGCAGTATTTACATATGTTCTAGTGCAGTTCTTAGAAGAGTGGCTTAAAGGAAAGAAAAGAGAAGTGTGTTATTGTGTGTTTACATGGTAACTAATTATTCACTTTCCTGACACTGGGTAAAAGGAATATAATATGTGACATAGCATATTTTGCTCTTGCCACTGGTAATATAAATTAACTCCCCTGACTCTGGAAGATTTGTGTGTAGAATTGAACTGGTGTAACTGAGATTAGAGCCTATTCCGAATATCTTGAATAATTCCTGTAAGGCAAATGCCTTCAGCTGTCAATCTTCCAGGCTGGCCTGTCAGTGTCACATAATAATTAAACAGCAGCTGGCATTAGTGCAAATTTATAATTGCTATAATCCTTATTGCTGACATGTCAATATTTAACTTGCATTAACCTTTCCTTTGAGGCTTACAAATAGTGCATCTCTGCCTTGTTCAGTCTAATTTTTCATGTCACTCCCTTGCAAGGTACAAAGATTTATAATGTCATTTTGTGATGGATACAGACCAGTCCTTTACTTAGCCTTGTAAGATGTACTAACTCTAGAACACTGGTTCATTTATTTATTTATTTTTTGCCCTGCCTGCAAACCACTTTTTAATCACTTTAACAGTTTATAACATGAAGGCTACGTCTCAGATATTGAGTGTAACAATGCCACTCTTGTGAATTTTACACTGCTTCTTTGGAGCTTCTTTTACTATCATTATTATGTATTAAAAACTCAGTTTCTAGAGTTGTTTTGGTTTGAAATGTAGCTAAAAGAAATCTATAGCTTTAAAACTTCAGGGAGAGATATTGTGAATTTTGGTATATTTATGAGAAGTCGAAATTAGGCCATTATTTTAGTAGCCCACCTTCAGAAAACAAATTTTACAATTCTGGCCAGAGCGGTTTTTGATCAAAATCATGTGGATATTCATGCACAGACTAGATGGTGAACAAAAAAGAACAAAAGAACTTGTATACTGTTGCAGTCTGAAGTGTTCCCTATCATAGTGTTTGAAAGTAATAAATTGCATGTAAACTTTGATCAGAATAGATAGTCCTATTTTTGTATTATCCTCTACACAATGAGGATTTTTTTTAAGTCACTGGTCATATGGAAGCTCATTAAAAAAATTATCATTACATGTAGTGTTACATTTGGGCTTGAGATACTTGCCCTGGTCACAAAATTAATTGAGAATTGACTTCAAAATTCTTATTGCTGCTCTTTTGCTCATCCCACCAAATTAAAGCATGTTCTAGAACGCTATCCCATATTTCCATTTCCAAAGATCTCATGGTTGTCTTGCCTGCCACTTTTTAAGGTTCTGAAAATTACTCAACAAGTACCCATATACTTATATTCCTTACCACAATTTTAATGCTATGGACTAGTATAACAATTCAATACGTCCTAAATACTGGCATTTAAAAATTCTTACTGCAAAGTGAAATAAAAGACTTATTATTAACACCTGAGTATTCTCTCTTCAGCCTTATCATCTGATCTTTCCATTGCTCAATAAAGGCAAATTATAGGTCAGATCTCTTCCCTGAAAGGGTGAATTAAAATTCTACCTGGTGTAGATATTGTTGTATGATTTATTGAGATTACAAATAATCTACACTTTGTTTATAATTAAACAATCTAATTTGTCACTTACTGTTGTATTTCTGAGGGGTCTTGACTCTTCGCTCCCCAGGGAATTACTGCTCATATCTTCCAAATCAGGTCTTAAAGCAGTATGTAAGTGTGTAGCTAATTGGTAAATGCCAGACCTCATGCGTAGCAGGCAAAATGGATTGTGCTTAATTCAGATTGATTAACAGCAAATGAGAAATGTTAGCATGAAAAAAGTACATTAGACCAGACTGCATATTAACAACCACTCCTTTAATGTCTGAACATTCCATAAAAACTCTCAATTTTCTTTAAAAAGAAATGATTTTTAAAAAGAAAATGTTGCACTTTTAGAACAAATGTTTGAACAGTCTGGAGAATCCATGAGTCCTACAAATTCCAAGAGTGAATTTAATTATTGCTATGGTTACATCAACACATACTGTAATATGATATAATCAGCTGTGATTTGCCGTGGCACAGAAATTGCAAAGATATGTTTGATTAAAAAAAAAAAGCCATTGCCAATATGTTCTTGTTTTACAAACATACGAGGTATTTTGAAGTTCCAGAAAGGTTTAAGATGCAGACTGTCAACTTTGTTTAGTTATTGTGATGACTTCTCAAAAGGTTTCTGATTGATCTGGTAAGATTTCCCTAAAGAGTTACCTGGATTTAGGAACTAAAATATTTTTAAAGCAAGTAGAAACTGTTTGGTTTTTACCTGTAAATCTCTTCCAATATTATTTTTCTTGCAATTATGTATCTTAAATATATAATAGATAAGATGTTATAACCCCCTTCCATAATATATCCATTTCAATGCTCCTATAATATACGAACACATATTTGGCTTTTTTACTCTTTCCTCTAATACATTTTTCAGTATTTCTTTTTCCTTGTATTGAATCTTGTTTTTCCTTAAATTTTCTTCCTGTATATCACCTATGTAACTATATTCCTAATAAATTCTGTTGATCTCTTTTAAACTTTCTTATATCTTTCAATATTGATACTTTTATCTTGATATTTTGATACTTTGATTTCAGGGTTCTTCCTTCTCCTTCTTATTTTTCTGTCCCAAGTGATATTTACAACTCTAGACAGATGGCAGAAGTCATCAGAGAAGAAATTAAGAGACAGAACACATTTTAGATAATGTATCAAAAGATGGCTCATCTGTACAATGCGACATACTGTTAGAAAGAAAATTACCAACACCCCTTTCTTGTCAAGTTTATAATTTCCAAATTATTTTCCATAATAAAGTGAGGGATATGTAAAAAAAAAAAAAAGTGGGATGAAATAAATGTCTGCAGTGCTTTTAAAATAAAATTTTAAAATCAGAAATACATAAATTTTATAGTAGAATCTCTCATTTAACTGTGAGAGAGTTTTGGGCCTTCATCTTTGTTAGACTACGCGTTTTTCAGTAAACTCATGGAATATAAAATAATTTGGATTGGAAGAGACCTTAAAAATCACCTAATTCCAACCACCCTGTCATGGGCAGGGAGAATTTCCACTAGACCAGTTTGCTCAAAGCCCCATCCAGCCTGGCCTTGAACACTTCCAAGGATGGGGCATCCATAGCTTCTCTGGACCACCTGTTCCAGTGCCTCACCACCCTCACAGTGAAGAATTTCTTTGTAATACCTAATGTCAATTTACCCTCTTTCAGTTTAAAGCCATCACCCCTTGTCCTACCATATGCCACTGGATAGTAACCTACGGTAACTGCACCATGGCCTCACTGTACCAGCTCTGTGTTTTAGAGAAGGATGCAGAGTCAGTCTCCATTGTGCCTTTTTTTTTTTCAGAGTTGTTTATCTTTCATTGGCTGTAAGGTTCTCAGGCTACTTTCAATAGTCTAATCAGTAAGAAACGTTTTGGGGAAGTAGAAATTACAGGTCTACATCTCTAGCAGGAAAGGGTGCCTGGAAAAAAAGTTCTCCTACTTTCTTTAACCACATAGATATCATGAAAAAAGCACTTTCCTCTTTTGTGCACTCCTGGAATTGAACTGTGCTTGGAATTTCCAAGAGATGAAGAAACTCTAATTTAGGTAAAAAGTTCAGAGTAATTCCTCTGCATTTTTTTTTCTGGGTGTAGGCAATTACTTTCTTATTGTGAAGTATTAACTTGCATGCTGAGTCTCCTGATGTGTAACTAATTTTTAGATGCTAAAATGTTGAATTGATACCAGTAACTGACAAAATGAAAACTTCCATGAATCTCAAGGTCTTGAGGTAAGAAGAAAAGTTTACTGGAAAATATTTTCAGTGATTAATTTTCAGATATTAATATTTAATGAGATTTTTAATATTTAAAGACAACAGCACTAACTAGATGGGATAGAATTATTGTGTCAAACTTTTGAGTATGTTTTCAGTTTGTCTGAAAAGTCATTTCTGCACAAAATATTTGCTTTTGGTTCTTGTCTCTTCAGTGTACAAGATTACAGCCATATTTTTTCACAGATATTTGTATTCTTTAGCCTGTAAAGGGCAATTCTAATTGTCTGTGCTGTGCCTGAGTGCAAAATGAGCATCTGCTTCAAAAAGACCTTTATGTTTTCAATATCATAAATTTTACTAGCCAAAACCAACCAAGCTTGATGAGGTGGATTACTGAACAACATCAATATTGATAAGACTCACTATATTTATAATGAAAAAAATGCCAGAATTATATTCCAAGATACCAGATTATGAAAATCTTTCAGGAAAAGTAAGAGAAATCTCATAACTGTGAAAACATGTCTGGATAAAGTTCAAGAGAATATATGGTTAAGTTCTGCTTTCTGTGAGGGTGAAGTAAGCAAATGAGCTTCCTTTCCAAGTCTAACATTCTGTGACTTTATATTTTATACTATCTAATATGATTTATTTATTCTCTAACAGTCAAACTCTTAGGTGTGCCATATATTAATTTATGATAGAATAGCAGATGCTTGTAATATAAAATACTATTTTCCATTCCAGCTCTTTCTTCTAAGTTGGATAGGTCTTATACAGCTATGGAAAGAAGCACTAGCTATTCAACTTCAGCAGGATAGTAATCAAAGAACATAGTTATAGGTAAAAATGTGGCTCAAAATGTGAATGCTGCCAGGCAGAAGACAATTGGCTGTGTGTGTCTGAGAAGGGTGCAGCTGCTACCTGCAGCTGGTATGGGTTGGCTATACCTTTTTATAACACCTGGACTTAGCAAAAGTGTCACATCCTTAATCTAGTGAGTGAAAAAAGAGAAGGTCAGTCATGTAACTGGGGAGGGGGAGGGAGGGGGGAATAGTCAGGGGGAAGGGCAGGAAGTACAGGAAGTAGAAGGTGAGGATCCTGGCAGGATCCTCGAGGACAAGGAATCTGGGAAGTAGGGAAAGGTTGCAGAGATCAGTGAGCTGTGTGGATGCAAATGCTGGGAGATGTCCGGGGACCTTGGCTGGTGATGCCCAAGCACAGCACATACTGGTACAGCTTTCTGCCCAACTTCCCTGAGTGAGTGTCCACCTCCCATCTGAGGACTGGAGACCTAGGGAACCTAGTGTGTGATGGAGGGAGACAGTGAGCAAGTGTGACAGATAACTGAGTGAGGCATAAGGCAGTCTTTCAGGTTTTTAATTTTCACTGCCTATGGATTTACTTCACCTCACCTGTGACAGTACTGAGTATAATTTTTTTCAGATGTGGAAAATATTCAAATTTGTCTTACTAAAAGGTTATGTTTGCTTTATTATAACTTGCATCTGACTTTGACTTGTTCTTTTTAAAGGTTTAGTGTGTTCCTAATGCTTAATTTTAAAGTTACGCTGTACTTACAGGATTTTAGGAATTGCCTTAGTGTCATGAATGAAAAAGTGTATATTTTTCAGTTGTATTAACAAAATCCTTTGTTATCTGCTTATCTATCCTCATATGATTACACAAGATTGAAATTTTCATACATTTCATTAATTATTACTGTATTCAAAATTGTGCTCATCCAGATACAGATACAGACCTTTTGGATCTGTATTTATGTCTGATATATATTTATACTTTTATATTTGTCTGTGTATATATGGCTTAATTTATATCCTATTATTTCTCAGAGAGAAAAGGTCAGTGCAGTCCAAAATTAATTAATTTATTTATTTTGAAAGCCTTGTTTCAGAATCAAGAGGACAAGACATAAAATTGGATCTGAAATACCCTGTTTTTGATCTTCTTTTCCCTGGAAAGGATTAAGACCTGTATATAGATACCTGAATAGGAAACGACCTCATTATTTTTTCATATTTTGTCTCATATAATTACGTCCTTCTTCAGACACACTTTTGATCTATGTTACCATGCATAAATCATATCTGAGTTTGCACAGCAATCTGACCTTGGGAAAATTGGGCTCTTTGAGGTACAAACTCTATTTCAGAAAGTCAATACGGGTTTGTAGAGATTTAGTTGCAAAAAATATTGGAAATAGGAAGACATTGTTTCTTTTGCAAAGTTTTGTATTGAATTAATTGTTGAAGTCTAAGCATACCT
Organism: Pseudopipra pipra; assembly: GCF_036250125.1. Classification (NCBI taxonomy): domain Eukaryota; kingdom Metazoa; phylum Chordata; class Aves; order Passeriformes; family Pipridae; genus Pseudopipra; species Pseudopipra pipra. The sequence goes on along the minus strand of NC_087552.1, from coordinate 59,474,319 downwards.
AATTTTGTGCAGGTAAAATTAGCTACTAGCAAAACCTTTCAACAAAGACATAAATTAGGTAATAAAACCTACTAATCTCTGAGTTTCAAAAAATCAGGCATAAATTCCTGATCTATATGAAGCTGTTTCTGAGGTCATCGTATTTCCTCTCAATCCCAAAAGCAATGCACAAGACAGGAAGCAGGGAAGCAAATACAGCTCACTGCAAAACCTCTCAAGCCTTTATTGCAGAACCCTTAAGATTAGCAAAGCTGCAAGGAAAAAGCTAAATCAGAAGCATTTGATGGGGATTTGATGATCACAGTTTACCCAAAAATGATGATTTATAATGTGCTAAACCATATTCTTGTGTATCTGACAGCATTTAAACTAAAGAACAAACTTCTACTAACTGAAGCATTGGACACCCACAGGTGAAGGAAAGCTTAGGACTTGTATAAGCTGAGTATTTTCCACTGAATCATAAGAATTAATTTGGGTACTGGTACAATGAAGTGCTATGGAAACTGCATTGAGTACTTTCTAAGTCCAGACAGTAGACCTGAAGGTAATGAACTAAGTATCTTGCTGGACCAAGAGGTCAGACTCCCTGATTTACATGTAGCATGTGCAGAGCAACTACATTAGGTAAGATAAGTTTTGATCTATCCCAAGACTCTCTGAAAGTGACTCATAGCAGACGTTTAGTGAAAAAAAGCAAGAGTAATACTCTTGTACTATTTACGGACAGTAATCATAACCTTGCAGCTCAAGCAACTTAGGGAGCTCATAACAGGCTTTTGTTCAATAAATGTGTCTAATTACTTTTTGTATTCATAGTTTAGGTCTTTCTATTTTTGAGACAATAAATCCCACAGTTTACTCACATACTATGTGAAAAATACTCTTTATTTCCTGCCTTTTTTACTTGCTGCTTTATCATATCTTTGGATGATTCTTAATTTTAATCTTTTTCCAGGTTTACTATTTTGTAATTTCATAATTTCTTAGATTTATATTATAGTACCCTCTTGTGTCACTCTTCCAATAATTCCTTATATTGGGAGTATGGAATGTCTTTCATCATCTTTGTTACAGTTCTCACACTTTTTCTAGATTTGGTAAATCCCTTCTGAAGGAAGGAGGAGGTGGGACAAAATTGGTGTTTGGATGTGCATATCCTGTGAATCTACTGAGTCAAAGGAAGTCTTGAGTCCTTTCCTTAGCAAAGAGAAGTTTGGGCTAGTAATGAGAAACTGTGTACTTACATCAGATACTTTATAATAATTAGCATTGAATCACAGAATCATAGAATCTGATGAATTGGAAGGGACTCATCAGTATTATTGAGTCCAACTCCTGGCCCTATGCAGGTCTCACAGAGTCACACCATGTGCCTGAGAGCATTGTCCAAACACTTTTTGAACTGAGACAGGCTTGGTGCTGTGACCACTTCCTTGGGGAGCCTGTTCCAGTGCCCAACCACCCTCTGGGTGAAAATTTTTCCTGATATCAAGCCTAATGCTCCCTGACTCAGCTTCATGCCCTTTTCTTGAGTCCTGTCTCTGGTCACAGAAGTGAAGAGACTGGTACCTTCCCCTCCTCTTCCCTTCATGAGGAAGTCGTAGACTGCAATGAGATCTTCCCTTAGTCTCCTCTTCTCCAGGCTGAACAAAAGAAGTGAGTTCAGCCTCTCCTTATACAACTTCCCTTCCAGACCCTTCACAATCCTCATGGCCCTCCTTTGGACATTCTGGCAAAAAAATCTAGTTTTACCTTATATTTAATATGTCCCATTTAAGACTGGACCATATATGTTTAGACTATTTCTCACTTGTAAAAATACTTACTAGAAAGGTTCTAGTCATCTGCAGAAGCTTTTTAATGCTGATTCCTTATGATGTCTTCTGATAAATCCTTGTCAGGGAAATTATTTCTTAACTGAGAATTCATGCTCTTGAATTAACAAAGCCAAGCTAGTGGTGGATACCTTATCCAGGTATGTTGTTAGTGTTCAGAAGTTATAAAACTGTCTGGATTCATAAGCGATTCTTAATTTTAATCCATTAAAAGGGAATTGACACTGATTTAGTGTCTCTTTAGTTGTTTCAATAGTTTCTGCGCATTGAATTTATTATACAAATGAACTCCTAGTTCTGAATAGCAAATGGAAGTATACAAAAGAAAAACCTTTATATTTGAGTAAAATTTACATGACATTATTTTACTCCCTTCTACTTAAACAATCTTAAGACAGATGAGAATTAGTGCCTTACTAGCAAATTTATAGTAACATTCAACATTCCAATGCTCTTGACTTCTCATCCCCATCTCTCTTCCCCCTCTCCATCTTTTGGTGATCACACATCCAAAGGTCTTATTATGGAGCTGCTTTGATGAAATGCTGTGCTGTTCTGGAGGCAGTGTCTTTACACATGGCTTCCTTGGAAGCATCGCAGTTCTGCTTACATGAAATTGCACTGAAGTGGCCAGACCACAGGTGTGAGCAGACTGGATTACTTTCTTCCACTGGGTCTTCAGGGTGCATACCTCATATACTCCTTTTGCAGCCAGGATATGTCTTGCTGATAACCTTCATTAATACATCCAACTCACCTCAGGAAAACTTAGTGTCCCCAGTCTCTACTTTGAGTACCCTTTGTTTCTCTTTAGACATGTTAGAGGACTGTTACTTCATTAAAACTTCTCTTCCAGAGAATTTACATAATTACTTCAGGTGTAATCTGTGGAAGAGGGAAGGATTGGAATTGGCTATTTAGTGGTTTTTGTTTTGTTTTGTTTGTTTTGATAAGATATTTATCTCAGACAGTGGGAAGAGATCTTGTCCCTCTTTTTGATTAAAATCAATCACAAACTGTCAAAGAACTCTTTCCCATTTTCTTGGACCTTATGAATGTTTAATCTGGATGGCAGTGGTCACTGAAGGATGTTTCTTCCTGTGTAGATAGGGATAGATGTAATTGCACAAGAATTTGTAACGGTAAGCTAGGACTTGTTTCACTTAGAAAAACTGCAAAATACCTTTTCAGACTGATTGGATTTTTTTTCCTTTCTTCTGCATTTCAAAGAAAGTTACAGGGAAAAGCTGTGAACAAGATATCTCTTTCTGTGGTATACAGAGAGATAACATGTTTGCAGACGTACAAGGCCTCCTTGGGCCAGAGAGGGTGGGGGAAGAGAGAGAGAAGACACAAGAAGCCTGGAGGAGGCAGAGCATTTCCTTCGCCCCTGAAGGTCCAATGCATGCTGGATTGTAAAAATGTGGTCCTTACATCTGAAATAAACTTTTTTTTTTAATCCTTCCACTTGCTTGGCATTCTTGGAAAGAATATTTGCATATGTTTACCTTACACTTCCCAACTGGGTTTAGTGCAACCAAGCTGGCAAGCATAATTTATGGGAGACAATGCTGTTAGTATTTATATCTCACTTAGCATCACAGAAGAGTCTGTGATAAGAACAACCAGTTTCAGGTCTTTTGGTATCTATTCTCTTCATTTATTTACATGCCCATACCATGTCTTAAAATCTGTGTGGAGAATACTGAGGTTGATAGGTCACCCTTTCGTCCACTAGAACATTGCAACACTTTTCCACAACATGTTCTTCCTATGAAGTGAACTGGTCCAAGACTCATTACAAATATTGGATATTCTCATTTAATTAAAAAATCAAGATGTATTAGTTGAGTGCAAAATAACAGCAAAATATTTGTTGTTTCAGCTGTAGAAAATTCAATCCTATCATTTAAGGAGGTTTCCAGTAAAAGCATGTGCTGGATATTAGTGAATCCTCATTTAATACTGTGTGAAGTTCTGATTACTCTTATTCAGTAAAGGTTAACTCCAAGGTTCTTAGAAAAAAACCCCAAACAACTGTACTGATCAAGAGGAGAAAAGCTCTCCTGTGTGTAAGAGGAAGAATAAAAGATGCAGCTTAGTACTGTTACCTGTATGAGAGGTAGGGATTCTTTAGGAGTTCTGCCAGTATGAATATGGGGAACAAAGAGCCTTGAAACAGCTTCAACTCATTATGGCTTAAAAATAACAAAGACGTAAGTGGGCACTAAGACAAAAACTAATTCTTTGTAACGTCAGGTTACAAAGGATCCTCTGAGTCACCACTCACTAGATCTTTACCAGACTCTCAGTGGAAACTGCTTAGAATCCCACCTGAACTGTTCAGCTTGCACAGTGAGAATATTTCTGTTTTATTGATGAAAATTCACAAGGATATTTGTGCACCTGACTCTTATTCAGGGGTCTGTATTCTGATATTTTTTAATCAGCAAGTCAGGCCTAAACAGAAGTTAGGCAAATATTTGCCTTCATGGCTCTGTGACTGCATAATCAAAAGAAAGCAATGAGTAGAAAATGTTCATGTAAGATACTAGCTGAAAGTATTGTTCTCTTTAGACGTGCACAGAAATATGACTGACAACTAGAAGAAAATAAGGTTTAGTGCTGAAAAGAACAAGAATTTACAGCTGAAAAAAACCCAAAATCTTAATTATCTTTCTTATGGTCATAGGTACAGAACTGATAGAGAAGAAGGAGTGGTAAAAGGAGAATTAATTTATTGACTGTGTGGGAATACTTGTGCTGCCTGGATACTTGAGGGATGCAAAATATGTGTAAATAAGAGATTAGAAGTATACAAATACGTTGAGATCAAATTTTGATCACAAGATAAATGAAAACACAGTAATAATAAAGCAAACTCAAAAAAATTAAAGAGAAAGCAGCCTTATAAAAATGAAAAATATTTTAGATATAGTTTTAGGATTTTGTGTGATAAGAGCATAAAGCTATTTGTTGGGTTGATTGCCATGCCAGGGTAACTTTGTTTCTACCAGAACAAAGTTTTTTCATTTTCTTCACTCTATGACCTTTTAAAATTGTAGGAGTTCAATGGTAACCAATTTGGAATATCCATCATTCTCCTCACAGCTGCTCCAAAGTCCCTGACTTCATGGGTGCTGAAATGAGAAAGAAATTAACAGTTCATTTGTGAAAAGTGTGCTTTCTTCCCCAGGTGCCTGATGAGACTTCTCCCTCCATGTGTTTCTTGCAGATAAATCAGCATTCACAGAATATGCTGAGTTTGGAAGGGACCCACAAGAATCATACTTAACTTTACTGCACAAAACCTACACAAAATAGCAAAAGCATACACTGAAATATCTGGAAACAATGAAGAGAAATATAGAAAACACCAGATCTTTATTTTGAGTTCCTGGAACAATGTAAAAATGAACAATCAACATTATGGAAACAGTATACATATTTCAATGACAGGTCAATTAATAACATATACAGGAATAAATTTTTTCAATGTGTAGTATCCAATTAAGATATTAAACATTAAAAATTTTAAAAAATTAACATTAAAAATGGTAACCATAGAATATTTGTCACAGCTCATATATTCCAATTTAACTTATGTAAAATTAAAAAAAAACCAAACTATTCAGCTCAAAATACTGGTTACCTGCTGCTGTTTAAAGATACATACTGTATGTGGAGCATTCAGCTCTATCTTGAGACCAAAATCCCATTCCACCATTTCAATCTGTCTGGCTTTTTACCTGCTCCAAAAGACTCTTAGAAGAAATAAACCCAGAAGAAAGGCTGTAAATGCAACAGATACAAATTATTCAGAACATGGTTTAATTATACTTTTGTGAATAATTTTGTGGTTACTCACGTGCTCTGTATTGTGGTTGTGGCTATCTAATGCATGTAGTCTTTCAAATAGGTAGGCAAAAGCTTCATAGGCTTGTTTGTTTCTGGAGGTTACTCCAGTGGAGGTACTCAAGGATCCAGTGCCTGGTTGGGGCACCTGTAGTGTATCACAGACAGCACTATCAAGAAGAATTCTCATTTACCAAATTTCGCAGCATGCCTGAGCTGATTCTGGCACTTGCTGTGACCTGATCTGTGTCCACTACACACACACTGTGCTGTAGCACACAGTTTAGCATGGGCTCCAGTTGGTGGTGATGCTGGTGTATCTCCAGTCACCTTAGCATGGCAGCACATTGTGCCAGTCTGGAAGAGAGGAGACAAGGAGGAGGTGGTTTCAGACTGCTCTTAGAAGGATGCTGGGATAGAGCCAGAAGGATCCAGGGATTCAGTCAGCTGAACAAAACTGGCTGTCTTCCTTGTCTGGATTGGAAGGTGGCACCTCCACTGAACTCTGGCTAGGGTGTCTTTGTAGTCTGGGAAGACAGCAAAATACACTTCTGATGATGAGATACCCTACGTTTCCATATCTGTATTCCCTAGCTAGTGAGGCCTCTCTTCCTTGCACCGACGTGGACTTGCCATTAGGGTGTATAGATACAGGGCTAGTGATAGCACCGGCATCCATAACTTTATTCTGATTACTGTAGCTACATTCAATAGCAGCTCTTGCTAGGTGTGGCTGTTGAGTTTCATCTATCTCTCTAGAGATAGATCTCTATTGCTCTCCCTGTCACTGTGGAGAGCAACATAAGATGATGCCTACAGGAGCTGAGGAAAAAAAATTCCAAACCAATTTAACTGGGGATAAGAAAAGGATTTAATTCTGTAACAAGGCATAAGATTACAAGACGCACGCGCCCCCGTGACTCAGATGTTACAATTTATAATACTACCTGTCCAATACGAGGTTTTCCCACCCTGTGGCTTTTGTCCTGATCCACCCCCGGTCCGCCCCGTGGGAATTGGGGCTGGGGGCTTTTCGAGACCCTCTTTTCATCAATCTTCATCTTCTTCAGAGTACAAGAGATACACGGTCACCTAGTTTCTGACCGTGTTCTGTGGTTTAGGCTAAGAACAGGCCTATCTTAGAGTGAGACTAAACATGTTCTAATGGAATCCAGGGATAGAATTGATATGGGGAGCATGGAATGGGGTAATAGGGTTGGGGCCTTCCATGCCATTTCCTGCCTGAACTGGAGAATATATAGTCTTGGAGTCTTGGGACTTTTTGAACCACTTGTGGGATCCAGAGGAAGACTGCAGATCACTGCTCTCAACTAAACTGCAGACCACCACCCTCGACTGGACTGCAATCACCACTCTTGACCAGACTGCAACAGCACTCTCACCAACAGGTTTTCCCCCTTTCCCTTTACTTTGGACTCAGGAGGCCCAAAGAGCACCACTCTGTTCATGCCCCAGGGTGCTGGGTTATACATTTGGGTTTTGTGGGTTAAAACCAATTGTTCGTCTGTATAATCGTACTTATTGTATTATTTTATTAAATTGTTTTTCTGACTTATAATCTCTCTTTTGGGTTGAGTTCATTTTCCCCTGCTGGTTTACCTTTAAACCAGCACAGGACTGACTATAGCCTCAAAATAATTTGAGGCTATTAATACTTCAAATTTTTGTACTAGAGATTTTGAATTTAACATACTTTAACAGACAGACAAAAAAGAACCAGAAAGTAAATCTTATAAGTCTCTATTTCTTGAAATTCCCTAGAGTTGCCAGTATTAAAAAATATTTTCCATATTCCTGGAAATCTCGGTTTAGTGTAAAAGTGTCATTAAAAACAAGATAGTAATAAATGTGATTCTATTTTGCTTATTCATGTCAATCAAAAATAATAAGCATGTCAATTCTTATCAAGGATCCCAGCACAATAAACTTCTGATTACCAACATTAAACATGCTGAAAGTACACTTATTAGCAACGTTTATGGTTTTCAATTGTGCAACTTTCTTATTACTTATCTTGCCATCATCAAGTAGTAGCTTTGTTTTTATCTTCATAGACCAGAGTGCTATAATGAGTTTTTATGTGGTTTAGTTTTTTATTTGGGCTTTGAATATTTTCATTTTCCTGGAGTCTCATCAGAGCAAGATGAGAAATATTTTTATCACAGTCAACAAACACGATTTAGAAGCAAGGACTCTGCCTCTTGAAGGCACATTTAAAACTCTTGTAGTTCAGTGTTTTCTGAATTTATTTGAATATTCAACACCAGCACCTTAGGGAGCTTCATAAATTGAGCAGAGATTTATTTTCTATTTTGCAAGACAGTAGATGCTTCTTTTATTTCCAAGATCATGCTACAAACTGACAGATACCCTCCAGCTATTATCAAAACAAACCTATATTTATTATGCAAAAAACCCCAAACAACCCAGCAATCCATGAAAGTTGTTATTGTGCCAAGTGTCTAAAGAGGAAAATAAATATGATGCTTGTTCAAAAAGGAGCTAACCTCTTAACTCACTCCTACCTTAGCTCAAACACCCTTTGCAGTGCTGCAAAGTAGCCACATGCTGGAATTAGAACACAGACAACCTTGGATATGCTTTGGGCTGTATATGCAGCAAACCAGAACTGCTTGAAGATTTCCCTTCAAGGGAATAATTTGTCCAGAGGCATATGCATCTGAAAAGAGAATTTGGTTGAATGTGTTTATAGAGTTAGCATAGAAATGATGATGATGGTGGTGATTATTATTACTGTTATTATTAACAATAACAAGTAAAAAACCCAACAAGCTAAGATATATTACTTGGAAGAACATTGTGAACATCTGTGTTGTAAAATACGTTCTTTTAAGGAAAGGATAATCTGGCTGTGGTTCTGACATTGACAATTGTTTCATTAGTTACACAGAGAAGCTGTAGAGCTAGCACTCAGTGATGTTTTCATTTAGTCAGGTGGTTAAGTGAGTGGTTAACCATGAAGTTCAGAGAAGGATCTCAGCAAATCCTGCTGTTGGTGCTCAAAGGCACATCTGTGTGTTTGTCAGGTGTTTTAAAACTGATACCTCAGATGCAGAAAATGAAAGTATGACAGGGGCAAAGATCCATTTAATTTTCCAACTGAACATTAAGAGTATCTTCAAGTTTATAAATAATTTATGAAGTACCATCTTCAGTGACCATGGATACGGTACAGTCAGAGCACTGTACAGATAATGGCACTTAAGCAACCAGTATATGGCCAGTTGTATCACTTTCTTTTCTGCAGCTAATGAACATTCTTGATTGTGTGTCCTTGGCTGACAGAAATCAGTGTCTCTTTAACAACTTCAGTTATTCAATGGCTCATAATAGAACTCTTTGGACCTAATATCTTTGGTCTTACAGAATGATGAAATGTTGTTTATTTGGAGGGGAAAAAAATGATTCTTAATGAAGAGATCTTATGGCTTCCTTCAGCTTCCATTCTCATCACTAATTTTTTTGAACCCCAAACATAAACAAGTCAGGGCATTTATCCAAAAGAGTCAGTCACTGGCACTCTCTCTGACACAAATCATATGATTTTGAATTATTGTAATCTTCTGCTCCCTCTGACTTCATACATTTGCTTATTAAAAAGACTGAGAAAATTCAAAAGTACCACAACAAGTGGTTAATCAGCACTGCTTCTAATAATAATTACTGTTAGAAATATGTGTCTATACATCAAAGAAACAGACTAGACATATGCAAAACAGCAAGAAGACAATCTCAACAGTCTAAGTGTCATCAGGTTAGCCAAGAGATACAGAGAGGTTGGGGAAAGAAATGAAGGAAAACAGAAAATTGGCAAAAGCAGTACTAGTATTAGCACAGCCCTAAAATAGTTGTGGTAATTTCGTTTTTTTTTTTTTGCTCATGACTCTTTCAAGAGATATTTGTTCAAGGTTATATTAATTCTACTATAGAGTTTCCCTTTTTCCCTGATAGTAAAATATCCCTGCTGAAACCCCATAACTATGATATTTCTTGATGAAAAATGCATATATAACCACAGTAGAATGTGATTGGTTGTATTTGCTTTACGCTGCTTTTCTGGAAGTGAATTCATCCTCCTGAGGTGTGACAGAAGTCCTGAAATATTATTGTGTTAGTATGAAGATAGTGGTGAGATATGTGGGTATTTTATAATGTTCAGTTCGAATTAATTTTTACTTCTGGAAATACAAATTTTTCCCTGTTTTTATTAAATTACATTTAATTTAATTTAGTACAGGTTTCAGAACATTCCACTACTATGGAAATTTGCTGATTGTATACTTTGCATAATGAACACCTTATTCAAGTAAACATAATTTCAATGATTATATAAAAGTTAATTTATAAGATCATAAAACATATTTCAGTGTGGTTTTTTTATCTTGACAAATATATCGATTCTTCCCCTTCCCTTGGGAGCTGGTATACTTCAGAGACAGAGTCAAAGCAGAAACTAGTTTCCTTCTAGATGAGGTTATTTTGAAAGACACAGAGAAAATGAGACAGGCAGGCTTTGTGTGCCCTCTATTACTTTATATACAGCAGCCGTTTTCTAACAATGAAAACCTAAACCATAAAGAACTGTCATATTAATTCAGCATAGAAAGAACAAGAAATAGTATAGCATAAGTTCTATTATGTTAAACATTTCACTCATTTTCTGGTCAATAGTTGATATGAAGATCAGGTCTTTTCTACTTGTATTTCATCTTAATATATCATCAGACTTATTCCAGAAATTGATACAAATAGAAAATCACAAAAACATCCAGTTTGCAGTTGATTTCACAAATGACCAGCTGCAATAGTCAAGAAAACTGAAGCACTAACACTTATCCCTCTTGCTTGCTTTCTTAATGCACAGATATATGGATAGCTATAACAAGCATTCAAGTATCAAGAAATTAAAATAGAATGGGCAAACAAATGTCATTCTTCTGCTTTACATTAGATTTCAATAATTTGGGAATTATCTACGTTGACGAATAAAGATTGTAGATAGCACTTGGTTATTTAATTTCATTTCTGGATTCATAAATGTACATTTCAGAACCATGAAGAAAACACTAAATGCTGCAAAATGAGAGCTCTCCTGAATCTGGTTGCCTCTCTGTACTACACAGGGGAAGGAGGTACTAGCACAGTTTTAACATTAGCTTTCATTCGTGGTTATTGCTCAGACATCAGGCTGAAGAGATGAGAGAGAGCAACTGGTTATCTCACTCTGAAGGTAAACCAAATTGTTAAATTGTGGCTGCATTCAGGAGAAGGGTGGTGACTGTGGTAAATAAAGGGGAGAATTAGACTGCAGTTGGGGACAGTCTGGGTAATTAAAAAGGGTCAGAGAGGCCTTCTAGAGTGACTGAAGAGCCCTTCCATGGTGAAATCTAAACATATGGGCTAGCAGTCACCAAATGCACACAGAATAACATACCAGTATGTTTTGGTACATGTGTGTAGTACAGGGTGTTTATTTCGATGAGTTTTCTAGGCTACTTTGGTTTAAGTTTTAGGTAAGCAGCTAAAGTTTGAAACACTTATCTTTACTAAACTTCCAAAATCCATTTCTGTTGAGACTTAAATTTTCAATAAAGGTAAGGAAACGCAGAAAAAAAGAGAGGAGGAAAAAGCTTCTACATTTTCAAAGGTAACATTTAACAACATTTTTCCACTTGAAAAAGCAACCAGAACTCAGTAATCTCACAAAGAATAATAAGGATTTAAACATAGAAAAGAAGAGAGTATTCAATCTACTGACTCTTCCTACTAAAGCAGGATTTTTCTCTTCAATCTTTCTTTGAATATAGCTTTGAATGTTTCAACAGAACTTGAAATACTTTGTACTTCTGTTTTTTCCCACTCTTTCCTGTGTTTTTTCTTTTTTCTTCCATTTCCATTGGCTTCCTTATGATGCTTCACAGTCTTTCTTTTCATGGCATGTTAAATTGGAACAATATTTACATATAAAGTGCCATTTATATAAGTAAAGTATACCGTATAGGGTATTGACAGAGGTGTGGATTGTCTGTCTGAAATGAGAAGACTTCTGCACCATTCCATTCACACAGATGAGTTTTCTTTTAGCAACTTACAATACATCAGTCTTTGTCAAAGCTTATTTACTATAAATTAGCTCCAGCATATTTCTTCAGTGATTCAAGTTCTTCTTTATTACTTCTCATTACTTGATGTTCCACCCAATTTAATCACATCTGCATACTGGGAAATTGTCCTTAGACTCATTATTCTAGTTGTATTATGATATGCTTGATAAAGCTGAATTCTTAGCTACTTCTCTCTATTATATAAGAAAGTTTATCACTGTATATGTAAACGATGTTCTCGATGCCAGATCTAACACCATATCTTTGAAATCATTATGATTTTATTTGAAATTTATGACAGCAAGATGTTAAAAGCAGTGTCTGCAGTAGAAGGCCAATAAAAGTTGCCAGGAATGTGAAAGCTGTAGTTAAGTCTTGGTCCATTTTCCCAGTTATTCTTTCAGATATTTCAAGACAGGATTGTTTTAAAACAACAGTTGGTTAGTGCCGATCTCCAGACATCTTTCCTGAAATAAAAAGTCCTTTGACTAGCGGGAATGAGATCTGGTGTCTATGATTAGTGACAACAGCTAGTTTATATGCTGGACACTCATAGATTTTTGCAGTGTGATTTGGGGTCATTATGTACATCAGCTCACTTATAGGTAAAATGTGCACAGAAACACAATACCTAGAGTATTTTGTGAAAAACTCTCCACTTCCTCATATTAAAAGGAGCCAAAACTAAAAGTCTTGTAGCTGGTTATTTCATATTCTTTAGAAAGTTCATGTCCAAATCTAAACTTTGTGACAGAAAACTGTTACTAAAATTGGCAGTCCATGCTTGTCATCAGGATAGCTGTTCATCACCACGCAAGAACAGGAGCTTCTTGTGATACTGCCACAATGGTTGTTCATTTGTTATCTGTGGAGCAATAAATCTTTGTTACCAAAGGTTTTTCCTACTCAATGTATAAAATGAAGGCTAAACTAAAAACTAGAGCTATATAAATAAATCTTCATACCAAAAGCATATCTAAGTTGAAATTGAAGATTTTCTCTCTTAGTTTTCAGTCAAACAATTAACTTAGTGTGCATTTGACAAGATCTGGATATCGACTCTAGTTTGCATGAAAGAATTTTATATTCATTCCAATTTTATGGTTTTTAGTGACTTCTAAAAGGTTTGATATTTAGAGTTTTACTCAATAGCAACGGTAATAGATTTAATGTATTTTCACTGCAAAGCAAAGTTATTTACTCATTATAAAATTTGAGTAAGATAAACAAAGCCAAAGAAAGATGTTTTCTGAATCTGTAAAAATCATAAATTCTTTTTTTCAGATTTTTAAAAATATTTTAGTATTCCCTTGTTCCAAAATGAGAAGTATCAAGATCTTATATATAGGGCACTTAGTACAGGATTTTTATTATACCAGAAATAAATTAATAATCCGGTTCTTGGATTTGTTTGTTGATAATTTGGCAGCAATCAAAAAAATCAAACTGTTTATCTTAATATCTATTTGACTTTTGATCTGTATAGAAAATGACTGATGATGTATTAAACACATGGGGTTTTTTCAATGGATTTCTAATCAGTATGGTACTAGTAGAAATTAGTGGATTGAATTCAGCAACCTTCAGTCACTATAGCATCATGTTTGAGACACAGCAATTCACTTTCTTCACAAGCATGTTTATTGTGTGTCTTCCCTTTCTTATAGTTGAAACGAACAAAGGCAATATAAAGAGCTGCAAGATATGCAGACAACTCTTTAGCTAATATTATGAACACTTCAGACATGTTTCGATATTATGAACACTTCAGACGTTTTGAAAATGGTTTCTGTTCAGTACAACCTTGCCTGTGCTTATCTCTTTCATCAAAACCTGAAAGAAATTGAAAGACAGGCTAATTAAAGAGAAACATTCAGAGACTTGGGAGTACGGATTGAAAGACTAATTACAAGTTTTCAATACTCCCCTTTGTTTCTGTTTTCCATTTGTACTTTTCCTTCAGAAAAAAAATGTCAATTTCTACTAGAATTAGCTAATAATGTTTAGTTTCTCATACTATATTATAGGTTTTTTTCCCACATCTTGATGTCTTTGGGGCTTCTACATCCTGTGAAGCAAAAAACAAAGTGAGGGAAATATGATCGTGTAAATTTGATGGAAAAGCCATGTTCCACTGTTCAGTTTTATAAATTATGCACAAATATTGACTTATGTATGTTGTAAGACCTCCTAGAAGAGGGCCCCAGCACGTGCATCTGTTGAAAAAGCCTGCCAAAAAAAGTGGGTTTCAGGCTCCAACATGTAAAATATGCATATTCAATTACAAAAAAATCATGACATCATTTCAAAAAGGTTTCAGTAACTTGCTGCAGTCCCCAGGAAGCAATAACTTGCGTGCCAACAACTCATGTAAGTTTTATGCATCTATTTAACTTGCTTAAACAACAACACCAAAAATAAATTAACATTACTGCATGGGATTTCTCGTAACATACACTGCACTGGAATTCCCTTCGAAGAATTCTCTTACATATAACAACATATATGCAAGCATCTCTCCATGTACAATTTTGAGAGGAGAGTAGGAAAGGCAACCATAAGCTCACAGGTTCAAATTTTTTTTTTTTTTGCCAGATGCTTTTCTTTTGGATACTCTTTTGCTTCAGTGTACTTGACAATATTTTTCTCCAACTTCTTAAACAGAATGAAAACTATAACTCTGAATGTTTGTGAAAAGGAATTCACATTTTGAAGCATTACCTTTGGCATTTTCTTTCTATGCCAACACCTAAGTTATATCTCGGGATTGAGCAAATGTTTAATGTATACACATCCCTCTGAATAAGAATATGAATTTTCCTTTCATGGCCAAACAAAATGTCTCACATTTGCTTTTCTTCTCAGTTCCTCCGTGCCATTCCTATGTGTGCTACAGTCCCTACAAAGTGACTAGCGATAGAATAAGAATTCTACCTCATACCTAAAATAAATATAGATAGGCTGACCTAACCACAGGCGTACTTTTAATGAACACAATTTTGAGCGTTTTATACAGCTGTAATCTAAGATTAGGAACATATGGTTCTGGTGGTAAATTAGCACTATGAAGATATATGGCAGCGAAAATTTCATGACATTTTCAGAACACATAAAGTACCCTGGGCTTAGATAAATTCAGACCTAACTCATTTTGAAGCATGAAGGTTGTAGCCTTGTCAAAACAAGTCTGAATAATGATAACACTATAATGATTTATTGAAGTTCTTATGAGGAATAATAAGGAGAGTTTTACATTATCATCTGTGTTAGTGTTTCATCTGCATGGGGATCATAGAAATATGTTTGAGAATAATAAAGCCTCAGCAGAAAGGCCAAATGATTACTGGGATAAAAAGACAAAATCCTGTGAAACTATTTAATTTCATTTCATTAGATTTTACTTTCTGAGAATATTTATTAAGGGGACAAAACCCAATGGATTTGGAAGGCAGCTTTATCTTCAGAGCACCATCTGCATGAATGCAGTTCTGGATCTATGGATGGAGAGCACTGCATCAACATAGGAACAATATTACTGTGAACAATTCCACCCTGATCAAACTTAAAAGATACCTTGTGCATGTGTGCTTCAGAGAGCCTTTTTCAATTTAATTCACATTTTTCAAAGAGCTGTATTTCTGGAAACACAGAGCATATAACCCAATCCAAAACTAATTTTGGACACCCATTTCCTAAAGTGAACACTTGCTGGGAAGGAGAATTCAGCAACTAGCTATAAATTGAAGCTCATATATGTTTGAATGATAGCATCCATTTTGCCTTGATTTTGTTGTGCCTACATGCAAATGAATGTAGGGAGAAAGGGAGCCTTTAAGGGCCCCTGTGGCTCAAAGACTTTATTATTTAATTTGGATGGGAAAAACAAAGGATAAAATGAGAAGGACCATAAACATACTGTAGGTCTCTGCTACGAATGACTGAATGACGATATTTGTAGAAAAAGTGGGTCTGTTGGCCAGACTAGGCTTTGATCAAGCAAAGAACTGTACTGTGGGACCTATGAAATACAAAACATTTATATTATATTTATCTTTCAAGCATTAAAAGCTTCATTTATTACTTGTTAGTAATAGTTACTTTGGAAGAGTCAAACAAGGCTTTCCCCCTCCTTTTGATAAAACTGAAAACAAAGAACGGGATCATACTAAAGGAGATGATCAAATGCAGATATTTTGTCTGTCCTCTCTTTAGCCTTGTTTAATTGAAACATTTTAATCTAAGCTTTTTCAGAAATGGCTGAAGGAATTTGTATCTGCTTTTTTAATTCTCAGCCTACCATCAGTGGAAAAAAGAATAATATTTAGACTCCCCCCTACCTGTCAATAGAATGAAATTTGATGAGCAGGAAGTGTACAGAAAATCTGAGAGAAAAAACACGCATATATGCATGGCAAATATTTCCTTTACCAAAAGACTTACTGAGTACTTTTTTTTAATGAAAGCTATGATCAAATGAAGCCAAATTAATAATGGATTATTTTATTTGTATCTGAAGAACATTCATAAGGTAGGCTCTACTGAAAAAGACTAAATCAATTTTTATCTTAAATTTTCAGAACTACAGTATTAGCAAATAATAAATATGAAGTCAGTTATTACTAAACAGATGAGAATTTTATGGAAGTACCATGATTGACCAGATAAATAGCATTGCAACTATATGGCAATCAAATTTAGTAAGAACATTATATGCATACGTATCAATGAAACAAAAAAATTTAATATTTTGGAAATAAAGACACAAAAGATTGTGCTATTCCATTAATACCTACCAAGATTTCTATCAGACTATGAATGACAGTGGTATCTGAGGTACAGTGTTAGAAAGAGATACAGGGAAAGTTGGGGAAAAGGAGAAAGTGTGAGATAGAGGGTTAAGGCCGCTGTATATGTGAAAACAATACATTTAAAAATTGCAAGATATACTACAAATCTTCTTCCCCCATTATGATCAGGCCTGAAGAATATTACTAACTACAGAGCAAATGAGTAGCCCATCTGGATGTAGTAGCAAAAATATGATGCATTATGGAAGTGTGATGCAAGCTGTAGGTACTGTAGCAATCTTTTTTTTTTTTCTGTAGGCAGATGGCAAAAAAAAAAATTCTAGTGAAATGAGCTATTAGTTCCTTTGGTACTAGACTCCAACCAAGACATAACAAGTCTGGATTCTTAATTAGATTAACCTACAGAATCCTTGGACTAATAATTACTGTTTTATTTCCATCTCTCAGAGGCAAATTACTTTCAGGAGCTTTGAAGAGTATGATCCTATTAATCCAACAGTCAGTAGCTTTTTTAATATTGAAGAAAATAAATTTCAGTTATTTTAATAACTAGTTAAGAACTGGATGGGGACATAGGTAGAGAAAACTATTCAAATTGAAAACATGTACTGCCTTTGATAAAAAGAGTATTAATAGTAGGCATTATTACCACATGAACTTTGAAAGGACTATATGCAAGGGGTTTATTCTTAAAGTTTGATATTGTGTATTCTTACTGGTTAACATTACTTTGAATATATATAAAAAAAAAAGAAGCTATACTCTACAGATAAAGATAGCAGTCAATTTCAAATGTATTATAAAATTTTTGAAAAATAGCTTTTGAAAGCCTTATGAAAATTAATCCAAGTTTCATCAACCAAGGAGTCAAAATCTTGTAAGCTTAAATAAAATAGGTGAGCCTTTTTGTTCACTGAGAAGACAGCATGAGCAAAGACCTGGATCACAACAGAACCACTTAGCCCAATGCGATCATCCTGATTTCTGTTTGCTACTTTTTAAAAAAAACTCTTAAGGTGACTCTGAATGTTTCAAGATTCTTGTACAAAGATACCTCTTTTTGGGAAGCTGTCCCAGAATTCCACACATTTATATAAAAACTTTCAAGGTCATAAGAAGTCATATTCATATTTTCTCCCTTACTATGATTATTTTTGGGTAATTATATTCTGGCAGAAATTTTTACAAGGTTTAACAAGGACATTAGCCTTTTGGTGAAGAGTATGGCTCCAAGACCTGAAGATTCTGGATCCATCTGCATCTGAATCACTCAGCTGACCACTGAGAAGCATCACTAAAGGTATTAAGTAATCAGGAACTGCATCCTTCCGGAGCTTAGAAAGAAAAAAAAAAGATAAAAGTAGATGTTATATAACTAGGAAGTAAGGTAAATTTATAGCTTCTCTTCTGATCTTCTTTTGCTATTATCAGGGTGACTGTCATCAAAGGTAATTGATATTAAAATCGTACATTAGTGTAACCTCTGCTAAACACACCTTACTTTATAGCCAGTGGAATTTAATTATCAATATCAAAACAATAACTAAGAAATTTGGATCTATGATTGCTCAGAGAGATGGTGTACAGTGAAGAATAATTACAAGATTAACTGGTGTATATATGCCTTGAATTCAAGAATGTTGAATCTGTTAGAAGTCATGCACTGATGTCCTTTAGATGCTTATTTGCATGCAGCAAGATACATGTGACTTCTACAATGGAAATAAACAGATCCCACATGGAAGTCTTTTTAGTTATTATTACTACAATTACTACAAGAGTATGAATTAATAAGAAATACTCTTTGTCTTTCCTTGGGCCGGGTATTTTGTAAGATATTTTACCCAGTGACTTGCTTTTGTATTTAAGAACAGCTGTCTGTGATTTTAAAAAATGCATTACCATGGAACTGATCTCTTTCCACTCAAGAGACTGAGAAGATATAGCAGGAAGGCATAGCCCAAAGCATCTTACTACTTTAGAAAACTAAACAAACACCAAATTCTAGATTAAATCAATTTTTTTTTTTTAAACCAAAACAGAAAGCTGAATTGCACTTCTAATTTTTTTTGCGTCATTAGCAATGGAAACAGTTTAGAAAGTGTACAAACTCCAGGTCGGGGCTGGAACTTCTACGTGGTATCAGTGGTAGGTAAACCTGGAACTCATGTCCTGTGAGTTGAGAAAGATCTAGTTGCTTTTACAATATAATTTAAACAATAAAAATCTTATACCATTTACTAGGAGAAAAAACCCCTTTGAATACCAAGAATTTGTGTTTCTAAAACATTCAAGTGTCTTTGATGACCCAACACTAGAACTACTTCAGCCTAAAGAAAATTACCTACCAGCAAGGAATTCTTTTTTTATTTCTCAGGCAGATTTGCCTTGCTGTCCAAGATTCTTCCACTCTTTATGTCTGATATACTATAGTACTGATATGCTATAGTATGACATACCCACTTAAAAATACAGATTTTCACTTAATTGAACAACAATAATTTCCTTTAATTAAAGATACATGCAAAGATAATTACCTGTAAAAATAAGTGAAAACCTTGCCTGCAGTTTGGAAAGAGGCATTAATAAGCACTTCTCTAGAGCCTCATAAAATGATTCTGTGATCACAAATAGAAGAAAACTTGAGTATGTTTGAATATATGACCACTGGTACTTGTGCATTGCTCCAATTCCCCTAGTACGTAATCAAGAAATATCATCAGATGAACACAAAAATACGTAGTGGAAAATGGTTGTAAGAGGTTTCAACAGTTGTGCTTTCTTCATTGAACTACTCCTTGATAGAACAATATACTGCTGACCCACTGGGTGGCCCCTATGCTATGTTTTTAATAGTTTTTATGTCTTCAAATATGATTTTTTTCAAGAAATATTTTCTTTAATTTATTTGATTAGCCAAACCAGAAGCTGAAAAGATAATATTTTTTAACTTCCTTTCTGATGAATAATAAATGTCACATAGGAATTAGAAAATAGGATGTAGTTGCATGTGCCATCTGCTGCATATGGGAACAGAAGAAAGATATTAGACTGTAAATTAGGGGTTTCTTTCATAGAAACTCAAAGATGAAAGGAAACCACACTGATCACTTGGAAAGTAATACCGCTCTCTATCAGTCATTAGAAATCTGTCATTGCTTAGAAAATCTCACAATATGACGAGATACTCTTGAGAGCTCTCTGAGGAATATCTACAAAGTCTATTTTAAATAGAAATTAATGTCATTAATGTCATACAGTCTTTGGATTATTTACTTTAATTTCTTTCCTGTTTCTTCAAGGTGCCTAAGGCTTGCTATAGCAGGATATGTGGATACAGTTCTGGGGTGAAATACAAAACCTTGCATGCTGCATTCCCATGGTAGCTGACTATTTGCAACAGTAAGGAGGGCTACATATTTACACAAAAATTCGCTTATCTAAAAAAATCTCCCAAACTATCCACATTTTACCTCTGAAGTGGAGGTGTTACTGTGTCCATCACCTCTGTGCAAAAATTTTCATTCCATTCATCCGCTTCTGTTCCAGATCATTTATGTAATGAAAGTTGCTTCTATCTGTTCCAGCTGCCCACTTTATCTCAGCTGTAATTAAAGAGTCAGATTTTGACCCAACAGTAAGTGACATGGATTAGGCTTGTCTACATGGTGGTACATCCATGACACATGATGAGGAAGGAGGTGGCTGACAGGGCTGGTGTCCTCTGGGATGTGTGAAGGTGGATGATGGAGGTGGCCCCAGCATTCTGTGAGGTGCCCTTTGTTCATTACCTTCTCAATCCCTTCTTCTCCAAATGTCAATTTCTGTATAAGACCCAGGTGAGCTTTTCTACCTGATAGGAAATAGCCCAGATATTCCAGGTTATGTTTCTAGCTTCTCTTTTTTCTTTTATGATAATAAAAGAAATACTAAATTTCATTACCTTTCACTTTACCATTTATTGGTTGAATGCTACACACAAATTTTTAGTTTAAATAATTGTTATATATGGTTTTATTTAATATCAGATATTAGCATTTATAAGACCTATAAGAAAAATAGGAATGGAATAAATGGAAAGATAAGCAAGACAAGAGTGCAATTGTTGTGAAAAGGTAGTAGAAATCAGCTTCGGACTGGTCATACGCAATAAATAAATTTGCTGAAAAAAAGAACTCTTACAACACAATATTTTTATATTTACTATTACTTGTAATTTCACAGGGCCCTGGAAGTGCCAACCTGGGATCATGATATCTTTGCCAACCTGGGATTGCGATATCCTTGCTGTAGAGGCTTCATTAAAAGATTCTTATAAAACATATTATAAACAGATGTGAGAATGACAAAAGGACAATATTGACAACAAATGATGAACAAACTTGATGAACAACTAGAACAAAATTTGTCAAAAGTATCTAATGAAATTAGCAGTTGCTTTTATACAGTGTTTTACAGTAAGATAGTACCATCATACAACCTACCATACAGATAATACTATACATGAAAAGTTGTGAACAGGGGACAAAATGTAGAACTCTGGCACTATCCCTGAAAATACTGTCAATGCTGTAAACTTTCTTCTTTTTTTTTTTTTTTTTTAATTTATTGTACATTTCTATGATTTTTTGGCTCAACACTTGGGTAACATACAGATGTCATGGGGCAACTTTAGGCTGTAAGATAGATCCAGATAACTCACGTTCTAACTTTCAGTTATGTCTGCATTCCTTTCTGAGATGAAACCTATGTATAGTTCTAGGGATAATTTGCTTCAGAGACCCCTCCTTGCTGATGGCATGGGTAAAAGGATGAAGCTACACCTGGTTGGGCTATTTCCAACCTTTCAGCATTGAGAGGCTATTTCAGCAGGCCTTCTGCTGTGGATACCAAACACTCCCTTTAGTGGCACTGCTGGACATACCATGCAACCTCAGGGTGACACTATAATGCGACATGAGGAATGATTTCACAAACAACAAAACCCCCTATAAGACTACAAGGGCATCATGAAAGCTCACACAGACCTGGACTAAAAGCTATGACAAGTGGAAGTAACCTTCTGGCTTTAGAGTGACTCACCTTGGAAAGAAGGGACATGAGCCACTCAGTTCTCTTGCCTATGGAGTTAGGGGCCACAACTTCAGAAAGAAGTGTAGCTGTAGTAGAAGTCTGTTAGTATTTCCCCTTGCATTGACATCTGCTATCATGAAATGGACGCAAGCAGAATTTATTATAGATTAAAAACCCATGTCTGAAGAGAAATTTCATCTTGTGGGCTTTATTGGCTTCCTTATGCTAATTAGAACATCATAAAATATTACAAGAACAGCAATGTCTGCTCCCTGCACAGTTTCCCAGTAAATATTGACTTACAGTCTGTTGATACTGAGTGCAAGCAAATAAAAAAATTGCCCACAGCTTCAGGAGGAATATTCTGGTTGAGGAGTCACTTTGCAGCTGCTCCATTAGCAGGAAGCAGGACTGTGTAGGAAACAGGGCTGTTTCCTACAGCACAAACTGCTGTTGGAGCCTCTGAGCACCTACAGAAAGTAAGTAGTATCTCAAACATCACCAACCTCGTTTGTTCAGCCTGCTTTTTCCAACATAATCACAGAAGGAAAATAAACATGGCAGAACTGAAGGTTTACCTTGTCATCTCCTGCAGGGAGAATGAGAGAGCCCAACATGCGTGAACTGTGTGTAGAGACATGAACTGGTAGGTAGCAGTCCTCTGAGCAGCTGACTGCAAGGCCAGTGCTTCTCACCAGTGCCCAGAATTGGTAAGATGAGACAAATGCTGTCGGAAGGACATACCTTTACAATGAGTTTCTTGAGTTCACACATGACAAAATTGATTCCCAGAGTCTGACAGAAACAAAAGTGATTTGAGAAATGAAAGTCTGACAGAATTATACTCATGTATTCTGTGCAGAGCTATCAAAAAATGTTTGGAAATTCACACATAATCAAACATTGCTTGTATTTTCTGAAACTATAGCATTCTTAGAATCTTAGTTATATCTTTTCATGTAATTAATTTTTTTAGCTGGCAAGCCAGCCTCCACTATTTTGTTTACTGTAAGTTATTCTCCAGAAAGTAATGTCTTAAAAAATAGGAGAATGCCACAGCTCATTTTTAGGCTGATTTTTTTCCCCAAAAACAAGCTATAAGAGAGAGGAATAGGTCAACAATTCAAATACTTTTTGTGTACCTAGTGAAGGTAAGACAAGGTACATTTTACTAGAATAAAATGGTTTATAACTCAGCTTGCTGTCCTTGTGTTCTGTTGCTGTTCACTGCACACAAATTCCTCACAGAATACCCTGTGCTCATCAGACAGTGGCCTACACAGGGAGAGAAAATAAGTTGTATTGAAATACATCATGTACTGCAGGCTTCACATGTAGTTTTCACAAATCTCCAGCTTCTGCTGACATGACTCTGATTTTGACAAGATAGGTCAATCCAGTTCAAAAGCTGGAACCCATTATGGCAATCCTTTACACTAAATATGTGGAAAAAATGAACTAATGGAATACAAATATTTTTGAGCAACTGTTAAATGCTGGGGTTGGGCCAAATGGACAGTTGGCCTGGGGCACCAGATTTTTCATAGGCAAACGTATTGTTAATGAGCACTTACTCCATCTATCTGTTACCTTCAATCACTCATGGGTGCCTTCATTCTGCCTCCAGGATGTCTGAGATGAGACGTCTCGCCACAGCCTAGCAGCAGGAAGCCTTGATGTAGCCTCAAAGACGAGGGAAGGCAGCTGCAAATGAATGAATGCATGAAACTAGAGAGTGATGAAGACAGAAACCGAGTCTGCATGTTACCATCTTGTGGGTTTCTGTTGTTTTGTCTTGGTCAAATAACAGTCAGATAACAGTATGTGGGAGGATGTGGTCCCAAACAGCAACTTTGGATATAAAAGGGCAAGGTGGCAGAAGGGTTTATTCACAGTACATATTGACAATTCTGGTCTTATTTTCTTTCTTCTTTCCTTCTGTTCATCTGCTTCTAGGCTTTTGCTTCATGCTTTGTGAGTTTTCTCAAAATTAATTTCTTACAATTTCTGTCTATTTTAAAAAATCTTTATTTGATTTTATTAATACTTTCAATTGAAGTAACATGTAACTTGTACAGATGTCATCAGTTCTCAATAAATAAATCGTATTTGGCAACCTACTCAGTCTTCTGATAACGAGCAATGTTGTTCAATGAAAACTGAAAACAAAATAAAGACTGCGGTACTGTGCCTTGCGTAGGTAGGACAGTTTCTTATGCGTTTTGATACTATGTCCCTTACAGCAACATTCTACATGGAAAAGACTGGCAAACATTAAACCAAGCTCTTAATAAGCCACCAAGAAAACAGCCAATTTAGAAACACTCACTATCATACAAGTGACCCATTCTGACCTTCTGCAACTTTGTTTTCAATTGAAAACAATCTCCAGTTCAAGCCTGCAGTAGAGGTGCCTCCCCATCCAGTTAGGCATTCCCTCAGGGAAAAAACCTCCACAAACCAACAACCCAAACCCACAACAAAAAAACCCAATTAAAAACAGCACACGTGTTCCTATATTTTAACTACCCAATAGTACCTAGTAACTACTTTATTATTATTCAGCCAAACTTTAAACACACAATCACGTGCAAAAAATCTGCAATAAGCAAGTTTAGAAGCCAGGTGTTTGTCTGGATCCCCCAAAATCACTGTATACATAAAAAACTGAGAGGACAACTGGGTTTCAAATAAAACGTGTACACACTGTATGGCATATGAGAAGTAATTGTTTACTGCTTTTATCAAAGATGACTAAAGGATTATTTTGTAATGCACAGTAATGACCAAATAATCACCAGCAGTTAATATCCTGGTCTTGGACTCATATGTACATAATTTTCTCAATCTATTTGCTATTTGACACAAACAAAAATTCAATAAATAAATTCTAATGAGCAATTTCTAAAATTGATCACTGGCAGACTTTCACTTGGTGTCAAATAGGAAATATCAGATTTTTCAAGTATTTAATTTGAGTGGTATAAAAGTCATTTTGGATAAAAATCACAAAAGCAATGAAAGCAACCTCAAATTTCAGAAAAAGAAGCAACTCAGAAGTGTTCGCTAGCCTTACTGGAGGCTAAATACATTATGAAACAATGTTTGAAATCTGGGCTGCATGTTTGCCACATATGTTTAATTTGCAACATACTAGGATCCACTAGGATGCTGGAAATGACTTGTGGATGTGAACTTTAATGACTATTGTGTAAGATTTAGTAATCTCATATATCTCAGGGTTTAGTACCTTGTATATGTGTCTAGAGGAATAGATGGTCAGATATAGGACAAAATTTTAGAAGAACAATGGTTGTGTTGCAACAAATGATATACAATTCTCCTCCCTAAATCTCTCTAGTTTCCTCATTTTCTCTCTGGAAATTTGTTTGGGTTTTTTTTAGCACAAAAAAACTTGGTCTGCTTATGACTTTCTATTAAAAAATCTTCATGGAGTAAAAGAAACAAAATTAGATAATAAAATAAATTTATTATGATCTCTTTATCAAGGGAAATGACCCTGTAGAAGACTGTTGGCATTTTATTACATACTTTATTGGTTATACTTTATTGAATATTTGCCCTGATTTCTCTCACATAAAGGCTGAAACTTCTGGCACAAGTCTTTGCACACTGAAAGTCTTAAATGTCATTCTTATATTGCCTTGCCACAACTCACTACTTACATTTTATTCTGTTTTGTCGCCAGTATGTGAATTTTCTATTCACATCAACCATATTTATCGGATATTTTCTCACAAAGCACCCATTTGTATCTTTCCCTCCTTCCTGCCCATGTTTATTAAATTAGGCTATGCAGCAGAGTAAAGGTGTGAACATCAAGTTGTTTTCATTTGCTGGCTCCCAATTAAGCATGCAGCTGCTGCACTTGAGAATAAAAGCCATCCAGGAAGCCTCTGACAAAACAAAGGCAAGGAGAAAGGTAGACAGAAGGATCCTTACTGCAGCATTCCTCATGGATGACCTGTTTTAAGGAATCATGGGGGGCTGTCATTGATCTGTTGCAGAATAGAAAGCTGACTGACTAATGAAGGCATCAGTGGGAGTATGTAAGACCAAGGTCTGGTTTTCAGCATTTTGACACAAAGTGCAGTAGCAATGAACCTTATGTTAAGGCTACACCTCTTAATGGCTGTATATTTTATATTCTTAGGTGTATTGAGTAAGGTGAGGAGATAAATGAAGGGCAAACCAAAAATAATACCATTTTGAAGGAATATTAGTGTGAATACAATGCAGTAGAAATTGAATTAGCTGTGAGTCCCTGCTGAGTTGTATGAAATAGCTGTTAAAGCTAATTCTCATTGTAACACGTAATGATATTATCGATTTACTTGATACATGGTTAATGAGTGTAATTTTTCAGACTCTTTGAATACAGTAAATCCTGTTTACTCTTTTAGTGCAAACCTGCCTGCTGTCTATAATTCGACTTTTCTTTTATTGTCTCCTCATTGTTCATTCAAATAGGCTTACTCACATTCTTTCACTGGTAGGACTTGATAACATGTTCTGCTGGAGCACCTGCGTGACCTTTTTATTACATCTCTGTTATCCTTTGTGACATCTAGTGGGAAATTCAAGAGAAACTAACAGCTGAATGGCAGGGGAACATTAACCCCTTAAGAGAATGCACTTCATCGAAACAGTACGACACCACATCATGAAAACATGAAGAACAGGTCAGGGTCAACTAGAAAGGCCATTATGAGGCTTGAAAACCCTGAACTGTAAGGAAAAAGTTTGACAGAATTGAAGAAATGTGACAATAAAGCAGAAAAAGAAATCAAGGAAGCTTTTAAATTTTTGGCACAAAATAAGCTACTAAGGCAGAGGGGCTTTGTATTTTGAAAGGGCATTGCCTGCCTTGCGGTGACTCTTATGGCAAGCAAAGAGTCAAGATCTTTCCTGACACAAAAATGATTGAGGGTAAATATAATTTTCTTTTTGACCAGATTGTTGCTTTTATTCTCAGGAATTTTAGACTCTGTGTGTTTAGGAGAGATATTATTAGCGAATTCCAAGTTCTATTTTATAGTGTATATATTTCCCTGGCATTCAACTACTGTCCTGATTTCCCAGATCAAATATGTTTCAAAAACAGCAAAATGAATATTCACTGTGTACTTATCCATATTTTTATGGTACTAGTATGTGGGTATCATCTCCTGTAACAATAATTAAAAATCCTACTGAAGGTTTAAATGCATTTTTAAAATGTATGAATAAGTTGTCTTCCTTCCTTTAGGCCACTATGTTTTCTGTCTTCACACGAATTTGGGCCTGGGAACTGCCATGAACTCTGGGCATGGGAGATCATTGGATCTCCTCTTACTTGTTTCCTAGGTTTATCATGCATAGGGATAAAGAGTATTAGAAACTAGAATTCCTAAAACTGTTCATATTTTTATCCAAATACATGACAATGTTTTGTGTTTGAATAATCTTGTCTTCTTCCAAATGTTTGTCTTAATGTAGCACATTGCCAGAGTTGCTGCCCTTTATCAGTGGTGGTGCTATTCACCACAGCACATACACATCATTTCTTGACAGTCTTTGATGCTACACAATACTTCCAAAATGAAGAAAAAGAAAATACTCATGACACTTTACATTGTTTCCTCCAATGCCTCTAAAATATTTGTGATGTCTAAAAGTTCAAATAACCCCTGGCCCCACAGCAATCACACCTTGGACTGAATGCCTATTGTCCTTTGTTAATATTCTGTGGTCCTGACATACTAAACAAAAATAATAGAAAAACAGAAACAGTCTTAAAATCCTACTCTGGCTACCTATTCATGATCAACTTAGCTTTTAAAATAACCTATAAAATGAGTTTGGTACCAGTAGAGAATTTTATAGAATAGATTAAAAATTATTAAAAAATAGAATCAATTTCAGTAATTACAAAACCCCTATTTAAATATTCCATTAAATTTTCATGCATGCACCCTGTCCTCCCTTTTCCGGTCAGGTCATATTATCTGTTTTAATTACCCTTCATGAACACATGAATACATTTTTAACTGATGTCCTTTTTAATTCTATGCATATTTTCTATCAAATATACAATTATAGGGGAAGTATCTTAAGTTCTCTCTCTTCCACTTTTCTGAAATCCAAAGGTCATACAACTTATTGTTTGAACTGCCATTTCTTTCTGAGCTTCTGCAATGCCATCCAAACTCCATTTCTATATCAGTGCATGATAAACATCAGCCACGATAATAATGATAATACTAATAAAATTATGTTATCTTTTCATATGTATCTACTGTATAAACTACCTTATTCTTGGAAAAGCACTGCAGATCATGTAAGGTTCACTGTTCATGAAAATCACCAGGATTTTCATGCAAATATTGTGACTATATGGCTTTAACCATTTCTTTTCTCTTGCCAAAATTAGAGACTAAGGAAACAGTATTTCTTTTTCCTTCTTTTTATGAAGCTGATGTAAAAAGCTAGCAGTAAAATCGGAGTGTCCAAGTACTTATTTTCTAACTGAAGAGACTAAATGCTACATCAATCAATAAGAGGGTTTAACTGTCACAGAGGTCCCTCTGTGGACCTTTTGTTCTGCTTGGATTTTATTTCTGTCCATATTCCTCTCATCTACCACATTCCTACAGGCAATGACTCTTACAAATTTATCATCAAATAAAACAACCATGAAGTTATTTTCCAAGGGTATTAGTCAACCAAAATAAAAAAGATGAACTTCTGGTCTGTTTAAGCCAACACTCTTCTTCTGGAGTCATGATCCTAAATTTTTTTTACATACCAGTGCTCCAATAAGCTGTCAACTTTGACTCTAGTCACAAGGGCACAAATAGATCTAGACTTATTTATAATCGGTTTTTCTCATGCAAATTAGTCCTGGGCTTGCTTTGATACTAATTAAAGATTACAAAAATGTGTTTGATATCTGCTTCTATTTTTCCAGACAGTTGAAAGAGATTAATGACAAAATAAATAAAAAACTAGAGAAATAATAAAGATTTCTTCATTATTTGTAACCTTTCATGAGAGTACTTATAGTTATCTATGCAGATGAGAATGTAATAATCACTTACAGGTTTTTTTGCTTACGTATGTCTTAATTTCCTGGTGGGTTTAAGCTGGTTTTTTTATAAGCAATACTTTTCTCTTTAAAAGACCAAGCACAAAGATATTAATCAGTTTCATTACATCTGCTTTTAAATGAGGATATCTTTTTCTCTCCCTCTCTTTTTTTTTTTTTTTAACTTTTCCATGAAAAGTAAGGCATGAGAATCCAGGGGGAAAAAATAAAAGAAAAAAAACAATCTCATTAGAAACTCAAAGTCATCAAGTTCTACTTTTCAGCAGTGTTTTCCATTTCGTGGAATATAGATAGATTACAAATATGTTGTGTCTCTGAAGAAGCTAGAATAAGAAGAGGGTACACTGCCCCAAACCCACACTTGAATGACACAAATCTGGCTTGCCCTGTGCTCAGGTTACAGGCCCCAGAGGCACAGGCTGCTTGAGTACTGAGTGATGGAGGGGGCAGATGACTGACATCACTGTGAGGGGTGATGGAGAACACACTCTGAACAGCTGGTGCTGCCTTCTTTTGCATGTCTGTGCTGCCCAGAGCAGGAATGCCCACAGTGCCTCCTCCATCATGCTCCAGAAACATGCAGAACCCATGTCTGAGCCTTACCTTGCACCCAGATGTGTTGGGTATGGGACAAATCTAGGTTCAGGTTTCTGACTTTGTTTAAAATACAACTTTTTTAAATATATATATATGTGTGTGTATGTATGTATGTATGTGTGTGTATGTTTATACCCACATAATCCCACTTCCTAAGATACTTTTACAATTATCATCATAAAGGTATGTAAACATTAAAAACCTGAGCATCCAAAATGTTTTCACACAGATTCAGTCATTCCATAACAAAATAACAAAACCCATTCACATAAAAAGTAATACCTATCTCTGAAGCTACCAAATAACTTGTCCAAGACTTTTAGAGAAAAAAGTCTGTTTCAAAACAAGAGGTATTTAAATTCTTCCAAGCTTGACAATGTCTGGCTTGTTCTGTAATTATAACTTAGCAGACATAAGGCCAGAGGGTAATTTTTACCTAATGTTTCCCAGATAAAAACTAGCAGTGAAGTCAGAAAATGTACCAATTTTCTCTCTATTAAAAAACTGAAAAGCATAATTACCTGCTAGGAACTATATCTTTGATGTAACTTATGAGTGTAAATAAAACATCTACCATCACAACCTAAGAAACAAGAAAATCTAGTACCAACAACAAAGTATTTTTAATTTATTTTTTTAAATTACTTTGTATTTTAAATTATTAGAATATTTTAAAATAATTTAAAAAACCAAAACATCCCTAACCTCAACCAAATTCAAAATCAAAGACAACTTCTACTAAAACTTTGCTGGCTTCAAAGTGAAGTGAAAGCAACTGACAGGGAAAAAAAGAGTATTGGAAATGTGTTCATGCAAATGCAAAAAAGAGAAGGAAATATATGAGCTAATAACTTATAGCTAAACACCTAAAGTAGTGTAAAAATAATAGGAGGAAGAGAAATTCTAAAATGATAGAACTAAGGTGACATTTTACAGATACATAAAAAGCAGAAGAACTGAAACATATTTCCTTCCTTCAGAAGTAGCAAGTTCAAAGGTGCATATCAAATGAAGGGAGAATATCTTTTCAGCCCATCAGTAATTAAGAAAAACAAATCCTGGTAATATGAACAGGAAGGAAATAAGGATGTTAAATAGTTTACTCTGAAGTCCAACTGAAGAGATAGCTGAGAATTTAGTTTCCACCTCAACCTGGTTCATAATTTGTTATATCATGTGTATGAGAATCAAACTGGTTACACTGACTTTTGCTACAGATTTTTTCTTTCAATTTTTTTAACGACAGAAATTTTTGAAATTGATCTTATTGCTGTCAGGAGTTAGTACAAAAGATTTATAATGTAACCAATTTTCTCCAAATAAAATTACTACATATAGTTGGTGGTGATTCGTGTCACCAGATCATGTAAGAGATGTGGAACCCAGGCATTCATCTCAGCTAACTGTTCAGATCTTTCACAGATCAGTAAGGAGAAAAAGCTACCTAGAGAGAAGTAATCCATCATACCATAAAACAGGTGTCTAACCTCCCATTGATAGCTATTTGCAGTTTGACTGAGTATCTTGGAAAGTCAGAAGATGCTGATTTGTGTGGATTAAAATACTACTTAGGCATTTTTGAAAGTAAGGGATTTCTTTAAATAGGTGTGTTTATTATTAGAAATTCTACTATTAGTGGCTATCATGAAGAATAGAAAAATAAATGCAGAATTATTCACAATGAATTATTCTTATTTTCCTTTTTAAAAAAATGCTTAAATAAAGGAGGCGTACAGAAACAAATACTAAAAGTGAAAAGTTTAAATACCATTCTAAATTTTATTACACTAGCTAATCTGAAAACAAATTAGAGTTATAAAGTGCAGAGCAATTGACCTTCTTAGATATTATATACATCACTTATAAAGCTAATTGCATTTTAATTGGGTTTTATTAAATGGAGAGGTTTGCCATGAGATATTAGATTTTAAATACTTTTGATTTTAATGAGTGTTAATTTTACTGGTGATTTGCTTCAGCATAGAAGTATCATGAGTGAATTAATTCTGTCTGAAATTATTACACATTTTAAGGTCATAAATGTTGACAAGCATTATAGATGATAAGGAAAAAATAAAGAAAAAACAACAGGGAAGTTCATCTCAGAAAGTGAAAAATAGCTGAATAAAACTCTTAAGATGTAATGATTCCACATATGTTAGGAAAGGCATTTTGAGCTCTAAATGTTTTCATATTTCAAAGTAAATTTAAGCAAGATTTGGCCTTTATCTACAGTCTCCACACAATCCTGGATTAAACCTGAATATTTGAGATAGAAATATTTTTCTTTTTTTTCTTCCTCAGGCTCACTTCCCATTCAATGACACCCTCTTATTCATATGCAGGACATAAAAATAGTCCTAGTGAGGTATTTTCCTTCCAAAATGATATCTTTTTCTAGCCACATAGAGATTAAACATTGTTCTTTTGAAAAGATTCTTATGGCTTCTATTCACTTTCTAGTGTGTGCATCCTACCTGCAACGTCTTCTCTTCATCAGCTGTTAGCTGAACTCCATGCATGGGCTTTATAAAATCTCCTTGTTCCCCTTTTCCCATGAGCCCTGACCCTTCCTTCCAGGGAGGGACACCTGCTCCCTGGTCTCTGATCACGACAGCTGGAGTTACATAAAATGGAGTAGTTGAGTACCCTGGAATACAACCCTGAGAGGCTAGCTGGTGAGACCTTTTTGTCTCGGGGTGAGCAGCATTAAAATTCTTTCCCAAATATTTTCTGTCAAAGTTTAGCTGCAATATCTTTCAGGACAAATCCCTAGACTCCCTTTCATCCATAATTTTTGTTGTTTGCCTAATTGTTTATGGTCTGACTGAATGTGACAGTCTGTTACACTACTAGCTGCAACTGTGCCATTTAATTGAGGCATGTTCAGCTTCTGTAATATATTATCTTTTGTCATCTGCAGATCCCACACTTAAGGGCTCCTGATGCCAATAAAGGTAACTTAGAAGTTACCATTCATCCTTATTGCAACATGATCCTCTAACAGGGGAAAGGTTAACCTTATAGAGGAGTGGTTAGAAAATGACATAATACTGTAATCTGATAAGTCAGATATATATATATATATATATATGATTACGCTTTTCTGGGCATATGTGAGTAAAACAAAAGGAACCATAAAAAATCATGCACTGTGGTGACTGTAATCTCAAATAAGTTTCTCCCAAATTGGTATAATCCATGAATTTCAATAGCACATTGATTATTCTTTCTTAATTAATGAATAAATTAATACACTAATAAAGTAATATCTGATAGGATTGTACAAGTGAGAAAAATATATCAAAAACTGAAAGTATACTTGAT
This sequence comes from Pseudopipra pipra, assembly GCF_036250125.1. NCBI lineage: Eukaryota > Metazoa > Chordata > Aves > Passeriformes > Pipridae > Pseudopipra > Pseudopipra pipra. Next base: position 59,441,567 of record NC_087552.1, on the reverse strand, counting down.
GAAAATGTATATATCTAAAATAAACATTTGTCTCATATGCTTGAGGTGTTAAACAAACTTCAGGCCGTAATCTTTTGATATGATGAAAAGATATCCTTCATCAAATATGCTGTTGTACACAATGCCTAAAACATTTTCATTCTATGTGTAACAGCTACTTTGAACTCTACCTCATTTAAGAGTATTCAAGGAAATTTTACATAATAAAAATACGAACATATAGACATAGTTCATTTCCTAATGCGTCTTACCCTGAACAAAAACTCTGAAGCTACTATTTTAAAAGGCCACAAGCATTTTAATTTTTTAGGGGGAGGGGGGCTTATACAGCTATTTTATTATTTATATTTATAGATCAACCCTTAATTTTTCAAGTACATATATTTCTACCAAAACAAGCATGTATGTACTGATGTTACTGTGGGGAAGTCATTCTAATTTCAGAAATATCTATAATTAGTGGACCTGGATGGTTCAAATTAGTGATATTAGTACTGAAAAAAAGTTTTAAAATTAATCTAAGCCAAGTAAAACATCTGGAAAGTCAGAATAGCAACAATCATAGTTTGATTTACAAAGGGAAATTTTAACTAATATGTAGAAGGGTTTGGTTATAGTGTGACTAAGGTGGCCAGCCTACATACTGACCTAAAAGACCATTGAAAAGTGCATGCTCGTTTAAGCAACTCATTAAACCCACATAAATATCAAAGATCAACAGCTACAGATGTGCAGCTAATGTACAGGCATATTTGTATGAAAAAGTGAGCCCTGGAAATGGGTCTGCAGTGGAGAACTCCTTATGTTTGCTTCCTGAAAAGCAAAACCAAAGACTAAGTGGCTGACATTTCAGCAATGCTGAACCATCTTTTAACTTTCTGAAACTCTGTCCTGATATAGCTATTTGTGTAAAGAAACTCCAAAGACTTCTAATAACACTTGAACAACTAGCTAAATGCACAGTATGTACTAAATACTTTCAAAATCAGACAGCACTGTGAAAGTTCAGAGGATTTACATTTTCTTTTCTGCTCTATCAGTGTACTAAGCTGAGCTGTTTTCATGGAGGAGGGGGAATTCTTTTCATTATTCTAAGTGGATGACTTGACTCGTTATTTCATATTAAAACAAAAAATGGTCCCAAGCAGAGTATTGGCTTCCAGATAACTTCTGCTAGAACATCTGGACTACGGACCAACATAAAGAACTATACATAAAGAAACATTAACACTACTGGATCACATGTTCTTTGAGGTATACTTGGACCAGGACACAAGACTGTACTTTAAAATCCTGAACAAGATACCTTTAACATTGTGGGTTTTATTAAAAAATCTTCAGTTTACACACAAGGGCTCCAACACAGAATAAACCATTGCCTCATAAAAGAACATATCTGTGAAAAGCAATACACAGAATTTGGGGCATAAACACCACCCAGAGGGAGAATTCAAAGGGTGACAAGATCAGATTTATGGAGAACCTTCAGCTGGACATAAGTGCAGCAAAATTTCCCTAGATTTTTTTGTAGAGAATTCTTTTCACTGCTCAGATGTTAGATGTTAGCATGCCTCACCTTTCTAGTTATCAGCTAGTTATCTAGTTGTAATTCAAGGACAATTATCTTTTGTTAATTGTAAAGCTCTTTTAGAAAAATAAATAACTTTATTTTTATTCAGCTTAATTTTTTCATCTCAGAATTACACGCAGATACAGATACATCATGGCCTGCAACAAATTAAGAGCCAGTAACTTGGTTAAAAGTATAGCATGGTGGAAACACAGCAGTAACCACAAAAAGTCATGGGACTTTGACTGGAAAGATTAAGAAAAGTCTTTTACTTTTTAACTTTCTGTAATACCTCAGATGTATAAATATTTAAGTTTTAAACTGATTTTATTATGGGCAGATCCTCATCTGGTATAAATCAATGTGGCTTCTCTGAATTTGAAATAGTTGTGCTGATTTACTCCAAGCAACTCCATGTCTGTCTGTTAATGGTTTTTTATATCATTCTTTCAGAATGCCTTTCAAATTGATAGGTTATTTTCAACTACATGGGAAGCTGCATTCTAGCTGTCTTTAAGCTATTTTACCCATAGACAAATCTGTGCTGTCAAAACAGGCTTTTAGAAGTTGAACAAAATCCAAAAAATCCAAGCTACATATGTAGTAAAAGTTGGCACTGCTTTATCTATAAATACTTAACCATAACAATAACAGTAAAATCTTCTACAGATCTGAATTTTCAGGCTATCTTGTTTAGCTCAAGGGCAGTTGCTAATGTAGGCGAGCTCACACCTCAGATGCTAAGGATATAAAGACATCACATTTCTGCTTTATATTTATTTGTTATGACATTGCCCTGAAGAAAACTAACATTACTGTTAAAAGAGTAATACACATCATGCAGTGAATGATAGCTTGATCTGTCATGACAGAAGGTACAAAACATGTGAAAAGTCTGTTATCTTCAAATTTGGCTCCTTGATCCTTCGGTAAAAAATGTGTTCCATTTGTAGCAAGTGTAATTAAAACCATACTGATTAATTCAAGACATAACCAAACATCCTAAATCCTGTAAATAATTTACATAGCATTCTGTAGTCTTTTGCTTTATTCATTCTGTTTACTACACTTGGAAAATTCAGTCTCATCTTCTGATGCACAGCTTAGACGCACCATGAAAGATTCTGGTAAGTAAAAGCATTTTTAAAAGGGAGAGATATAAAACTAAGGTAATCATGACCATTCTTCATAGAGTAATCTCAGAAGAGGATGAACTTCAGGGCACTATCCAGGACAAAGCTCTGCTGTGATACCAAAGTTCTGGTTGTACAGGGAGATGAGCTAGATTGCAATCTTCAATTTGTATGATATACAGAGGACCAATCAACTCCAGATGAAAGTTAAGCATTTTGCAATAACTACTGCATACAGTCACAGAACTTCATGTGCTTTTCTGAGTGCAATATGCACAGATTTTTTCTCTAAATTCACTATTTCAAAACAGTTATGCTAAACAAACCGTCAGAACCACAGTGATTAAGATTGTGTCAACACCTCTCTGCAGTTTTTCTAGGGACTACAGTTCAATTAGGAAAAATTTACCCCAGCCTGGAATGTAGTTCAAAGATAAATCAAAGCTTACTTAATTTGGAAGAAAAACTCTCTGACAATTTATCGTGCACAGGAATGAAGGGAAAACATGAAATTAATTAAGTTTCAGGATCTATTTTGCATATACTGGATAATGAAGATATTTTTAGAAAAAATCCCACACAATTTCAATGCAACCTTTTCTCTACATATTTGAAGCAACTGTACCCACTACCTTGTAGATGGGCATTGTCTATGAAGCCTCATTCCAAAAGCTTAAAAAAAAAGTTATATATATATACATATATATATATATACACACTCTGTTTGATAACAGAATGAAAAATTATATCGTCTCCTGCAGTAATCCTTTTAAAGATATCTTTCATGCAAACAAACATTAAGAGGATTTCTATCAGTCCTTGGGCTAGAAGTTCTACTTATATGGTCATTTTGAGTGGAAGAGGCAGATAAGGATGAGTGAACTCTTGTGTCCCTGCTGTTGTGAAGCGTGATGAGGGACAGATCTCTTTCACTTTGGAAGAGATGAAAACTCTGGTGAAAAGCATCACAGTCAGGAAAAATAAGGTGTTTAGATAAAGAGAAAGGGAATGAGAAGAAGCCAGGTACAGCAATGTCCTCTGTTAGCTCTGTAGTGCACAGTATCTTCACTGTGCAGCCTCCTTCTCTTTTTGGAAGAGTAGGTCTGACTCCTCCTGCATTCTTGTCATGCTGTAAGTATAGGGGAGGGGCTGGGGATATTTTTTTAAGTATGGAATTTGTACAGGGCTGACAGCAAGATTAATAGAGAGGACCATAAGGATTCCTGCTGAGCACTCTATTAAACCAATAAGCACTGAACTAAGAAAAATATGCACAATGGACAGTAATGGCTTCTGAACAGCTGTTCTGGTCTACCATGTCCAAGCCATACTTTTGAACTATTTTCTAAGTTGACTGCTACTTATAAGCAAGTTCTTCCAGTTTTCACTCTAAACCAAGTAAATATAACACAGTAATTCAACAGCTGGGATCTTATTTTCCTTATTTATGTGCAGAAGTGACTTTCCACCTTTATATATACCCTGCTTATGTTTATATTAATTCTAGTCTACCTTTTTCTACTGTACCTCATTCCTCTTTCATTATGCATGTCTAGTTAGTCTCATTTTCCTTCCTAGCCTATGTTTTACATCTTCTCCAGAACACTTGTTTTCCTCCAGCCTTATTGTTCTTTTTTCCCCCCACTGTTCTTTCCTGATTTACAGCAGATCCCATTACTCCCTCCCAACTTTGCCCTTACTCTATTTCTGCCTTCAGCTTAACCTCCTGTTCATGAGTTCATAAGCTCTAATTTATCTTCTACTCCAGTGCTTGCTTAAGTAAAATTTAAGAAATTTGTTTCTCCCCCACTCTAGTAATACAGAGCATGGGAGTTCTGGGGCCCTTAAAAAGGCAGCTGGTCCTATTTTTTCAAGGAAGTCATGCACAGGTGCTGGGATTCATCCAGGGCTGGTGGGTTTCCAGCCCCAAAAGTCATAGAAAAAGTCATAGAAACTTACATGTATGTTTATGACTGTGGAAGATTTTAGGGTATTTTCCCTTGGCCTGGGAGGGTGGGGGTTGAAGCAGGTTAGTACTAATAAAGAGGACTGGGGATAGCAGTAGGATGGGAGGGTTTCCCTTCCCTTAACACAATAGCATTGTCTGAATTTTGGGAAGTAGTTACCAATCATCATATTTCTTTTATATTTAGCTGACTGCCATGTCTGAACTATGGCATTCAAGATACCCCTTCTGTAGCTGTATCAGTGGGTTGTGTCTGTGACTGGCCTTGTTAACAAAAGGCAGAAAGAGAAGCAAAATGAAAATATTCTGTAAGAATCAAAGGAACAGTATCAGACTAGAAGACTTACTTCTAAAGGAACATTAGAGGATAATCTTGAAAAGCAGATGACTATGTATACACCAACACGTCAGCTACATTGACAGTTGAGAAAATGACTGTGGCAAGCTAACCTTGCTGCATGAACAAATCACTGAGGTTGTAGATGCTAAATTGATGATGTAGGTTCCAGATTTGAAGTCAGAGGTTAAATCTTTTTTTTGGTAAGGGAAATCCTGGTCAGGATGGTATAAGACTTTTAAATATACCTATTGGTTTACTGTATGTATTAGAATTTGATCTTTTGCCTGATTTATGACATGTGATATCTAACCATCTGTGGGAATGCAGAGGAGTGGATGCTGACCTGACTTCTGACCTGAAATGTGTTGCCCAGAATGTCAGGTGATGACCTAAACCCACAGTCCTCTTCATTCTAGTATATAAATTATTTGAAAGGTTCAGGCAGAGCTGGCAGTTTTCTGGAGGCCGCTATGAGTAGGCATTGACTGACCCATCTCATATATTGAAGTTATGATGTAACAGTGTATTAGTGGAGGAACTCTAAAGTCCAATCTTGTATGAAACAGAAACCCTGGCCCCAGTTAAAAGATTGTCTAATATGATCCCCTCCTGACAGATTAATAAAAGTGTTTAGTGGTATGTACTGGGAATGTTTTCAAAATTTACAATTATGGAATCCTTGAAATGGGACAGTATATTACTTTAGCTCTCGTTTGTGATTAAGAAGATATCACAGATATTTATTGGCTTTTAGACACTTGATTTACTTTATGAAAATCTAAAATTCATCCAACAGACTCACAAAAAAGAAAAAACCTATGATCTAAAGAGGATCTAATATGTCCTAGCTTTGAGGACACATTTAGCTTTGAAGTTAGACCTGACTGACTTCTTTGTCAGAGGATTTTAGCCAGTACAGGATTCCTAAGGTGGGAATAAATGCCCATGCACTTGTTCTCATATGAATGAGAAATTCTCTTCACACAGGGAAATAAATAGCCAAGTGGCTGAGGTTTTGAGACAGATTTGGAAGTCAGACTATAAACTTCTCCTGATGATTGAGATCTGAACCTTGTTGTTACTGTGCTGTTTTGTTTAAAACCAGAGAAGATTCAAGGGATGTGCTTCAGCCAAATGGTATCTCACTGCTGTTACCTTCAGATCTTTAGGAATCTATCACTTGAAAATTGAATAGTTCTGAGATTACCTTTCTCTGAATTTTGGGAAGACAGTAGATAGACAAAGCTTTTGATGATTTTGTTTCAACATCTCTTGACAGAAGCCTGTAAGTACTTATTGTATAGAATAATTGTGGTTATTCAATTAAGTGAAAAAGTGTGAAATATAGGAAATAAAGGATGGCAGGTTTGCCTGATATGGATAAGCTATATTAGCGATGCTTTAAGCAAAAGTGCTCAGAATATCAGACTCTGCTGATGTGTGAAATTCAAATGTAGTATCAAGGTTTCATGTGTCTCATCGTTGGCTGAGGTGGTACTATCTAACTATACTCACTTTTAAATAGATGATGAGATCCTGAGAACTGGCTGCTCTTCTTCCTCTATGAACTGCTTCAGTTTTGATATTTTCTATTTTGGCATTTTCTGTGTGCTCTACACTGACCATAGGATCATTCCAAGACTAATTCATGGAACTAAATTACATGTACAGATCATTAGCAACTTAAAAATAGAATACTCAAAGAAGATAGGAAAAATTCAAGAGTCCTTCAGAGCAGTAAGTCTCACAGGTAAAAAGATAAAAGCAATTTTGCATTTTGTAAGATAACATTTGTGTTTTAATGTAGAGGAGAAAAATTAAGCATATAGATCAAGTACCCTGTTTCTTCCATTGAGTAAGAGGTGAAATATTTCCTAGATTTTTCTCAGATGGCAGTTCCTCTAAAAAAAATACTCAATATCTCACCTAAAGAGACTGAAGAGCAATGCTGCCTCAAAGAAAGAGTTTTGCTTCCTATAGAGTGATTAACAAAGCAATTTGGCACTAGAGTAACAGAAGGTGAGACCAATTAACACATAAATTGCAGAAGCAAAATTTAGAAAAGAAACAATTTAATGACATTGTGTTTCACCTAACCTCGGATATCCTTTTTCCTGTATTGATAAAAAATGAAACTTGACTCCTTTTCTTGTAAAATAACTTGTAAAACTCTCTGTGAATGTTCTTCTAAATTGATAAATTGTCACTGTTATAGTATCCAGCTGTATGCAAACCCTGAGTTTTGAAACTACTATTGCATGCTGCCCCATTTTATATGTACATTTGTTTCTTAAAAAAAAAATTATTAATTGTGAATTTTTGCTTGCATTACAAAATCTAACACAAATTCAGATGCAGAATAGTAAAATCTGAAGCAAAGTAAGATTGTCAGAATGTTCGTGAATTCTGCAATGTCTCAGACTTTGTATTATATTTCCTCCATACAATTTATCCATGCTTCTCTATTTTATTCTCTATCCATGCTTCTCTATTTCTCTATTTTCTACGGCTAAGTGCACAACTGAAATTTCCAAAATAAATGGTAATACTCATAAGAAGTCAATCTACACCTACACATCAAAATCAGACATCAGACAGTACAATAGCACTAATGAATACTTTTGATAGCACATACCAAACATTTAGCCCTTCAGGGTGAAGAGGCATTTCACAGACTGTTCCTGGATTTTCTGCTGAGTATCAAAAAAAAGAAAGCAGTGTTTCAAGGCCAGTATTTCCTTTTCAAAGCCACAGATATATGCTCATCTTACTTATAAGTTATTTCTCAGTGTTAAATGCGATGAATTAATCCACGTGAGAAAATTAAACCAAAAGCCAACAATAGTGTTAATGCTTCTCTGTCTCTCTTCCCCCTAGAGAGACAGGAGGAACCGGGAAACGAGCTGCGAATTTACGAGAGTTCATTTGGGCAACTGAATTGATTTTCTTTAATCCCACCATGCTCCATATTTTCAATCAAAAAGCCAAGTGTTTAACAAAGGCTTTTCCCCTGAATAGAGGTATCCTGGAAATTGCCCATTTCCTGCAGCAGCAGAGAGATTCCCAGCCACTTGAATTGTATGAGTCAGAGCCCTCAAACAGGTCTGTGTGTGACTGCCAGTGGTGGTGCGACAGTGTTTTTCTTAGCAGCTGGGGAAGTTTAGAAGTTATAACGGAAAGATTTTCAGTGACTTCCCAATTATATCTGAATATGACTGGAGTTCTGCTTTGATGTTGCCAACTTTGTATATGAAAGTATCTAAGTTTTCCAGATGTTTCCTCAATAAAGTAAAGCATTTCAACTCTTAGTGACCAAATCTTCCCTTATATATTTAAAGCTCCTTTTCAACCACAAAGAGAAATCCTAGATGAATTAAATCAATAAAATTATAGTTATATAACTCTATTATCTGTGTCCAAGCTGGGCTGAAGTTCACAGCACTGAATAATCTAAGTCTGTTAAGATCAAATTTTTTCCTGGATTGGATCTACAGTAAAACTTGTCCCCTTTGTACCTCTTGGAAATTCAGATATATTCATCTGTTGGTAGCTTCTAACAGCAATCTTCAGTGGAGGGAAGATTGAGTATTTTTTCCTCAAGTACAGTTAACACTGCAGCATTGGTATTTTCTATTAAGTTAATTTTTAAGCCTAAAATAATGAGGTAGTAAATAAAACTTTAGAAATAATCAAGATGTTTATCCAGGAAGCTCAAGGATGCTGGATTGGCTCTACAGACATAAGGACAGATGTATTTTGCAAAGAATATTTCAAAAAGCATTTGAGAATAAAGAATTAATTTAGCTTTCTGCTGCTTCTGTGTCTCAAGAACTCAGAATCTGAGAACTGATGTTATAAAATATCAGTTATTAAAAGGGTAGCAGTGGTATTCACAGCTTTCATCACTCCCAGAAAAAAAAATTCTAACTTTGCCTTGGAAGAGGGCCCTTTTAGTGCCTGGTAGATTGAAACTCCATCAACAAGAGAATGACTTTAACACGATGTTGAATTAAACTTGCATTACTACCAACCACAGATGGAACTTCATCTGTTGTAACAGCTACAATATTTAAGAAGACTCAGTCATTACACTGAAAATATTTAAGCAGCCTTTTATATATTTTATATATGTCTTATGGTAACCACCAACCATAACAAAAACTTTATATTTGTATTCTCATCTGAATAGCAAAAGAAGATAGCCAGTTTTCAAAATTATTTGAAAATGGTCATTTACAGGTCTATGCATGTTACTGCTTTGCTGAAACTTTCAAAACATTTCTGCTGAGAAAATCTCAGTAAATTAATACTATAAAAATAATAATTGTTATTGGTTTATTGTTTTACATGAAATAATTTTCCAGCACATGTGATATTGTCTATTTAGAATAGTTTAAAATATGTTTAAATTTTTTTAAAGACATGGGATGAACTGTGGTGTGCTGGAGCTGATTACAAACCTCCCATTGCCATCTCTGTTGGTCATGGTTTCACTTTAGTCTTCTGGACTCTCATCCAACACTATCTGGCCTGCGATGCTCTTTGGGGGTGGTCCTAAAGTTCCTTTCAACCACATTGAGCAGGAGTTATTGACAAAGCCACATCCTTTGGAAATACAGCAGGGAATTTATATTTGTGTATGCAATTACATCAGTTGCATCTGCAAATACAGTTGAAAAAAATTCCACACTTTTTTCTTTTTTTTTCTTGCAGATTTCCACTCTGAACTTTAGAAGAGTTAAAAATGATAATCAGAGAACCTAGTAGTCTGTTGTCAAGTAACTTAGAATGTAATGTAAATACCTGTAAATCATGGCACACCTCAAATTGATAGAATAGAAACATTTGGCCTTTTCCTCTTTCTGATGAGTAAAGTCCCAGTGTTAGGGAAGTTTTGTGTACTTCCTTTCAGAGGGAAATAATTTTACTTAAGCTAAAAAGAGAGGTTTGAAAAATCAGTGGAGAATGTTCAACAGTTTTGTCCTTGACCAGAAGAGGTCATCCTTGTGTATGGCATAAAACGAATCTGAACCCTTTACCCCTTTCTCTAGTTCATCAGAAATAAGAGATTTCGGTTTAAATGAAAGATATCATATCCAACCTTTCCTGAATTTGGGGGAGTTTTGGAATCCAGATTGGATCCAGGTTCCACACCTCAATTTTTGTTTTTTTGGGCAATGTGGTTCTTCTGCTGGTGGTACAGGTAATATTCAACCTTCACCATTGCCTGAAGCTTTTCACTTATTTCTCTCTGGGAGAAGATTCACATAATATCTCCGGCTCATGTAGGTTTCAATGAAGAAAAATATCTTTGAGATCATATAGTTAATTTGCACTTGGGGAGAGGTGAAAAGAGAGCTTCAAGATATAGATTTCTTATACTATTTTATATTCATTTTTTAAAAGGATTGGTTTCAACCTTACAAACCTTTTCATTAAAATAAAAAATCATCATTAGAAAGTTTTTCCTCCTCTGCTATTGAGAATTTGAAGTGCAAGAGATAAATTCTTATGGGTAATGTACATTCCTCTACTCCCTAATTGGGTGCAGGGGTTTCTAATGCAAATTCAGTTCATCCTTCTTCTCTCTGGGCACAAAACTATGACTGCTCATCTGAGACTTTTTTTCTTCTTTAAAAGAAAAACAGTGTCCTTTCACACATGTAACCAAGATCTGGAAGTCTGCCAGCATCTGTCTGACTCATCATTTTCAAAAGATGCTATGAATGCTGGGAATTAAATTCTAGCTGTGAGACTGAAGGTAGACACTTGAGTGCCAAATTCCATTGCCACTTTACCATTCGAGCCCACTTTAATGAAAGAATGCAAAGCAGAAAGCAAAACAGCTCTTTCTGTTGTTATCCTGCTACCAATCATCACAGAGCCAACACGGCTCTTTATACTAAGAATATGAATAATGTACAGAAGAATTTTAGAAAAATACCTTTAGGCTAGAAAACTGAGACTAATCATAATATTGTTTTTTATGAAAATAAGACTTACTTTGAAGTATTTATGCTACTTCCTTACTATTCCCTTGGCTATATTTTGTTTTCATAATGTTTATTCAGTTAACTTAGTTATTTTTGTACTTGTCTGGTCTTAATACCTTCTCTTTTTCCCCCTTTCTTTTGATTCATGTTTTTTTCAGTTTTCTCAGGCTGATTTATCTCTGTCAAGAATTGCTTCATAGTGCAAGGCGTCAGACATAAATCCATTACTTATGGTATGTCTATTGCAGAAAAATGTGCTTCACGTGGAAATCGATTTGTTTTTCTGCAGTTTTTAAACACTATTCTCCATTCATGGAACATGAAGTCTAATCTTTAAAGACAGCATAATATGGCATAGGTGTTTTTAAACCTATACAGTCTTAACTAAATATTTCTTTCCATAGAGTTCAGGAGACATTACTACTAGGGTGTTCAGATAACCTAAGTACTAGTCATAACCTTCAATCCACATGTAAATTAAACCTTTGCCTTCAGCAACCTATCTATTGTTTCTTACAATGACTGTTGTGAAAAGCTGAGACTTCAGTTAACATTATAACACATTTTTAATGGAGGATAGAAAATATTAGCATAGTATCAATGCAGACAAAGTCTACTGGAATCAGAGTCATAAGAGGCTAATATTCTCACTGTATCTATATAGGAATAAATTACTTCTATTTCTGCTACTTGAACATGACACAGAGACTTGAAAAATCTAAGCAAAATCATTAGTGTTTAGGTTGCTGAGTCTTGTGGCTTACATATCTTGTGGAAAAAAGTTTCTTCTTTCTGTATTTACTCGACTTATATCTTAGGTTTGTACTATTGGATAGCTCCCAAGTGGGACTGTGATTATATGCTTCTAGTCACTGTTCTGACACATAAACACACATAAGCTTAAGTCACTGAAGTTAAGGACAAAATTCTTGTTGATCTCAGTAGGTTCAAGATTTCCCTCCGGGCATCTTGGGAGACAGCACTTGTACTTCATAACATTACCATGTTTCTTTTGACAGTAAGTAAAACAAACATGCACTCAAAAACCTGCAGGTTTTAAGCCATATTACTTATTACAAGTCTTTTTGTGTAGATTGAAAACTATTATTCTTTTTTTTTTTTAATATGGGAAAATTGGAGGCATCTGTATACTAAATAAAGCATGTACATGATGTACCATTCATCAAATTCATTCACTTGAGTCTATTGAAATGTTGTTTGAAAAAAAACCCCTATTTTTTCTCTTCATTTGATAATAGAAGTAGATTAAAAACTGATTGAAATGTCAGACTGTACCTTGTGGTTAGCCAGAATGAGCTGTCTCAATGTCTTTGTAAAATCACAGCATGTCCTTCCCTTCAAGTGTTGGAATTTGAATAATATTCAGCCAAGGATTCATATTTACTTTGATTAAATGTGTTTAATAATGTGTTACATAGCTTAGGTGTTGATTTAAAGGTGTGTATGGTAAGAACTAACAGTACTCACATTTACTCTCTAAGTTACTCAAATGAGGAACTAGAACTGGTTCTTTGTTATATATTGCCTGCCTAATTTCTACAAACCTAAAAATTAGCATGCCTTCCCAAGTTAGAAAGTCCGCAAGTTACCTGTTCAACTTCTTTTGCTTAGTGTATGCACACATCTTCTATCATACGGAAAACAATTACTTTGTCAGCCAAAAAACCTGAAAAAATCACTCCACAATGATCCATGGATCTATGAATGGCATCTTACGGATCTAAGATGGTGTATTTCTTGTGAACGCTGGACAGTGTGAAAGAAACAAACAACTACCCTTTGCAATATTCATCACATCCTCTACAGATTCAAAAATGAGCTCAACTTGCACATAATTTAAATAAACAAAATATTATTTTGCTTACTGGTAACATCAGGCACTTTTTGACTAGTACTTGGTTAAAGTATTGATTAGGTATTGTCAGCATACATGCAAAAGAACTAAGCATGGCAAAATCTAGTTATTATCAAAAGAACAATATTCTCTCCCACTTTTGTTGCTGTGCTTTTAATGGACAAATTCCATTTAACTTTATATCATGTTTTGGCATGAATTACATAGATTTGAAACTGGAATTGCAATATTATTTGGTCTATGTGGGATATACCATATTTAATGTTCCACTTTTATGTAATTGTTTTTCCCGAACCTCTGGTATATGGAAATTTGATGATCACCAAGTATGTTTCTACACACACACACATACACATTTTTATAACAATATTACACAGTGAATACTTTTTGGCAAAACAAATATATACCTGAAGTAGAATTGATCATCCTATTGACCAAACTGGTCATTAACCATCCTGCTACCTGAAAAAGATATTATGTAGCCAATGTTTGAATGAGAATTCAAGGTCTAAACAGAATTATTTGACTGAGAACCAGGGCAAAATTTATCTCCCTGCTTTATAAATGGGACATTTATTATATTTTTCCAGAAGCTCTAAGGGAGAATGTTTTTTAGCATTAGCTGTTGCGATCCTGCTGAACATCAGGTTTTCTGCAGACTATTCTGCTTGAGGCAGAGCTCTAACAAGATGTTGACTTCCATACTGCCTCCAGACGCCCCTCATTTCTTTCCTCCTTCCTTGCATAATCATTCTCAATTCTAGAATATTCTTTTTCAGAGGATCCTCAGACTTCTTCCTGAATGAAATAAGCAGAAAATGAATGAAATAAGCAGAAAACACAACAGTTACAGCCACAGGAGTGAGTTTATTTATTTCCATTCAGCCAAAATGAACTCAAACCACACAATTTCTTGGTACACAAAAATCTCTACACCTCCATGCCATCAAAGCAGCCTTTGGAAAATACCATCCACAGAGTACTAAAAAACAGAGATGAGAGCTTGAAAGTCCAAATGCAGCTGACAGAGTTTATTTTTTAAGTAAAGACTATTGTAAAACATAATTTGAACAACCACCTTCAACAAATGGAAAAATACTTGGTAAGAAGACCCCTTCCCAGCCTTCCCATCCACTCCATGCTTTCAATCACAGCAATTCTCTGGGAATGGCAAATGTATGTTAAGAATGTGACAGACTGGGAAAATATCTTTATAGACCTTGTGCATACAGCATTACAGGTTCATAAGCCCTTACATATCAGGATTCACCATCCCTGGAGGTTTTCAAGATAAGCCTGGATGTGGCACTTAGTGCCATGGTCTAGTAACCACGGTGGTGTTGGATCAAGGTTGGACTAGATCATCTTGGAGGGTTTTTCCAACTCAGTTGATTCTATGATTAATTGCAAATACAAATGGTATTTCTCCATTCCCTTCTGCCTCTTCGGTGGCAAGATTTATCCAGCCTCTGCTTTGCTGACATTTTTTCACATTTTGTGAAAAATGACTGAGTCTCTGGTAACATGTTAGTAAGTAGAAGAATATGTAAAAACACTTCAGGATTCATTTTTGCAAAAACTTTTCTATGCCTGCTACAATACATAAATTCTAATCAGGCTTTTACAGTGTTTTTGATTAAGTCTTTCATCTTGTTTTGTGAACAGGATTTGAAGGACTGGGGAATTCAAACAGGAAATGTTAACATTAATTTACTGATCTTTGTTGACAGTTTGGTTGCTCTCCTACCACCAGAGCAGGATTTTCAGTATGTTGATGAGTAACTCGGTGTCAAGTTTAGTGTCGTCGCAATGACAATAAAGACGTTAATGAACAAGGCCGTAGTTATTGCAAAACTGCTGACCCAACCAATATGAACACAAACAGGGAGAAGGTACAAGATGTTAAAGAGTGTCTTACTTAAAATCAACTGTCTACAGCTAAGACAACCTAAAATAATACCAGTATAAGGAATATCTGAAGTTGTGCAACTGGTGTTTTTCAGTAGTGCTGATAGCAATTAGGCATTGAGCTATCAGGGAAATTATATCATTGAATGTGAGTTGGAAAGACAAGCACTCATGGTTTAGTTTCCTTTCATGATTGCCACTTAGGTCTCCTAAAATAGACACACATGACAAAACCAGAACAGACAGTTGAATTAAACCCCAGACCTTCCTCACAGGAAGTATGATTGCTTTACGATCTATGCTTTACTCGCTTTGTTAAGAAAATAAATAGAATGGAAATAGATAGGAAAGTATGAAGAATACTTCAAAGAGGAAAATTTGTGCCAGTTTTTTACCAACTGTCATACAGGGGCAGGCTTACTGCCTTCCTCCTCAGCACAGGAGGCAGTGATGTGGGTCAGCCTGGGAGCTACACAGGGGTGGATCTGCCAGCAGACACAGATGAAATATTTTCTCCTGTGCCCTCTTCTGTGCTCTCCTCTTGCAATACTTTGAATATAGTGAAATAAGGAAAAATGGAAGGCAAATGTTCTTGTCCATGCTAAAACTTAGCTGCAGTACAAGAGTTCAGGAGTAAGTTCAGCTGGAGAATGTAGCTTGGCTTCTGTAAGCTGTAATAACCTTGGCAACAGACTTAGAGAACTGTTTTGGTTATAGTCACACGATCCAGGTGAAGCAGAGTAGCTGGCATAACCACTCAAGGATTTCGAAAATTAAACTGAAGGATCAAGGCAGCTCTAATATCTTTTAGCTGGTGAGGATCTCAGCAGAAAACTTTGTAAGAGTCTGTAATGCCTTCAAGCATTAGAGAGAAAGAAAGTACGAAAGTCTGTCCCTCAGTGCCTTTATTACTGATTGTTACCTCCATCTTATATGTTTCCACCACTGGGTTATGCCACTGCAAGTTTCTATGAAGACGAAATGACAAATATTTTAACAAATTTTTGGATTTTCCTGTGCAATGTACCACATTACAATGTCTGTTGAATATAACTGCCATAAAACAAAGTCAGAAAAAATTATGAATCTTTAGTTGTTTTATATATCTCACAAACTATAAAATTAAAGTAGATTCCTTTGGACACTAGAATTTGTAGTATAATTCTCTGACTAATCTTGGATATATACCTGGGGGTTGGGAGGCTTTAACATGCACTTGCAGCTCAGTAATTGTTGAAATTCTTGCTCATTGAGAACAATAAAGATTTACAAGGCCAGATATTTGATTGTGAGCATGACTGGATTAAAGGGTGCTCTGCACGTAAATTTTGAAACTCACTATTGGGCTTTTTTAGCCCTGTTTTTCTCTGTAGCAACATTTGTCCCCACATGTAGATGGAGAAACATAAGAGTTGATTTAACATATGCCAGGCTCTGAAGGATGCAGAGCTGTTTAAAAGCACAGTATAAGATCAAAGTGATGCTGTTTTAGCCATAGAGCCTGCTTTTAGCTTCACTTTGTTTCCCCTGTCAGCAGTGGAGTCACCAGATGTATTAAGAACTGCTTTTCCACCAGGAGTTCCCTCTTACTCTTAGGTCACTCTTAGCTGCTTCTTCTTCTCCTGAATTATTTGGCCTTTAAACCAGGTGACACCGATAGTTCAGAGACAATGTATTGGAAAATTTGGTGTGTTCTGTTTATCACTTTTATCTGTCTGCATAGCTTTTATTTCTATCCAAGTTTCTAAAGGGACGTGTTAAAACTTTCCAACTCTTCACATGTACCAGTCATATTGCACAAATGTTAATCATGAATGATAATGCTGCATTGTATTATGATCGTTTTACTATAAAACTTGCATTCTCCTTGTTTTTATATGCATTGAAATATTTATAATCACATATAACTTGCTGGTACTGAATCAAAAGTAAATGTCAGTGTGCCTGGCAGCCTCATGGTGCCTTTTGCAGGAAAAAATTTTGGTACCTTACATTAACCTAAAAGTGAAAGTTCATGACCTTATGTAGATAAGTTGATAACAGACTGATTTCTTCCAATGCATAGCCTTTTATATGAAAAAAAAAAAACATTCAGGGGAACTTTGAGAGGTATGAGATGGAAGAAAATATCTAAAATAGCTTCTTTTTTTTGGCATTCTAAGGCTAAGATTTGGCTTCAGAATTCCCTCTGTGCTCCAAACTATGCTGAGAGTATGGCTTCTTGTTCTTTTTTTTAGGACTCTGACAGAGGTTCATCAGTGTTTTTAATGGCTATATAATAAAACATGATACCCACTACTTATCTGTTTTATCAGAATTTAATGGCCCATAGCAGGAGAGGTAGGAGGAAACACACTTTGTTACCTGGGTCATTCAAGTTCACAGATCAACATACTACTTCAAGTAATGAAAAGCAGTGGATTTAGGGTAGAAAATATCCATTATAGTATATTCAACATGAGCAGAGAGCCAAGGGTACTAATATCATAAACCAGTGAAGATAAATCTAGTGGAACTTACAGAGTTGTAGAATCAGCTAGGTTGGAAAACACCTTTGAGATCATAGAGTCCAATCTTTGACCTAACACCACCTTGTCTACTAGCCCATTCCAATGCTCAATCACTCGCTCAGTAAAGAACTTCCTAATGTCTAACCTAAACCTCCTCTGGCACAACTTAAGACTGTGTCCTCTTGTCCTGCTGCTAGTTGCCTGGGAGAAGAGTCTGATACCCACCTCACTATGATCTCCTTTCAGGTAGTTGTAGAGAGTGATAAGGTCTTCCCTGAGACTTCTCCAGGCTGAACAATCCCAGCTCCCTCAGCCTTTAGCATCTTTGCAGTTTGCTACTCAGGAACAGATAACCTTTCACAGGGGAACAGAAGGACAACATATGCGTTGAATTTATTTTTTTGGGTTTTGTTTGTTTGTTTGTGGGGTTTTTTTTGTTTTGAATAGACACATTGAGTAGACAATAACTTTCCTGGGATACAAGAAACTTGCTTGGTCTAGAAGCTTCGAAACAGAAAGGAAAAAGGAGATGGGTAGTTATGTCATCCCATCCTCAGCTAGATGCAGGGTGTGTATGATCCGACCAAGAACCATCACCCTGATGCTTTCTTCAGTCCACTTCTGCAGCACTGTAATTTGATTGTCTTCAGCAGAGATTCTTATGATTTTACAGGCAAAAATGGGAGAAGAACTAGATTTGGTGATGATTTGTCTGGACAATGCTGAACTAAAACAGTGAAATAATGTTTATTGCTGGATTTTCACACCTATGTGAGGCATTCATCTATGAATATTATGAGTAAATCTATGAGGGCACCATAAAAAGCAATAAGTGATTCAGAATTTGCTGGGATTCCAACCCAATAGGAACAATTTTATTTTACCCAGCAAACTGTGGACCAGATGCTAAAGGTGAGTTTCATGCTTTCTGTTGTAAGAACAGATTTCTGTCCTCCCCTCCGAAACTCCTTCTCACCATACAAGCCTGTTTGCCTTCTGTCAGTGAGGGTACGTCTCTTTCTCCACAGTAAACTAATTAAGATATCTGTAAAGAAACACTATTCTCTCCCTCCATCGCTCAAGTGGATAATTTCTGATCATCAGCTCACCCACCATGTATCAGATGAACAACAGTGAGGAAGATGAAAGGACTCTGATTGAGGGTGGGAATCCACGAAACAGTTGTCTTTCTTGGTGGGGGAAACTACTGAGCTTACTAATCTCTGATGGGAAATCACAAACTAAAACTTTAGGATGGATTTTGAAGAGAATAAACAAGATAGAACTTGGTATAACAGAACGGTACTAAGCACTCTGACCATAACCAGCCAAAGATACAACCCTGAGTTTAGCTATAAGGAATAGCATGTTGGACTTAACACTTGGGACAAAAAGGAAATAAATCCTGTAGACGCCTATTCACATCCCAGACTATATTTTTATTCGAAAATGTAAAAAGTATGAATTTTTTTCAATTACATCAAAAGAGAGAGGGGAAAAGAAGGGCATTCAGCCAATTTGGCTTTACGTTTTGTACAAACTGCAAAAGCTATTGATGACAAGAGCTTCACAGATAAAAAACATTTTTTTGAGAAAATATGAAACCATAAATTAAAAAACTTGATATTTCCTAATTATAAATTTATTTTAAAATCTTCAAAACAGTGTTAGCTTACTTGAGTGGAAGATACCTCATGATCCTCAGTAGCCTGGGTCATAATCATAAGAGGAAAATAAGAGGGTAACACCATTTCTCAGCGCTATAACACTAATTCAAAGAAGCTGAAATGGCAACTTCTGTCTTGTTAGAGACCTAACAGTTTTGAAAGATTTTTTTTTGTCTGCGAAGCAAAGCAATTAATATAGCACTGTAAATACAACACGATTAATCACAGTCAGCACTTTGCAGCTGCCACACAGGGAAACCGGCCAAGCAAGCCCACCAGCACTAGTCTGATGACCTGACCCAGTGTGATGAATGAAAGGGCTCCAGTTGGTGAAAGACAGCAAACCTGGCCCTAAATGTATGGGTGTGCAATTCCGAGGTACATGTGTTTGACAGTCAAGAAGATTGTCTCACTGGATACCCAAAGAATTGCACAGGGGAAAGTGACAGGTTAACTATTTTGTGTTAAAGCCTAATGACTGATTTATGCTTGTAAAGCAGATAAATAGCAGAATGAAAGGAATTACTATTTTTTTCTCATGCTGCCAGTGGTGTTTCTCTGACAATCCTATATTTCTTCTGTGAAATTCAATTTTAATACTATATCTCAGACAGGGATTCCAGACATACCACACATATTAGCTGAAATTCCATTTCATTGCTCATCCTCCTCTGCTTGTCTGCTAAGCCTATGTATTTCCAGAATTCCTCATTTTTCTCAAGTTTGACTGTACTTTACAAATGCAGGTCAGATCATGTCATTCCACAATAATATCAGCAAATTGAACTGCCCTTTTTTAGAGGGCATACAGTGCTGATTTCACAGATGTGTATCATTAGGCAACTAGTCACACAAAAACGTGCACTTGAGGTCAAAGCCTACATAATCTTTACTTCCTTTCCTTCTCCCCCATATGTGATCATTTGTGTCTCAGGATGCTAC
Organism: Pseudopipra pipra; assembly: GCF_036250125.1. Taxonomy (NCBI): domain Eukaryota; kingdom Metazoa; phylum Chordata; class Aves; order Passeriformes; family Pipridae; genus Pseudopipra; species Pseudopipra pipra. The sequence continues at coordinate 59,421,662 of NC_087552.1, read as the reverse complement.
AGCTCTTTTTTATCTCATCAGCCTCAAATGCAAAGAGAGCTTGAGAACTGCCAAAACTTGCATGTTCTGCAGCTTCACAGCTGTTACGCATATGCTTGAGTGGCAATGACAGAAGATTATATCAAGTGAAGCTCAAAATGGCCATCACCAACTAAGGGGCTGCAAAAATTATGAGATAATCAACTAATCAGCTAATCCGATCCTAAAGAGTCTTTAGAGACAGAGGGAATCGTTCCAAATAGTCCTCAATGCAACTAGAGAAGAAAGAGAAAAGCAGAGGAAATGTTACAGCAGTAAACATCATTCTAATAAAAGAAGGGTGGAAGAAAAAGAAGAGTGGTTGTATTTGGAATAGAAAAGGAACATTTTCTGGTTTGATATGAACATCGAACAAATAAACAGGGAGAAAAGATAACAAGGAGAAAAGTGCTCTGGGTAGGAAATTACTGGAGGGTAGACACTGCTGCAAAACATGCTAGGTATATAGTAACCTGTATTATGTTTGGACAATGAACTAAACAAACTGAAGTTTTTAATTACACTTTTAACTTTCTAAATATAAACAAAATAGGGATTAGCTGTCCAAATCCTTTAGCAAAACTCAGGCTCCCATCTGAATGGCATTATGTCCTCATGAGCTCATGGCTGTAACTTTACAGTTAGCCAAAGCAAGCAGTACAATTTCTATTTCCCTCTATGTCTGAGATATTATTCCCCATAGTGAGGAAACACAGAATCTAATGTAGGAATAAAAATGAGTTATAAAACACTATGATTTTCTTATATTGCTTTTACTGATTTTTTTTTTTGGCACATCACTATCTTCAGCTACAGAGATTCAAAGATAGACATTTAAATGAATTATTATACCAATCATGTATAATTTAAAATATAATAGCATTGTTATTCATTTCTGTAAATAAACTTAGTTAAAGACTGATATAGCTTTGTGAATACTTCCTACTGAGTCAAAGGAATGTAATACTTGCTCTTTATTTAATAGCAGCAATTCCTAAATTTATTTTTTTAACAGAATTATTAATCTTTACTAATTCATAAAAATTAATCAAGGTCAAAAGACATAAAAAAATCTTTACATTTTCAAACTCCATATTATCATATGAATTTTCATCAAGATTAAATCCAGTCACCTTCCTGAAAGACTGATTAAAACATTAGAATATTTGGACAACTAAGTTGTGAAAAATCCACTGCTGGAATTCACTGAGCACAAATAATGAATTAGAGACTTCATCAGTTCACTGAAAATCTTAAAGCAGAAGCATCTTGCCTTATGCCTCTAACTATCCATTTTGTCTATCTGTTTTTCCTATCATTGATGACAGGTTCTAATACTAAGTCTAGTTATGTGTTTTCCTTTCCAAATACCTAAGAGAATAGATATTCTTCTGCTGATGAAATGTCTCATTCTCTACTTTAAGGTATGGAATTAATTTGCATTCCTATTTGTGCTTTTAATTATTTTCTGTGTTGTATTAATATAAGCTCTCCTGAGTTAAATTGCTATTTTCTGTCCACATTTTAAAACCCTGTTGGATGCCCTTTTATTATTTTGCAATCTTCCCTTGGGTACATAACTTCTCTCAATTTATTAGCATCTGCAAATTCCGTTAATGAGCTGTTTGCTTCCACCTCCAGATCACTAATGAAGATTAAATAAAGCTGGATTCTGCACTAACCCTTTGTGTACTGATTCTCCAAGATATCACACCATTGATTCAAATGAAGTGACACCAGCATAAAAGTGGGGGAACTCTGGAGATTAAAACCCTGTAGTTTGATGTGACTACTTCACTCATTTTTGGCTCTGAATGTAAATTTTTTAATTTCATAATTCATAGATTTACGAAGAATTTAGGAATGAATTTTCAATGCAATGCTACATGAGACTATGTAGGATAGCTGAATAATAATAAATTATCATACATTGACACTCAGGCTATTTTAAAGGTAGATTTGGGGATCTCTCCTGACTTTGTGTTAATAACATGCTGTAACTTACAGAGAATCATCAAACATATAGAAATAATAAAGTAGGTGTTAAAAATTATTGTAGCTTCTAATATTAAAAATATCTTGCAAAACTTTGGGTTAACAATTCAAGGAAGTCTAATCTGAAACATGGATAGTCACTTGAATGGCAAGATCTATTAAATGCTGTGCTGAAGTAACCTACAGTAACACTTCAGAAGTAACACTTCAGAAGAGAAACCCTTGAAATACAGAAGAAAATAGATTGATACCCTTTTGATGCAAAGAAATGGAAGGATGCCTAGTTGACATCAAGGAAACTTAAGAATTAAAATAAAAGGAAAGGGGTCTGCTACAAAGCATATTGACCTCAAAACACCAAGTAAACACTACAATTTTCTTAGAACTCCTCTATAAGATTGGGATCATGTGCCACATTAACAACATCCTCTTTCTTGCTAATGTCTGTTTTTAATGGTTTTCTCCCCTCTGAAAAATACAAATAATATGCATTAGAATATTTCTGGAAAATATACTTTTTGACTTTGTGAGTTGCGTATCAAAATCCTCACATAATCAATAGTCCCCAAACTCATACCACACACCTTGGGGATCTTTGGCTAGGGAACATTTATAGGTGATAGCAAAGACTTCCCAGGAGTTCCACTGCTGCAGCATCTAAAAGGTACATGTTGCCTGTTGGACACCTCTCCTGGCTTACTGATCTCACTTCTGCAGAGACAGTAATTTTGTCTTGCCTCTAGTCTTCATGTCAGAGTCCACTTGGGCTTCTTAGAAGTAATTTAAATGGCACAGCTCAGGCTTCCTAGCTCCCCTACTTTTCTAAACATCATCACTGGGCTGGACGAGGGTAGTTCCAAACTAGCAATAGAAATTCATTTTAATGACTCAAAACCATAGTGTGTGATTTTAAAATATTCAGCTATGAAATCTGGAATCTCACTTAAAATTCACTAGTTAGTGTAAAAACATTATAGTCAAGATTCTCAGTAAGGTGTCCTTGCCTGCACAGAGTATGGAGACCCTTTATCAGGAGAAAACAACCCCTGCTTACATCCTAGAAGCTGCCTGCATTCATTCATTTCCCATCCCTGCTCTTCACTTCTCATCTTGTTATTTAATTGAAGATGAATTGAAGAATGCAGAATTCCATAAAATGTCATTTGCTCTGTATATACAGCTACAACCTCTCTTAGCAGCAGTGTAGTCTTACAGTTTTGTGAACAATGAATGGTATAGGAATATTTATTTATTCATTTATTTGTTTGTTTTCTGGTAGTCTGTTGTTTAAGATTTCTGTTTTAAATATTTCTGTGCTGGAATGCATGTCTGGAAGAAGAAGCATCAAAAAATAAACATTCATAGAATCAAGATAATACCTTAAAATTCTATAAACAAAGAAATAGTCAAGAGCCTGGCTGTTATGTGCCCTTCTGAGAGCACCTGGAGGTTATGATGAACAGTAGACAGCATGAGCCAGCTGTGCTGTCATTGTGAATAAGACACTGAGTGTGCTGTCACTGCTATAAATTACTGCCTTTGGGCCCCATAGTTCAAGAAGGATGTTAAGAAACTGAAGAGCATCCAGCAGAGTACTACTAGATGGTCAGGAGTCTAGAACACAGACCCTATGAGGAGACCATGGGAGAGCTGGGGTTGTTTAGTTGAGTTAAGAGGAGGTTAAGGGCAGCCTAATAGCAGCCTACATCTGTTTGAAAGGTAATTAACAAAATGACAGATTGTTCCTCATTATCACAACATCCCCTGAATATCTTCCCTGCAAAATCACATGAGAGGTGTAAATCATAGCACAGGAAAATCTGTTAGACTTTTCAGATAACACAGGACTTGTTCCTGTTCCCTATGGTAAACCATCCTCCAGAGAAACTGGAATTGGAAGCATGGTAGCTTCTGTAGAATTTTTCATCTTCTACTCGTTTCCATGGAAAGATGCATTTACAGTGACCCAATGCCTGCTTTTCTAGTAATTCTTATATAGACGTTAGAATATTTGAAGGACAATGTCTTCATTCTGCACAGTGAAGAGTTAACGAGAAGACACAAGGAAATTTAAAGGCGTAACCATGAACAGTAGATAACTGACACAACCTATGAAAAATTTCTTTGAATTAGTAGCAAATTTAAACTCTATTCTAAAATCATTGCATTATCCAATTTCCCATAGATATGACTTTTAAAGGTTCCAAACAAATTTGAAACTTTGTTTGAGTCTAGAAAGATAGAGGGCTTAAAATCACAAAGTGATTTAAATGATAGGGTGCTTTTTAAGAATTTAAAGACCGCTTCTCTAATTACATTGAGACATATATACACATATATATTTATATATCTTTAATTGTTACTTTCTAGTCTACCAACTCAATGAATGCCTTGCAGACTGAAATACTTTGGTGGTACCATGTTTTAAAGTAAGATTTCAATAAATGTATTATGAAGTATCAAGAAGAAATTAATTGAGCTAAAGTCTCTCAGAAATTTTTTCACTTCCTCCTTTCTGCTACTGGAGGTTAATAGGAGCTTTACCATTATTTTGTATGGGAGATGAGCATCACATCAAGATGTGATACTTTTGAAGAATGTATCCCAGTGGTATTGGAACACAGGTTAGTCAATGGGGGGAAGTGATGAGAGACTAATTGGGAAAGACTGGACAAAAAAGAAGTTAAAAGTTTGAATTGAAACAATTTCTGCTGAAAAAAGAATTCCGGCAGACTCTTTCTTTCTATTAAACTCAAGACTAACACTGTCACGAAACTGGTAAATTATATTCACTGGTGTGCTGGGTTGACCTTGGCTGGACGCCAGGTGCCCACCCAGCCACTTTATCACTCCCCTTCCCAGCCAGACAAGGGAGAGAGCAAAGTGGGAAAACAACTTGTGGGTTGGGATAAGGCAGTTTATTTAAAGCAAAAATAAAGCAGAAGCTTGCGTGCACAAAAGCGAAGCGAAGCGAAAGATAGCAGGGTTTATTCTCTGCTTCCCATGAGCAGCGATGGTCAGCCACTCCCAAGCAGCAGGGCTTCAGCACGTGTGATGGTTTCTCAGCAGGCAGCCATTAGACAATGAATGCCTGCCTTCCTGCTCTGTGCCTTAGCTTGTATATCTGAGCTGACATCATATGGTCTGGAATATCCCTTTGGTCAGTTTGGATCAGCTGGGCCTACTTGTGTCCTCTCCCAGGATCTTGCCCTCAACTGAAGAAGGAATGTTACAGTGTTGGTGCTGTTGTCAGCAGTAGCCAAACCACCAGTGTTTTATCAACACCCTTCTAGCTACCAATGTAAAGCACAGCATCATGAGAACTACTATGGGGAAATGAACTCCAGCTCAGGCAGACCCAATACAACTGGTGTAGCAGGATAAAGAGCACTGTATTGTCATCATAGGCATAATTTGTAGTGTAAGTAACAGCATCAGACATGCTTGTTTTCGAGTAAACACAATTCTCTAAAGTGAATGCAAATCCACCACAGGAAAACAATTAAATATGGAGCCAGGAGGATAATCAAACTATTGGCTTATAGTCAAAGACTGAAAATCTATTTCTTTAGTGTATCAAAGAAAAGCTTATGGAGAGATTTGATCACAGTAAATCTTAAGGGACTAAAAAATTTCATAACAAAAATGGAACAAAAGCCAAATAGTAGGAGTTACAGATAGAAAAATTTAAACTAGAAATAAGTTAAACATTTTACGTAGTAAAAGTTAATAGTCATTGGAACAGACTATGAGGAGTTTCGTGAGTTCTCCATCTCTTAAAATGCTTTGCTTTTAGATGTCACCCTATAGTTAAAACAGTAATTAATTCAGGGAGAAGTAGGAAGGAAGGGGGACTACATGATCTGAGTGTTTTCTGGCCAAATAATCTGATCTAGAATATAATTTGAATCAGTGTGTCAAAAATCACTAGATATAACACAAATGCAAAGAAATGTTTCAATGACATTTAAATGTGAATGTGATACAGAACTGTTTTCTCAATAGAAAAAAATGTTATCTGTTGACTTTTCTAACTAGTTAAGATACTGTGTGAGTTATTGCTTATTAACCTTAAACAAAATTTTATCACACTATCTTTGATATGCTGGACATTTGAATGTCTTTTCAAAATTCTCCTTTTCCGTAGAATTGTGCATACAGCTCAATTAAAACTTCAGGAATGTGAACTATTTTTTAAAGTCCTATAAGCCCTCGAAAGCTTAGAGAGAGCTTAAGAAAAGTAGTTTCAGAAATTCTCCTCCAACTATGTATATGCACTAAATTAAATATGCTTTCATGTACCAAAAGTACTCTTACAAGTTTTCCAGATAAAACAGCTGATTCAAATATATAAAGTTCAAAAGATTTTTTCCTAAAGGGACTCTTTCGCTGCAGTTCACATCTTAGAAAAAGCTTAGTGCAGCTCTCCATTCAAGATCACTTCTTACAACAGTTCAAAAGAGCACAGGGTAGACTTTACAATATATATTTAGGTTGCCTGACGTTATTATTGCTCTTTTTAATTTTCTCACATTCCTTGTTTAAAGAAAACTTATTACTGAAGCTGACAACAATGATGAATTTATCCCTCTCAGAAGATGCTAAACTAACCAAGTTTAACGAGGAAGGGGAAAATCTTAGAAGACTTTAAATTGTATTAAACTTTAAGATTTTTAAAAATATATAATAAAATTTGAAAGAAAATTAGTATTTAGAAAAAATGGGATTTTTTTTTTTTTGTTACTCTACAGTAGAACAAAGCATCCTTTTGATGTAAGATGTGTTTTTGCTTTCTGCATTCCATGTAAGATGAACTCCTGGGGAGTTGGGGTTGAGCCAGGATGGGTGTTCTGCCCATTTTACGGAAGACAGATCATGTTTTGATTCTTTTTTTTTTTTTAATACTGTTAGTAAACTCAAATAAGGATCCCTTCTCATTTCCTTTTCTGTAAGGAGGCAAAAATGGGAGGAGTTAAACTCAAAGATGGACCAAGTATGTCCTATTTGCAAAACTTGGTTTAGAAGAAAAAAATATGCATTTTGTTGTATAAGAATCAGAATTTAAACAGAGATATATAACAGTTTTTCTTGACTACTCAACAATTACTTTATTTGCTTTGTTCGCAGTTCTCCATTCGCCTGTTCATTGTCTTCTGCAATTTAACAGGCATAATTTTTAGAATCCCATATAAAGTAATATCTCTTCCACAAAACATAGATCAAATATCAAATTGTGTCTGGCTACAGTAGCAATAATGATAATCTGTAAGAATAATTTATGCCTGCCTGGCAAGCCCTCTTGAAGGATAGTTTTTCTTGTTCTCTGTTTCGAAAGGTTAACTATCTGGGCCTAATTTTATCAGGAATAACCTGAGTGGTTATATTTTCTTTTAAGGATTTGTATAAAGTAATATTTACCATTCTTTTCAGATTTCAGACTATTTTGCAGTTGCTAAATTTTAAATAATAATAAGTATTAAGTGGCTGTTGAATAGAGAAAGCTTAAGTGCATCTTTTTTTAAGACAAACTGAGAAGGGAAAAATTGATTTTCTTAAAGGGTTCTTGAAAATTCTCAGCCTACACTCTTAGCCTGCTAATATCGTCAGAAATTGCATACAACTGATATTCAAAATAAGGGATGGTAACAATTGTCACATAAAGGGTTTTAGGATATATTCATTTTGTATAAGAATTTATTCTGTCATTTGAGTTTTCTATGATCTGATTCCTTGAGAAGGAGCTTTCTATATGTCGAAGTAGGGGCTCTTAACAATAGTTTTCCACTCAGACTAATGACTCAAGGTTTAACACAAAATATAATTAAAGGGGTGATACTGCCTGCAAGAATGTGTCAAATCTCCTTTCAGATCTGATTCTGTGATACTGTAATGCTCCGTCCAAGGTGGACATGAGAATGAGTTGTTTTCTTTCTCTTTGCAGTTTGTCTGACAACTCAAGGGTTCAAACAAGACCATCATTGTGATCTTTGCATTTATTCTTTGCTCTCCTTGAGATTTCCCTCTGCTAGTCAAAATCTTTTTTGGACTGTTATGTCCAAGCTAAGAAAAGTACCAGCCTGGCCAGCACTTCAGTTTGAAAGGCCGCTTAATTTGATTTATACTATTTATACACACTATTTATACACACTGGTGTTATTTGCGTTCCCTTAGCACTGCTGCATCCATGGTTCAGGTTCAGCCTTTGATCTGCTAAAAATTGTATATCCTCATACAATTACCCATAAGGGTAATTTAGACCCTTCCTATGAGAGACAATTGATTATTTCTACATGTCAAAAATGTCAAATTTCTACATGAAAAATACATTTCTGGATTTGTGCTCTATGTTTTCAAGGATTATTTCTACGATTTTATGATCACACTGAATCCCAGCACTATACTCAAGTATGCCTGTAGTCACTGCCACTGGTGAAGCCCGTGAAAGCAGGGTCTGTGTTCTATAACACCACTAGTGGTAATGTTCTTGAATAACTTCTATCCAGATCTTTGTGCAATCCTACTTAGAACATTCTTTTAAGTTGACAATGAACTTCAGAACTTGCTTTTATCCATCTATATGCTCATCTTGTGGCAGTGTCAACCAGTCATGCAAGATGTTAGAAGTCTTAGTGAAGTCAATATATATGTCTCAAAACTAAAACAGATGACATTTGATTATAATAAATGAGTGGTGGTTCTTACTTATTTGCTTGTTATCTTCTAGATAGGCAGAACTAATGTGTTAGATTAAATATTTTTTTTAGGAATTAAACTTAAGCTAATCTATAATTCATCAGTTTTTCCTCTTAAAAAGTTCTGTCCCCATAAGTACCTTCTTAAAGATAATTGTTAGTGGACACAAGGCAGCCTGAGAGAATCCTCTAAATATAGTAGGTTGATTAAGTTTCTATTAGTCATGCTAAACTGCAGTCTGTTGTTCTTTTTCTGTAAGTTGTGTCTACAGAGTCAGCACAGTCTGCTTTATAGTAAGTGTAGGAATTGGTCATAGTCCAACTAGAGAATAGAGTATATTAAAATCTAATTTATTGTCCTAAAAAACCCTCTGTGCTGCTGTGGCTGTCGTACCAACCTAATAGCAGTCTTACACCTGACTTATGGTTCTGATGTTCATAGGCACTGATTCAAAATAATCCTGATGCAATAGAAGTATTCCCATGGCCGTCACAGGGACCTTTCATCTAAAGCTTGAAACTCACAATGTGAAAACCAAAGGCTGATGGCTTTCATCTAATTCTCCTTACCTTCAAAGTTAACATCATGCCAGTGGGCCTTTCCTTTGTTGAACAGTCAGGAAACAATAATTTAAGTCACATCTTTTCACTCACATGAACTGATAACCTTACTGATTGTTAGGCAATTCTTCTCATTGAAAATGATTAAGAGTAGCTAAGAAGTATCATCCTTGCTGATGCTAAGTGATGGTAATATTAGTTGATCTACTGCCTTAAAATTACCTGAAGTTCTAGGAGACTCTGACAATAGATCAAGGTGCAGTAGGGGTGAAAAAAAAGCTAAGAAAGGTTTGTTCTTAAATTTGATACTTCAACAATAATTGTTTTAACTGATTCTTTCAGAAAGAGTAAATTTATCAAATTTGTAGCACTGCAAAATCACATGGTGGCTTGAATGGCTGCCTCTGACACGGCCTTTGACTTCTTCCCAAGGATATTTAAGTCAGATCAGGACTTTCTATTATAAAATGACTCTACTACCTAAAAACAAGTGGGATGATCATTTGTTGAGCTGTAGTTCAACACAGCTGTTTACTTCTGCACTGCCCAAAACGCAAAGATCACCCCCTTTTCTGCCATGTCCCTCAGAGCTCCTGGGAGCATGGGAAGCCCTGAGGAGTGGGAGAGCCTGTTTGCTCAATAAACAGTCATTGAAAGTGTTGGACACAATCATTGTTGGGCCATATTAGCTTGAAACCCAGATTTATTCCATATCTGAATTTCTTACTGAAATTACACACAATAAAGGTATTTCTAGAATTATTGCCATAGGTATAGTGAGGAAAAAAAAAACAAACACCAAAAAATAAGCTCTCTATATTTCACAGTAAGTGAAGCACAAAGCCTGGTGGATAATGTATGACTTGGTTTTCAACCAAATTTTGTAAGGCGATCTTCCACTTCTGTATTTCACAATCTTCACTTTGAATGAGTGCCCCTCTCCACTGCTATTATGTGACAATATCTTAAAATTCCAAATAACTAATAAGAAAGATGACTAATTGAAGTAACTTTTAATTCCTTTGTGGCACCACCCTGAAAGCTGCACCATGAAAATAATTGAACTGCCAGTGATTAATATTGTAGTTAATTTTACTGCAGATGAGATTATAGAAAAGATAGAGCAACCCTTACAGACAAAAGAGAAGTAATAAGTAAATGTCAGGACTGCTGTGGAAGGAAATTCAAACCTATTATTTACTTTATGTCTTGTGGTTTATTTGCTAGCACTTTCTGCAGTCTTTCCATTCAACTTTTTATTATAATTTTTATTATAATTTTGAAGTTATTTTCACAAGGAACTAAAAAAAGTGTAAAAAATATGTATACCTGCAAAACCATCCAGTACTAGTAGAGAAATTCAATAAGAATGTGATGTGTCAGAAACAACTATTGTCAACTACTTTTCAGTGACGAACTTCCAAGCTGTCAACATTTATTTTAAAACACACCACTTGTAAATTTAGAAATCCAAGTTACCTCTGATATTTTCTAGTGAAATCTATAGCACTGATGCTAGTCCTGTTGGAATGAGCTTAGAGGCATAGAAATTTCTTCTTTAAATGCTTCAGAAATGATGTTAAAGTGTGATTTAAAGTAACAGGAAATTAAAATATTTCCACTTGGTAAATACTTGTTAATTTTTTAAACACTGAAATTATATGTACTGTGGGTTTGCAGTACTGTCTAGTATGACTTTACTTATTTATATAAACTGAAGAAAATTTCATCTCATGCTTTATAGAATCATAGAATGCTTTTGGTTTGGAAGGGACCTTGGAATATCATCTAGTTCAACCTCCCCTGCAATGAGCAGGGACATCTTCAACTAGATCAGGTTGCTCAGAGCCTCTTCCAACCTGATCTTGAATGTTTCCAGGGAGGAGCAAGGACAATGGGACTACCTCACTAGTCCTGCCCTGGGTGAGGCAAGAAAGCATTGGTAGCTAAAAATGGTTGACACTCTGCTGAGTAACACAAATATTCCAGGTTTATCCTCCACCAGAACTGAGTTTGTGGGGCATCACAAAGGTATTCCGGAATCCTGGCTTCTGCTCTCTATCTCTACCTGCAGAGATGCTTGAAGGTCTTGAATGTCGAACCTATACAGAAAAACCTCTCCTAGTGTCAAAGCTGGATAAGTCAGCTAACACTCTTTGTTCTGGACTTGCTACAAGTTTCAAAGCCATAAAAAAATACATGAAATAGATTTCACTCAACTGTTTAGCCATTGTGATATTAAAGACAGATGGGCTTAAAAGAGTAGTTTTTCTGGTGTTCAACTCAAAAGCATAATGGATTTTTATATTAGGGAGCATGGTCGCAAACTTAGAGAATTATAATCCTTTAGATGTATTTTAATACAGTGAAATTGTACATTGCATCAAATAACAAAAGAATTGTATTCATTTAGTCAAATGAATTGCCTAATCACACCTGGTGCTCTGACCATGATGTGAATAGTTTCAATTTACTGTAAAGGAATGAATCTTACTGTAATATAAATTAATGGGTGTGAATAAGAAGGAAATAAAAAAATATTTTTTTATTCTTCCCTGAGAACTTTCAAATCTGCATCTTATGAAAAGCAGCATGAAGTAGAGAGGGAAGGAAAATTATTAGGTTGTTTATAATTGACATGTTTAAATATGATTCACTGTGCGGTCTAATGGAAAAAAAACACAGTTGTTTTCCTTAAAAGAAGCATCTTTGAAGAACACAGCTCAGTAGTTTGCAAGTCCATCTGACAGAATATGCTGAGAGCTGCAGCTTCAGTCCTTGATTTGAATTGCCAAATACTTAATGTTTCCTATTGTGGTGACCCCATCATTGAAGATACAAAACATCTCAGTTCCTTTGTGTCCATTGCTTTGGGACATTTTAAGTCAGGCAAAAGGTGTGAAACAGAGTTACCTAAAGGAAAACTTTACTGTTCATATTCAGGCATGTAAACAGGTGGGCTGATTTCTCAGCAGTACCCAGCATCTGCAGAAGGTAAATCAGTTTGCTTTAATGTCCAGATAATAAGTGAGAAATTTCATTCCATGAAACAGGAATATTTTGATACAGAATGAGTGATAACTTTATGAACTCTGTAAAAGATTAGACTTTCTGGTTGGCTTCTGGTTTCATTTTGATCCTATATCTATTTATGGATTTTCTGTTCTGAGTGAATGCATTGTCTATCTGAAGTTAAAACTGACATTTTTGACTAACTTAACTGTTTCACATGGCTTTTCTTGTTCTTCTCTGCCAATGTTCCAAAGCTTGGCCACTAAAGACTTACTCCATACTAGGTCTAATGACATATGAGAAAAAATCCTGAATATTCCAATCTATTTTCCAGGGCCATCTTGATGCATAAACAATTAGAGTATCTCCATGAATATATTTGCGATATTGTCCTTTTCCACTGAGGTTTCTTGCCAAACATTATGTGGGTGGCTTAGCTGTAAAGGTGACCCACATCTTTCAATTTCACAATATATTCTGACTTGGAAGGGACCCACAAGGATCATAGAGTCTGACTCTTAAGTGAATGGCCCACACAGGATCAAACCTACAACCTTGGTATTAGTAACATTACACTCTAACCAACTGAGCTAATCTCAGGCTGTTTTTTTTATTTTTTATCAACAGCTTGTAACAGGTAAGAGCCCTAGCTGCAAATGCTGTAAAGAATTGTGTGTCTGAAATCTAGCCTTCCTAAACATCAGGTGTACAACCTTTTTGCACACAAGTACTTAGAGAATTGCAAACATTTTATCATCTTTTATCAGCCTAATACACACCATTATCCAAGAGGACTCACATTTAGATCTAGAGTGAGATTTTAGGAGTGTGATGTTATCCATCCACTCTTTTGTCTGCCTCTGGAGATTCAGGAATGCTTATACACCCGCTGTTGCTTGTTAAATCATACATGAGCTGTGAGCAGTTCAAGTAGTGACTCTCATCTAGATTTCACACATTAAAAAGACTCCTTAGGTTTCAAGATCCATGAGCAAATGCCTTTTTTTTCCCCTGTCTGTACAGTGACTGGAGATAAAAGAGTCAGGGATACATCCATGCTGGAGGCAAATGGTAATAATCTGTTTTTTCCCTTATATCACAGGGGGAAAAATAACAGTGCAGATAGATATGGCAGACAGTTTAACCCTGAAATACTCAAGTTGCTGTGTTTGGAATGCACACAAAAACAAAAAAACCCACTAAACAAACCTTCTGTTGGTCACTCACTGTATGCTGAAAGTGTAAAGCTCTATCAGTTTCAGCTCTTGCACTACATTACTCTTGCTCTGTGTAAACTCTGACTGTGAGTAGATCAGCCCAGGTGTACTATGGTGCTGCAAGAGCGAGCCCGCACCTTGCTGGCGAAGAAGCAGTAAATAACAGAAGCCACCCAAGAAAGGGAGACTACATTTTCACTCTTTTTTCAATCTAGATTTATACACCAAACACATTGAAAAATTTTGAAAACACATACACTGTTTTGGTGATCTTTTAACTGCAACTGAGATAGTAGTTATCTATAGAGGATGCAAGATCGAAAACATGGGTAGAGATACCGTTTGGAGAAAAAGGAGACATTCCATTGTTACAGGTCTTTTCAAGTAAGCTGGTGCTAGGTTAAGATTTTTTAATTCTCATCTCATAAGGTAAATTTTTATTCATCTGGTTATCTTTATGACCCTTTTCTAAATACATTCAGGTTTGGATTTATACTTGTTAAGTAGCATCCACTGCCACTGCCCACAGAAACTGAGATGAGGACTGTTGTACTGGTACTTTGGTAGGCATCCTTGCAAAAGCTTAAGATACAATTCTTTTTTTTTTTCCCAGACACATCCAATTACTGTTTCAAATAGTCTTATAATGACTTCATATTCCTAAATATTCCTCCCCGTTGTCAACTGATGAGAATCTTCCACGTTTTTGTATATGTTTCCTATATCTAGAACATGAAGAAACCAGCTTACATATTTCAGAGAGAAAAGCGGGGGTTTTAGAATGGAAAGATAAATAACTAATAACTAAAATCATATAAATAATTTATTCTTAAGAGTATAATTTCTTTATTTATAAAGAAACTAAATCATGATCTAGTTCTATGTATTCTATGAAATTTCTATAATTTTATAGAAATGTTACTGCAACTAAAAGTGAAATCAGAGTTTTATTTACATGAAACGGTCTCAGAGATTAAAAATACACATAATACCAAATTTCTTATAAGAATTTGCTTCTATGTTTTTCTCTGTACTTCCAATAATTTAGTGACTCAGTGTAATTACTACTTCTTCAAAAATGTGGAGGTTTTTTTCCAGCTGTTTACACAGTGGCCCTATCCTGTCATTTTGGGATGTATTTACTCTTCTTTTAACAATTAGGATGTCTAATCAAAATGTTCCTTATCTTTTTTTTTATTTGTTAAAATTTCTCATCAGTCTTCACAGCTTGTAAAGCAGGAAATAGTGCCCATCATTAAAGCAAAATGCAGAACATTCTTTTGAAAGAAGAAATGATTAAACACATTAAAAAAAGAAGTGCCACTAACTGACAATTTCAGGATTAAATGACTAAGACATCTGGTTTTAATCTTTACACATCCATCACCTGCATTTGCTACACAATTAAAAACCTCATAAATAGCCACTGTGTGAAGAAGAGCTTTTCAGTTTGATAACTCATACATAATACTCTATAAGTGAGTGCATCTTGTTTTAATTCTACAGGTTATACATATTCATGAACATCCAAATTCACACAAATGAGTAAAAAGGTGTAGAAAGAAAAGCAATCTTTAATTGGGTAATGATTAACAGAATTATTTACTAATTGGGTGTATTACAGACGTGTGTTCACGCTGCTGTACTGTACTTAAAGACCTTGCCAGTGATTCCAGCAGAAGCCCACTAATTTAAGAGCTTACTAATTTGTGATTATATAGCTACAGAGAATACAGTAGCTTGGATTTGAAAATTACCATTTGTTGTAATTAGACAGTAATGCAGTCTAATTGCTTCAGATATTTTGTACATTTTGTTAAAAGAAGAGAGATGATTATTACACTCGACTAAGTTGAAAAAGAGGATATTTACAAAAAAAGAAAAGCGTAGCTGGCTGATCTTTAAAAAAGGTTTCCTTTTACTGTTCCAGCAGACAATTGATTCACATTTGGAGTTCTGCTGCTATTCCAATTACACTTCTCTGTTTGATTTTCCAGTAAAATGGAAAGTAATGGAAATAAGTATGGTTTCACCAATATAGATACATGGGTTTTGGACTTCACCTCTCACATGCTTGGGTTTTTTTCTTGGACCACCAATACCTTGCCTGCGTATTTTTGTGGGTGCTATTAATGCTAGATATTCCCAAAAGGAATAACAGCCTGATTCTGGGAAGAATTTACTCTTCAGTTCTCATCCTATGCATATCCACAGTTTTTCCACCTACCTGTAATTCTCACAAAGAAACTGCAGCATCAAAGAGAAAACAGTATTTGAATTTGTCTGGTTAGATATAGATGATAGTGATAGAGATGCCTTTAAAGGTATAAATATTTTTTGGACTTATGCTGAAAAATTGGGAAAGAAAAATGTCAGAAATACAAATATTTTTCAGAATAGACAACATTTGATACCTAATTGTTTCTGTCTTTAGAGATATGCTGAATTATACAAGCAAGGCTGTGAGAGACAGTAAATAAAAGATTATTATTCAGAAGACAACGTGTGCAAAAGTAGTTTCAGAGCATGACTGGGCTTTTGAGGACTGCTTGGTTTACTGGGAAATGGCAGATGAAAAGAATTGAGGGCCCTATATACCTGTATAACATTCTTCCAAACAGGCCTACAGACATCTTAAAAAGCAGTTTAGAGAGCTCAATATTTAGTTATTGGTTATAATATTGGTTATATTCAGATATAACCAATGAGGTAACCTGTGGAAAATGTCTACATCATTTACCTTTGTCAACTACATTTGAGAATAAATAAAGGATTCTGACCAGTATATCTTCAGCAAATTATGTGCTATTGTCAGATTTCAAGCGTCACTGTAAAGTCTAAATTAAATTATATGGCTTCCCACATTACCCCTTCCCACAGTGGGTGAGTTCTGCCCTCAGTGCTGTTTTGTACACAAGGATGTCACAGCTGGGATGTTACAGTTTCACCTTCTCTCTAATGCGGGTATAAATACTTAAGTTTCATCATCTCCTTAAGTAGAAAATTATTACTGTGAGTTGGTGCCTGTGTCTGTTCCTGGAAATCTGTGTAATCTACCAGCGATTCTTAAGACAAAATTCCCAGGTTTTGGTCACCTAAAAAAAATGGAAAAAATCCTCAACCCTGAAACCTTTTGTGTATTTTTTCCTACTACTAGCAATGTCTGTAGGTGTATAGGAACTGTAAATCAATATTCTAATGTAACATGGTTCAGAGTTTTCCTGACTTTTCTGAAATAACAGTGATATAGTTTAAAGTGCCACCATTAATCCACATTAAGCTGCTTGGCACCCTTTCCATTCTTAACTACACGAGAGCAGACCAAAAGTCCATCAGTCTGGCACCTTGCCATCATGAGCAACTCCTAACAATGGCTTCAAAGGATGGTGTGAAATCCTCAGAGTGAACCTTGCTCCACAGACTGTTTCATGAAGAGGACGAGAAGACCAGTATTTTTTCAGTCCATGTGGCAACTATTTTATTTCCAAAATCTCTTGGTTAAAGCAATTATGATATTAAAACTTTTCTGATTTTACTATACTTATTTTTATATATACCTCTAAAATAACGATCACTGTAATGTTTAAAAATGATTGCTATAAGAGACCACCTTCACACTCCAGCAAATGTAACATCCATTCAGACAGAATTACTACTGGATCTTGTTTTACTTATTTCATAGAGGGCAATTTGCGGATTTCACATAGTCCCTGAAAACTACATTACTGACAAACAACATGTAATATATCAATACAAAAACCACACCATCACAGATCCGGCAATCACTCAAAGACAGCCAGCATTTATTGTTTTCTACCTTTACATTTTCCAAAGGAGCACCCAAGGGTTAAAAACAAAATTTTAAAAAAATTAAATTGCTTTGGAGCTAAGCACTTCTATGCCAAGTCTCAGCATGGAAGGAATTTTAGCTGCTGAGCAACCTCATACAATAGTGCTTTAGAATAGAAATGCCAAAGAACAGACCCTTAACTACAGTATTGTAGCTCTGGTATGGGTGCCACTGTGATGAAAGTACTCTGATATAAAAGTGTCTGCCATGAAAATAAAGACAGAGAGACGGCTTTGTAGGTGGAACTTGTGTTCTTTTATGTAAAGACTGACCCAGGCAGTCAGAAGGGGAGAGTAAGAGGGCAAGGACCACATTATGTGGGCACGTAACCGCCTGAGTGGGGAGTCAGAGAAAGAGTGTTGTGCAAAAAGGGAATTATTCTAGCATCATTTCCCACACCTGTGGTAACATTAGTGATTTTTCACAGCTTTTCTGTTTGGTTGGTTGGTTTGTTGGTTTGTTGGTTTTGTTTTGTCTTTTTTGTTTTCCCCCAAAGATCAGAATAAGGTTATCTGCATTTTTTTAAAACTTCTTAGGCTTCATGCAAAATGTTGTGTGGTACTTTTAGAAATAATATAGGACTTAGCCTAGTAAGATGCTGAAAAGCATGATGTTTTAATAAAGAAAAGTCCTTTGTCCTTGAGCAGTGCAGATGATGTCACATCAGCCTCATGAATGTATGTAGAATTACCTACTTAAAAAATCTTCTGTGGAAATACTTCTGCTTCTCATGCAAAAAGGAGGTTTTAAGAAGATTACAGACCTAATTAAGTGAAACTTCAGATGTTAGATATAACAGTGACTTTAAAGAGGAAGAGTTTAGGATTAGCTGAACCATTTTCCACTTATTTTCCAATATTTCTGTAGCTGAGATCTGTTCAGTTAAAATGCACAGTTTTAAAGGGAAAGAAATAGCAACCACAGAAGTTCTGCTCTTTTCTATTTAGCAGAGTAATCATGGAGGCATTTGAGCTATTAACGAATACTCCAAACTTACATATACCGGTTTACCTACAAATCTTTTTCTTTTCTTTCTTTTTTTTTTAATTTTTTATTTTTTAGTCTCATATAAGATGAACTAACTATATTACCAAAGCATTGATGGTATTCCTTGCAAAGCTTCCGTTGGATACTGGGAAAAAAAGGAAATTGGGCTAGTCAAATCTTCTGGGTTTGTATTTTGGTGTTGTTTTTTTTTTTTTTAAGAGGGAAGAGAATGAAAATTCATACTAAGAATTAAAGAAATTTAAAAAATAAACTCATACCAACTGCTGAATATTTCTTTTTGTCATTGTTGCCAGGTTTGTCACTCTATGCAAGCCAGCTTCCTATGAATTCAGAAAATTATTTCAGTCAATGCATACTGTATTGCCAAAAAACAGTGAACGTATAAAACCTATAAATCTGTAAACCCTAAAATCTGTGATTATTTATGAATATTTGAATGTACTTCACTTACATGGGGCTTGGTATATATGGTTTTGAAATAGAAGGCTCATGCCTGAATTAATGCAAATATATGAGAATTCATGCAATTACACTGTCTGTTGATAGACCTTATCTAGAAACGCCAGGAATTATATGAAGATTTTGCTAGTCTTGTGAAATAACTAGAAGTCAATATTGTAGGCAAGAAGTTAATCAATCCGCATAGGCTAAAAGCTAGACAACCTTTTATCTTTGAGAATGTCTTTCATCTCCTAGTTCTCATCTCACAAAGGTCATATTATGTGATTTTAATTCATTTCCTGATACTGTTTTAGAACTAAGAGATATTTAGGTTCATCCAGAGCGTCAATACCTAAACCAACAGGGTGGCTTCTAACAGGGAACATCTGTATATTAACCACTTTAATTTTTACTGGGTGGAGTCTGTATTTTGCCACTTGAGGGCATCCTGTCATAATGTTGCATTATAGAGAAGCACATCTAAATTTCCATCAAAATAACAGATTTCTGCCGAAACAGTGGTATTTACCAAAACTGCTGATGAAGCATTTGAAGTGACAATTTGCTGTACTAAATAGACATTTCCAAGACCGCAGATCAAAGCAGGTTGTGTTTCAGGAAATGCTAAGTCAACAGAGAAGAATAAGTATCACATATGCAAGCAGATGGAATTTGCCTGGCAAACACCAATGTAGACTTCACAGATGTGTAGAAGATTTGGCAAAATTTGGTTATGACACTTAAACAGTTGTACCTGTGCATGCATGCACAGACAGCAAATGGATTTACTTCTGTTCTTGCTAAATCATATGTATTTTAGCTTTCAATAATAAGAGTGATGGCAAGGGTTGCAAACTGGAAAAGACACCAGGCTGAAATAATGCAATAAAAGGAACTATTTCAGTTAGTTGAGATCTCTGTACTCTTTTAAGTGTATGGCAATTACACTAATAAGTCAAGTCTTAGATGCTTGGAGGATCTGTGACCACAGTTTTTAAGAAATTCTGCAGTGGCTATCACAACCAGATCACATTATCTATTGTTCTACTAGTCAGTGATATTATAATTGCATTATTGTACAGATTTCTACTAAAAACGTCACTGTAAATTTTTTCCTTGTTTCTTTCTTCAATTTTTGGTCACTTACATATACAAAAAAATCCTTTTTAGCATCCAAGGTTATGTACAAAACTTTCAGTTCTTTCTATCTTTATTATATTTGACTTCGATGCTGTCATAACATATTTTCTTTTTGCTGGGCTAGAAGTTTTGAAACTTAAGGGCACACAAGTTTCATTCACCAGGGGTATTGACTATAGTCTGATATCAGATCCTAGTCGTGAATTTATTAGCCTTGGTGGTAAAGCAATGGGGCACATCACATTTATTTTTCCTCTCTGCAATAGCTTCCTGCATACTAAATAAGGAGCACTGATTATGAGCTGTGTCAAAGTAAGATTTCCTCTTTCCATACTTGGCCCTCAGCCTTTTTTCTCTCCCACCTTATAACTTTTTTCCACCTAGTTCAGAAACCACATGCTGTCCCTTTATTAACCTGCCATTTAATCAGCCCTTCTCACTAAGCCCATAAACACAACCCTCACAATAAAACTTTATGTGCAAGAAATATGCTTCTATTTAACAGTCAGTTTAACCTCTCCTGCCTTTCATTTTTCTTTCCCCTTCAAACGATAGTCACATGGGGAAAGAGACTCATTCACACTCCTTTCCACATGTTCCTTTCATTTCCAATCACAGTGGTCAACTGACTGAAGTCCTCCCAAGGAGGATTTCAGACTGCTGTTTTATTCTGAATCCTCTAAAACACCCTACTACTTGGTGGCCTCCCCACTAAAACCCTGTCCCACAGCTGTAGATTGGCTGCTTGCTCTTGCTCTGGTCTGTTCCACATTTCTTATGTTCCTATAGAAAAAGGATTTGGGAGAGCTACCACCTTCAGCTTTCCATGCAAGTGAAGCCACCACAGCATTGCCACTGCAGGTGTGAGGATAAGCCATTGTCGAGTTCCCATTTTCCACTGTGAAGTACCTCTGTCTTCCACCCTCTGCTGAGGTGTAGAAGTGGGCTTCCAGCTCCATCACCCTACAGCATCCTGTCATCAGCCAACTTCTTCTTGGTGTGATCCTGTCACTTGTCCTCACTGCGGAGCATAGGGAACAAATGAAGTTATGGAGTTTCAGGTTGACACCTGTCATTTAGACTAGGCCTTGCAATCCCTTTCTTTAGCCTCTTGGCCCATGAGGTCGTTCACAAAGTCTAGTTCTTTCTTAAGGCAAACACATGCCCAAAGAGCTGTGGCATTTTCTGATGAATTCTTGCACTTTTGAAACTGGCATCCTTAAAATTTCATTATAGCTAAAACAAGCTAACATGTTCATTCATGAAGACCAGCTTCTTGATAGTGCAGCCACCGTAACATCACCATCAGGGGGAGAAGGCTATGGAAGCACATCAAGAAAGTCTTGCAGACTATTCATCCTCTTCTCACTGCTCTTCCCCAGGCATCTGTCACTGCTTACCATTGGAGAGATGAGTAGTGTGGCCTTATACAGTTGCTTTGTATAAAAGAGAGATTTGAAAAAAACCCACAAATTATGTGGACATACTTTCCTGATGAACCAAGAGAAAAATAAATATCACTTTGTCTGTTTCAGAACTTCTGAGCAACAAACCATTGAAAGTTAAAAACAGGAAGATGTTCTCTTGAATAAAATCAAACGTTCTACCTTCATGTGTTCACCACATGTCCATGATTGAAGGATATGCTGCTAATGATAAAGAAGAGAGATCTAGATCAGCCTTATATACCTCTCTATGGCACTAGAGTCTGATCCATTATAAGGTTCAAATAAATGCATCCAAATACTTACAAAGGATCAAGATCTCAGAGGAGAATATTTCCAAATGAAGAAAAAAAATAAAAAAAAGATTAAGTATGGCTTTTATAACAGCAAAAAGAAATCTAGAAATAATGAGTTAACAGTTAACAATTATTTTTTATTTTAGAAAAAAGTTTGTCCAGCCCATTTAAACTCATCTGACATACTGCATAAAAGATATTTTCTCAGGCGTCTTAAAATATTTCATAATTGGAAAGAAAAAATTGACACTTGGGAGTAAATTCTACTCCATCCAAGTAACAAGCTGCTCATTCTCCATGAAATGAAATGAAATGAAATGAATGCCATGGCCTTTTAAGTGGCACAGGGGAGTTATTTATTATGAAAAGAAAAGTAGAAATAATTCTGGAATCCAGATAACACCTTTGACAATAAATACCTCACTGTACATGAGCCCTCAGCATTCATTTCCACATGAAAAATTCTATCTCTCATGTTTACATATGCTCTATTCTAAAAAATGTGTTTCTTTTCTTTAAAAAAAATTTATACACTGCTCTGACATTGGCATTATGTGTCTCCTGGAATTCGGGGTCACAGCCATGATGTCAATATCAGCCTATCATCAGGAATAAGTGCAGGAACACCTGTTTCCAGCTATGTAACCCTGAGGTCTTTAAAAACTGAGCAAATAATATCAAGTTATTTTAAATACTGTGAAGAAAAAATTCATGACTGTTTGTAAAATGATTTTATATGTGCTTAATTTCAAGTGCATAAGTAGTCCCACTATCTGTGGAATGGAAGTCACTGATGGAAGTAAATGTGACTGTATTGACAGATTTGGAATGTGAGTGATGAAAAGTTGCTGAGAAGACCATAAGATTAAACCACATATTAGTTGCCAATTTATACTGCCACATGAATCTTCTCCAAACTTTTTTGTTGAGTGACACTGTTTTCCTACACCCCATCTCCATCACCTGAAATTGGTACCCAGAAAGACTCTCTTTTGTGATATACTGGCTCTTACCTTGGCAATGGGATTGAAGTGTGAAAAGGTTAGTACATGCTTGAGATCTCTTCCTGCAGAAATATAGATTCACCAGTGCACTCCAGAGAGGCTCTTAGAGTGGTATAAATTGGTTCAGGAACACAATGTACCCCAGTACGGCTGCCAAATATGATATAGTAATGGTCATTACATATCTTTTCACTTACTGCTGACATATGACCTCCTCTTATACTACCACAATGGCTCAGAATCAAAGAAAAATAAAGTGACTACTCAACAGCAAAGTGTTTGGTCTGTGCCATTTGTCACAGCATGCAGCACTAGGCGTATGCTGTAAATCTCATGCAAAGATGGAAATATTGTTCTAGTCCGTGCTTGTATATGAGTGTTTGCTGTCTCTACAGATTTTCTTACTTTTATGTTTATCTAAAACCCCAAAAATAGACCAATTTAAAAATGGATTTTTATTAGTCCATGGCTATTTATTGATACTACAGACTGGAAATAACAGTCTATCTGTGAAAAACCAATTGTAACACATTTAATGGAGATATATATATGTATAAACTCCTAGTTTTATTAGCAGTATAAAAATAAAAAATACATCAAGACATTCCCTCTTTTTGTGTGATGATACCCAGTCCATAAAGATACACAATAAAATCTTAATAGGGAGTGTTCTATATGTTTAATTTTAAACTTTCCTTTGTTTTAAATGCTAGTATGTCCCAACTCTACTCATCATATTACTTTTTAGGATATCAAAATACATGACAAAATATTTCTTCTTAAAGCAATGACTGTAAAAAAAGGGGCAAATTTACAGCCACCTTCTTTTCCTATATGAGCACTATCTGCTGCTTTCTGTATTGTTTATGTTAATTGTAAAGTCAGTAGGAATCATTATATTGACATAAGATATTGATTAGTAATATTCCTAAACTCACTAATTTCTTCTGGCAATACATTGAAAAAAGTGAATTCTTACCCTCTGTTGAAATTTCTCCTGGGCAGGACTACACGACTTGTGAAAACTGTAAGAGCAAGGCACAAACCCCTCTTTTTCTATCTAGATCTTACAGCCTCTGCAGATTTGAACAGAAAACAACATTCAAATGATACATGATTTGTTCTCAGGAAAGGCCATTTAACTACAAGGTCATTGATCTGTTGGTCTTAACACAACACTTTCACTGTTATTAAACCATTTAATGCAATATAGTTTTTTATATCCTATATCTACCAGGCAATTATTCTCTATGTTTGGATCTGTGTAACAATTAGCTAAATCCCACCTCTTGATCTCCAAGATCTGTCACAGAGCTTGAAACATGAAGAGAATGTGCCTTGAGGACCCACACAAACAGGTTTGTTCTCTGGGATGTTCTTTCTCTAAGGGCAAAAGATCTCTTCCATGGTGGAGATGGAACTCTGATCTCTCACCTTAAAACCAGAAGAGACCTGATAAGATGCATCCCATAGTTGTAAGGGAATTGGCTGATGTAAGTGCCAAGCCTGGAGTAAAGATGCCTTTGGGGTGACCTAATTGCAGCCTTCCAATACCTGAAGGAGGCCAACATGAAACATAGATAGAGACTTTTTACAAGGGCATATACTGATAGGACAAAGGGCAATGGCTTTAAGCTGAAAGACAGTAGGTTTAAATTAGATAATAGGAAAAAATTCTTTACTGTGGGGGTTGTGAGGCTCTGGAACAGGTTACCCAGATAAGCTCTGGATGCCCCATCCCTGGCAGTATTTAAAACCAGGTTGGATGGAGCTTTGAGCAACCTGGTCTACTGAAAGATGTTCCTGCCAATGGCAAGGGGACTGGAACTAGAGGAACTTCAAGGTTCCTTCCAAAATAAACCATTCTTCGATTTTATAATTTTATGATTCTATGTCTTTGCTTTTGCAAATGCTAACATTGATTTCCATATGCCTATTGGAATATGAGAATACAAGATAATTTGGAAGACTACATTCATGATTTTCATGACATATCCTGTAGTCTGTAATTCAAGCTTTGTCATGCTCAGTATAATGAACTATTAAATACAAATAATTAGGGACTCAGTCAGATGCTTTTTAGACCTTTTCTACAGAAGTGGAATGGGTACATTGAATGAAACTGAAAGACAATGAACACAAAACTAACTGCAAGAGGGCAAACATAAAACTGATTAAAGAGAACTTTATATATGTCACCTGTACCACAAGATATTATTGAGGATAGCAGTGTAACAGATTACAGACAAAGACAAGGTGAGTGGATGAAAAAAATAATATTCAATTGCATCTGGAAAGATTAAGAAATTTTATAAACACTTGTAGATATACTGTGAAACCACTTTGTGAAATGACTGTTTCACTCTTTCATATAAAATCTGAAAGTCTTGGGTGATGGTTTGTTGTAAAAGCCTTCTTTCATGCTGTTAGGTGTCTCTATATCCTCACTATGCTGAATGCTAGAAAGTTATAGGTTTTTCAGAAAAAGAATGTTCTGGTGTGAAACATTTATAGTGAAAACTGCTGCTATAATTGTGAAAAAAAATTAAAATCTCCACAAATAATGTCTTCAGTAGTTACTTACTGGTCAGAAAATTGATAGAGATACATAAAATGTACTCATAAATGTAGCCGCAGTGTAAGTGCCACTGAAAAACAACCATGCAAATAAGTTTAATTTGCCAAATAATGCTTTCTGAGAGCATCTTAAGGTAGATTTGTGTTGAGAGGAGGCTGATCATTCACTTAGAACGAAAATGAGTTTGGGAATGAAAAGTAAATCAGCTGTTGTCTACTTTTACATCACTAAAGCAGGGCATGTTTCATTTCACCAGCTTAACTGTAAAATAAAGATAATTACAGGCTAAAAGAGAAATTACAGCAGAGATTGTTTTCCAGTTTTGGTTGTGGAGGTTTCAGTAATAATAATTGCTTAACACTCCGTGTTCTTTGTTCTTTCTGCAGTTCTGAGGTGAGAGAGACCTTTGCAGAGCATAGTGATTCTTTCAATTTCAGATACATTTGAATTTGATATATGGTGCATTTGATATTTGATGCACCTCAGCTCTCCTCTGCTATTGAACTCAGTGACACAACTTTTACCATTCCCACACATTTTGGCCATTGTGTTTCAAACAACTGTCTTTAGTATCACACACTTTATTTCCATATGTTTAAGCTCCTCAGGGCAACTGCAGTATCCATTTATTTGTTTGAAAGACACATGGTCCTGTCTAGAGTTCTGGTATCGTTATAATGTGCATAAAAAATTAACAGATCTTCCTTCCCCACATTTTCGTTTCTCCTCGATACTCTCTCTCTTTTCCCATTTAACCTCACATCTGTTTTCACTCCAGAGTTTCTCCTTCTAAGCTGACCTGTGCTACAGGAACATGAGCCTGGTTCTCTTGGTTGCTTAGTCCCACACCCAGCATCCCGTGATAGCTCCCACAAGATCAAGAAGTCTCTTCTCTGACCATAGCTTGAATTCACACTGTCTTTCTAGCTCTCTATGACTCATTGCTTTTAGAAAAAGAGGGTATTTTTTTCTGTGCTAACCACAGTCATGGAAATTATTAGTATAATGTTAGTCAGATAAAAGGAGTACACGTGAAAAAATTTTAAAGGACCTGAAGTGAATTCTAGAGTTGGATTCACAAATTCAGACTCATTTGTTGGTTTGTTTTTAACCCTTCAAGAAGTTTGGCTGTCATAAGCTGTACTGATTTGCCAGTAATGAATCTCCATTGGGAGCAAGCATTTTAAACTTCAGTTTTTAAGATATAACCTAAGGTGTAATATTATGAAGTATAATGTGCTTTTAAGCTATATATTTCTTATTTATTAAAATGAATAAATAAAGTGTATGCTGAGTGACTTTGATGTAATATTTTAAGAAATGGGTCTTTGATTTTAAGAATTACACAAAATAGGAGTAATATAATAATTTAAATTTTATATTTTGGCTGTCATGGGTAATCTATGATATTTTTTGAACCATATTCTATAAAAAATAGTGAAGTGTAAAATTTACTTAAGACAAACTTCAGATCAAGTACATAAAATAAAAGCCTTATTAAAGTGTTGGATTTATTTATTGTTTGAAAGGTAAGCATTTAACAGATATTCTTAATTTTTTTGCTGAAAACCATTAATTGTTCAAACATTTGTTATTCTCTTCACCTAAATTACACATCTAATATAGAAACATTAAGCAAAAGTCTAGGTTTCTAATACAGTCATGGTAGAGAAAGCAAAGTTTACCATTGCCCTCTGAAGGAAACAAAACCATTAGCTGAGTTACAGATTTAAATTTTAAAAGTATGGATACTCCCTGAGGATCTATCTTAGCAAAAATAAGTGGATAAGAACAGGAGAAAGTTAGTGGGCAGAAGGGCAATCATGGGGAGCAGACACATGATCTGTCTGGGAATGTGAGCCAGGGGAATTGGATTACAACAAGAAGACAAAAAGCTTCCATAGAGCCAGTACTGTATTATGAGACCATTCCACAAACCCACTACACCCAGGTCAAGAGAGATGGCAGTGGCACCAAACTTAGCAAGAGAAACTTTTCCACTGCTAGAGAAGGGTCCCTACTTTGTAACTCTAAAATCATCTCCTTATGATGTTCAAAGTGTCTTATTCTACACAACAATTACTTTTACAAAGTACTTTTGACTGAATTTCCACCCTCACACCCCCCCTCACACCCCTCCCAGAACTTGGTATAGATTGGGTAAAGAGCTACACTAACATAACCAATCTGCTTCCAAAATTGAGCTGCCCTGGGGGAAGCTTTTCCATATCTTATGGTTCTGTATTGGGACAATGAACCCTCATGGGATCCATCTGGTACAAGTAGAGTCTCTTCTGGTAAGTCTGAACAGTAAGCTTAGTTTAGTTATGGAACAGGTAAGTAAAGGAGACTGATCACATGAGTAAAGAAGACTGGCCATATGTGGGAAGAATAAAACTAATTCTGATTACTGAAAATTAGACTTTTTTCCCAAGAAAGATAATTGTAAAGGGAACAACTTTTTACATATAGCAGATGTTACCTTTGGAAGGGCCATGGAATATATTGGCATTAAAAAGAACACTCAAAAAAAAGGAAAAGGAAGCTATATGTTATTTTATCTTTATGAAAATATACTTCATCTGGAAACAAGGCAAGGTTGGATCTATCAATAGAATGTAAAATCCTGCAAAGGACATGGAAATATCCTCCATTTTAAAAACGGAACTTCTTCTCTGGAGATTAGAATCTCTGCACATGTAGTAACCAGCTACTGTAAGGTCATGTCTGCTTTGCCATTGTCAAACTGTGTTTCAGACAGGACTGGGAACTGCAGCTGTGTTTAAGAAAGCAGACATCTGAGATAGTCAATTCTGTTAGGTAAACTTCTTATATTATTCATAATTCTTTGTCGTGAAATATGAAAGAATGAAGGTCATGTCCAAAAAAATCACATTTGAGAATGGCTAATGCAGTAGATTTATTGAATAGAAACTATCTGATAAAAATGATAGTTCAAACAATGAATCAGAGAAGGGAGTCATGGAGCAACTCCAATATGACCATCTTTTTTTTTTTTCCAATAAAAAAAAAAAGTAAAATTTGAGAATACAGAGGTACTGGACAGAAATAAATACAAAACATTCTACAAATCAAGCAAAGATCATGTTTATTTGTAGCAGAATGTTAAAGATAATAGAGTGGTCATCAAGTGCGCTGGGATGAGAGAAAACAGCAACAGGACTTGAAAGCAGAATTAAAAATAATCTTCATTTATTAAATGCTACCTTTAATCAGATTAATGTGCAAGTCAGGATGTCTTCAGTCTTAATTTACAAAAAGCTGGATATGCAACTTCAGACATTGATAGGCTGTGAGTATAAATACTTAGCATGGCAATGTGCTTATGCTTACTGTGCACTCCAATTAGAAGATCAAAAGTGTTAATTTGTTGTTGCTTTTTGTGCAAACTATAACTGAATCACTTTGTGCAAAAGAGATAAATAGGTTCAAAAGATTGCTGCTGAAAAGGCAGTCCGGCGCTGCTGTATCAGTGAACAGGAGAGCGGAAATTATTTTCTGTATCATGTGGTACATGGAATTAAAAGCTGGCAAGATAAGACAAATGAAATGTGTATTTCTGCATTGTAGGAAGTAAGACATAGTAATATCAACGTGGTTCGGCTGCAAAATATTGTTTTTCTCAAATACCCATGAATGTAAGACTGATAGCTCAGTTCAGAACCTCTGGAAAATAGAAACAAAGAACAATAGATTTTCACCTTGGCTGATATATGGTGGGCAAAAAATCTTGGAATGAAAATAGTGGCACCCCTAAAGCCATCAAGCTTAATAACTTATAAACTAACAAATTTATGAAAATGCTTAGTATTCTATGTAAAAGGAAAATGTTATCTTATCTTACAGATACAACTAACAGTCTAATATGGGATCTATCAAATTACTTTGTGGCAAAATTGATCAAAAAGATCAGTTGTGAAGACCATGTCACATTGGAAAAGATCCCTAATTATTACTTTCTATGGATCAAATTTCAGATTGTTTTTTGGAACTGACTTCAAATTTCCTGTCCAAAAAATATATGTAACTATCTATTTACTTTTATTATAAAAACTAAATAGGATCAAAGCTTATATTAACAGTCAAACTGACCCCAAACAACTGGTTTACTTGAATATGAATGCTTGCAAAATATTGTATATAAATATTTTGTCCTTATTTTGGACTGTTTTCTGTAAATAATTTTTTTAATGAGATAGAAAATCAATTTTCCAAACCTCTCCTTTCTTTTTTGTCCCTTCAGTAAAGTGAAAAAGCTACAGACAACTTTTTTGTCAAACTGAATAATGCAAGACTTTCACCTAAAAAGCTGGTTGCTCTTTCTTGTTACTAGGATAAGCATTATGCTCCGTGTCAAAATCAGAGGCTCACGAATCCAATGTAGACTCAGCTTTCTGGCTAGTATAGGAAATTTCTTTCTTTAAAGCATGAAATTTGCAGCAAGTCTAGATGACCTGCCCCTCAAATCATGGAATGATAGAAGAGCTTGGGTTGGAAGAGACTTTAAAGATCATCTAATTCCAGTCTTGGGCAAAGACACCTTCCACTAGACCAGGTTGCTCATAGCACTCTCCAACCTAGCCTTGAACACTTCCATGGAGGGAGCTTCCACAACTTCTCTGGGCAACTTGTTCCAGTGTCTTACCATCATAAAAATGAAAAATTTCTTCCTGATATCTGACCTAAACCTACTTGCTTTCTGTTTAAAGCCACTCCCCCTTGTCCTATCACTAAATGCCCTCGTGTTAAGTCCTTCTCCTGCTCTCTTGCAGGGACCCTTTAGGTACTGGGGGGCTGCTGTAAGGTCTCCCCATAGCCTTCTCTTCTCCAGGCTGAACAGCTACAACTCTCTCAGCCTGTCTTCATAGCAGAGGTGCTCCAGTGCTGCTCTGATCATCATCATGGTTCTCCTGTGGTCTGACCACAACAGGTCAATGCCCTTCCTGTGCTGAGGACCCCAGACCTGAAAGCAATATTGCACATGGAGTCTCACCAGAGCAGAGTAGAGGAGGGGAACCATCTCCCTCAACCTGCTGATCCCCCTTCTTTTAATGCAGCCCAGGATGTGGTTGACCAAGGAGAAAGAAGAATGATGTTTCAACAGCTGAGTACACATAAGCAAAGATTCTAGTGAAATTTAAGTATACAATGTCAACATTGACAGATTTTTCAGATAATTTTTTTCCTTCACAGTTCCCTTCCCATAGTTCAAACAAATGTCTGATACACACAAAAAACTTAATTTTTCCTTATTCAAAAGCAAGCAATAATTCTCCCAGTTCAACATTTACAAGGAATTTGTTTCTGATGCCCAATAGGAGAGACTAATAAGAATTAATTTGTGAGAAATCTAAAAAGACTGAATGCTGGAGTACCATATCAATGCATGCATTACAAGAGGAGGGGCTCCATCTCCTAAGAGACACCTCAAAGTCAGACAGCTGGATGGTGAGATTAGACCTGAAGGATGTCTTACTATCCTGCTAGTGAAAAAAGTGTCAAAGGTTTCTCCAGGCTTCGCTGGGAAGGAGAACTTTGGCAGACCTCCAGCCTACCATTTGGCCTCTTGTCAGCTCCATGGTAGCAGCCTTCTGTGTGCAAGGGCTTGGGATAATAGTCTGTTTAGACAACATGCTGACTATGGTACAGAACAGAGAGCTTTTAGCAGCACAAGTTGATTTGGTGAAAACAATTCTCAAGAGCCAGAGTCACTGAAAAATTACCAGGAATCAAATCTGGCTGCTGCCCAGAAAACAAAAGTTTGTTGGATTTGCAGTCCTGATGCCGCTGCTTCAGATGTTTTTAGACCTTTCCAGGGTGTATCAGAGAATGTATCTGGAAAATAAAATGACTATGGGGAGACAGTCAGTCACCTTAGGGGAACATTTTATGTCAGTGTAATTAAATTTAGAGATGCAAAAGGCATGTAGGTCATCCTATCGATCTTGTCAAAGAGGGAAGGAAGGCACTGTGCTCCAAACTTCATTTGTTTCCCTTCTCATCTTCTTTCCATACAGAGTAATGGGTCCACTCCTTTGGAAGGGAATTCTATAACATTTTTATAAGGGTTTTTTGCATATAAAAATTATTTTTCATTTTCTTGTACTGCTGGTTATGTAAAAACATGGAATTTTCTATGCCCCATATTGATTAGTCTCAAATTTATGAAACTGTGGAAACCTCCCTTCCTACGTTCTTTTTTCACTACTTAAAAAAAAATAATTAAAAATTAAGTAAAAAATTAAGTAAAAAATTAAATTCTTACTTCATAAAATATTTTCTTTGTCTTTTTAACTACATGAGAAGTAAAGCTCTTATAGAAAGAACTAAAAAAATTTTGCAATTTTCAATTTTTTCCCGTTTTTATAATAAAATTAATTTCTTTATGCAAATAGTTGTCTTTAGGAATTCCTCTTCTCAATAAAAGCTTTTGTTTGAAAAATTGACAGGTGCCCTTAAGAATCAAAAGATATTTACTTGCCATATAACTTGTATTGTAATACGTACATATCTTGCTTTTACTAACTGTCTCTCTTCATTGCAGTTTTGGTGCCTTCCATAACTAAAGAAACAGTGAAAATAAAGAATTTTGTCACTCTGTGCAGTAGTTCTATTATATCATACATTAAGAAAAATTTTCTGGAGGAACAGCTCCTGTTAACACATTGCTCTCTGGATACATATTATTAGACCATTCAAGCTTTGCAATGTTTTCTGTCTACAAAATTTGCATTCCCACAAACATACAGTATTGGAGTAACATGATTCTTAAATGCAGTTTGCATAGCACTTAAACAGCAACAGAGAAGAACAGTCCATGGCTTGTTTTGTCCTTAAACAAAGTCTGTGAATACACATGATCTTGTTTTGTTCATTTAGATTCATGCAGTATTTTTAATGTCCTATCTGGCTGCTGCTTTTAAATGACTTAGTCTTACTGGAAAGCCTTCTGAAACAGGAACCAGAATGAGACATGACTCTGGATTCAGGATACTGAAAAGATTTAGGGAGATTTAGAGAGCTGAGCTAATGAGAAAATGCTCAGATGCTCACCTGATGAAAATTGGCAAAATATTTAAAATTCAGCAAAATATTTAAAATTTGAAGAGCTGGGAAGTGGTGAAAAAATCTGAAGCAAATAGCAAAACACAGAAACACAAGTTGAGTCTAAGGTACATGCATTTAAGCATTTTTCAATCCTCTCCAATCTAGTTTAAAGAAACCAAAAGTAACAGTATATGAACATTGGTGAAACGAAAATTAAGTATTAAAAATTGGACATCAATGGCATTGCATAAATCTTTTTACATCCATGTAAATTCTTAAAACATTCTTTTAGAACAACAGATATTCAGTGACTTTTTTAGATTAAATGCACTACAGATGTGGCTACAGTAATTTCACAGTTTAAGCCTTGGGCATATGGAATTTAAAACAGAACTTCATCGCTCTAAAATTACAGTTCTTTCTCCACTGAAAAAACCAAGAGGTAGGTACATTAATTCCAAACAATCATTACTTTAGCACAGTCTTCTTTAGTGCTAGCATTTCTATTTCCCTACTGAAGCATTATGTACTTCCATGGCCCCTATTATTATAGCTCTCTCAACCATTTCTTGTATATTTAGCTGCCCAATTACACTGGGAGACAGAATAAATCCACTTATTCCTATTTTATGAGATGAGGAAACAGGACTTGGAGGACTGGTGACTTAACTAAGGTCACACAGCAGCCTTCTCAAGCAACAGACTCAACACCTTCATTTCTGAATCGACCCGATATGCTGCTTGAAACAGCCTAGGCATGGTATAATAAATACTTTATGAGATCAAAGAGCTCATTGCTAAGAAAAGAGCCTTTTCTCACAAAGTATTAATTCCAACTCTTTCAGAAAATCAAAAAGCCCTTGTTGTCCCACCAGATATATCCAGTTTATGTGGAGAAGTAAAGTTTTTATATAATTGCAAGTCTCTCATGCCACATAACACAATAATTAATATTTGCATTATTAATCCATATTTTGTAATTTTAATGTCATTCATATCCATACTAGTAATGGTGGATGTACAATAACTTGACCCACAGTTAAGCCCTGAATGGGCAGTACCTTGTGTCTGCAGAGTAGCACGCAGGGGATTTCCCTGGATGTCCCCAAAACTGCACTGTTCTGTGACACTGTAAAAAGTAGTCCTCTGTTATTGGCAATTTTCTCCTCTTTCCCAGTGTACAACAACATGCTTTAAGTGGTCAGTGTTTTCTTGATATTTTTCTTGCTAATTAATAACTTACACTGTCCTTGATTTTTACAGTTCTGTCTTCTTAAACCTCTTTTTGTGATAAACACACAGACATGCAGAGACAAGTACAGACATAGAGAGACACCCCCACCCTTTGCTACAAAAAGTTTTCGTTGAGCTCCACAGCAGCTAAAAAGCATTAGAGATGTCAGTCTTTATAGGAAAGGCATGGTATCACATAAATTAGAGAAGCTACACCTGCTTTATCTCTGAGAACAATTAGATACAGTCATTGTGCAATGTATACTCACACAGGTACTCAAGCAACACGCATACTGGTATTTTGGAAAAGTATCAGAACTAAATTCTGTCATAATCATTACAGATAATAAGATGTGATGATTTTTGATAGTTTGGGAAACGGTCTGCATTGCATACATTCCTAAGATTTCTCCAGTTTCCATACATCAATTACCTGAGTTAAGAAAGCTTTATGCTAGAAACCTTAACGTAACCAGATTAGATAGGCAATTACAAATGGCCTGTACACTGGGTAAAATCTGCAAATCCTGTCCATGGTGGTAGTAGTTGGATACAAATATTTGTCAAAAATCAAAACTTTTCAAGGATGGCTGGAAAGTTCACTCCAAGATGGAGATTAAAGTTCCACTTTACCTGTTTTAAAAACAGGAAAATCAGTTTCAATGATTAAAGAGAATTGGAGTATAAATCTACACATACAAAAAATATGCGCTCATTTTATGAAACTAATTCACATTATCCTTTTAGTGACTCAAAGACAAAACCAGATACAGTTTTTCTAACAAACAAATGTACAAATTACCAAAACAT
Source organism: Pseudopipra pipra (assembly GCF_036250125.1). Taxonomy (NCBI): domain Eukaryota; kingdom Metazoa; phylum Chordata; class Aves; order Passeriformes; family Pipridae; genus Pseudopipra; species Pseudopipra pipra. The sequence goes on along the minus strand of NC_087552.1, from coordinate 59,387,294 downwards.
ATTTAAAAAATTTTCTAGTTAACATATTTAAAAAACTTTTTACTGTGTTTGCTCTGTTATGTTTAAGAGGTTCAGGCAGCTCTTATCCTGGCATAAGAGAGGCAATAGAATTAAATTGACTTAGAATAGAACCTGGCTTCCCTGAGATGCAAAGAAGGTGGGAGGCTTCCTATGTGAGTGTTGCTACTGTCCACATGGAGGTAGTGCAATGCTCCCTGAACACAACAGGGCTCAGGAGGTGTGATTATGGATTAAATTCTCGTTCCAGGTTACCCTCTATAATCTACCCTCTAAAATTTAGACACCTAGCACTCAAAGGCAGAAATTTCAGAGTTTCTGACTATCTCTTGCTGAAGACTAGCAGGAGATTAAGTTATCCAAATCTAAGGTAAAAATTAGACTGTTAAAGTGAAATTCCAGATAATAGAGGGTGACCGCGAAACTGCCAGGTGCTTAATTTTGCATTGGATCCTCTTTTTACATCTGTGACTGACCTATCACACCTCCTCAGTCCAGCTGCTTCACTTCATCACGTCACTTTTACACCACATCTCTCAGTGGTCTATTAGCGTGATCAGTTTCATAGTGGAAACTGGTGTGAGTGAAAGTTGCTTTATAATATTTTCCTTTTTTTTTTCTCTACATTGAAGCACAATGTATGGTAAAACACTACATATAAGCATGAAAAGGAAGATACCACATAGAATATCTGTTCTGTTGTTTCATTTCCTAATGAGCGTTTTCTGAATGTCATTGCATCACGTGATATGATTCCACATCAGCAAGAGTTGTTTTCAATTTTATGCTATTGTGAATGCAGCACCCTCAAAAGACATTGTGAACGAATATCAATTTGTGGAGAGATCTATTAAATTTGGAGAGTGTTCAGAATGCTAACAATTTCCATGAAATTATAGGCATATAATGTTTTCTGTACAGTTTCTTCCACCTGACAAAACAAATAAGGGAATTGAAAAGAAATTATTCCAACTAGATCAGCTCACCTACCTCTGATGTGAAAATCTTCAGGGGTTAGTAAAATTCATTAATAGAATAATTACCATGAGAGCACATTCATCCCAACCAAAGACATTTAATTATACCCTGAAGTTTTGAAGTATTTTGCTTCAATCAAATTTCAAATTCACTGGAGACTTGGGTATAAAGTTCATCCCATAAAATAGAACAATTTGCTTAAGTGTTTATTTTTCTGGGAAAGGTGCTTTGCAGAAAGACTTCCTCAAAGCAAGATTCTTGCAGGGCCAGCCCTTTTTCCTGACTCTAGAAAAACCACCAGTAGCTTTTTGCAAAGTGATATGCAAAAGGCCACACACTGAGCTAGTGACAGAGCCAAGATTGTAAACATGGGACATCTTTGTGTGTTTGTTTTCATTCTCTCAGAATGAAAAATCCACTTTGGAAGGGATGAGTAACTGTGAGACCAAATTTTCACTTCCACAAAATGCTGGACGTAATTCATCAAATGTTTTAGCCTATGTCTGTTTTGAAGCAGAGGAGGATGTTAAGAACATACAGAAGGCCTTTTTGAGGTGTATACAGGTAGCATGGAAAAAAATTTGACAAAGTGTCTCAAATGTGAATAATTTGAAACCTATCTGCATGCTAGTGTTTGTTCTGGTATCTCACATTCCAGTACATTATAAATCTATTGAGCTGGCAGCATAGTAATGCTAGGAGAGTGTTCACAAATCCATTATGTTATAAATACTATTATATTTGTTCTGTTCTGGTCTCAAAATGTGCACCTAACTGGAAAGGTGTTGTTGCTTGCAATACAATCCGTGTCACAAATACACTTTTGTTAATGTCAAGTGAAGCCACAAGGAGATGATGGGCCTACAAAATGAATCTAACACATTGAGTTACTCTGATGGAGCCTTCTCATTAATCGTTATTGAGAGAGAGTTCGATTAATGCTTTAGTGCCAGAGCTGCATTTGTGAGAAGACACAGCATATGCAAGGCAATGTCTTGAGACCTCACACCCATGATGTTCCAAGACAGGAACAAGAAGAACAGCTGTAGGCAGTCTGAAGTCAGAAGTTGCTCCTACCACACTCATTGGATCACCCAGTGGTTTCAAACTGTTTGGTAGGGAAGGGCACCTTGTCAAAGGCATGCATCCCGCGGGCAGTCCCCCGTCATGTTCATTACTGTTGACAGAGCTAGCAAGTGCCCTTGTGCTAACGAGAGGGCAGGTAGCTGGCTCCCAGGCATCAATACGCTGTGCTGCAGGAGGGATCCCTGCTGCCCAGTACTGACAACTTCTGTGCAGGGCATTTTGTCAATGTTACTGACACCTTGCCTTTTAGGAGTACATCTGGTGTTTGGGAGAATGCTAAAGAGTTGTCGCAACCTGGGAAGCTGCCTGATGTGTCATGAATAATCACACTGAAAAACTTAATGCTTCCTAGGCATTTTTTAACATGTAGACTCCATCAACAATAAAGAATTAATTAATATCCTGTAAAAAAATCCTCAGACAAATGCAAGGATACTATAAGGTCTTTTTATTTATCAATCTTTGCCCTTGGAAGCCAGCCCAGCTCCAACTGCCTTTTGCTTTCCTGGCTCCTCTCTCACAGCTTTGACCGACTTCTATTCAGCCCTCGAATTTTAACTCTCTAGACCCCCTGTTTTCTAATGGAAATACTATGACTTGGCTATGCCCTGCTGTACATCTCCACGGTTCTTTCCTAATTTGCAAATACTCCAAGCCAGAAAACACAGTGGAGTTCTGTTTGTTACTCTCAGGTGACCTCTGAAACAGGCTTTCAGAGAGAAATCTTTCACTCTAGTGCATGTTTTTTCTTCTCTGGAAGTAAAGCCAGGAGCTGTGCAATGATGACATTAGCATATCCTGCAAGTGCTATCAACTAAGGTAGAGAGGCAGAGGAAATGGAAAGAAGAGCTCTGTAATCCTGAATGCATCTCTCGCATGCCCTTGGTTAGGTGGGTCTGTGTTGAACTATTTCACTAAGGCCAAACTAAACTACAGGGACTTTTATGTTTACTAAAGTAATCTGAGCCTAATTAATGCCCTGTAGGTCAATTCATGTGAGTTTACTTTATGCACTATTATCAAGATGAGATGTGCTGCTTAAAAATAGACCATTTGTGAAAAAAAAAACAACAACAAAATAAAACAAAAAAACTACAAAAAAAAACCCCACAAAAAACTCACACATAAAAATGAAGCTTTGAAAGGTGTAGAAAAGTAAATCCATGACTGTGCCTCTATATTATTTGGAGAATTAAACAACTTCTGGAAATGTAGACAATCAAATCAATGTTGACCTGAGTTTGCAGTGGTGAGAATTATTCATAAAAGCTGTAAGCTCACATATTATTAAAACAAATACCCTGATTATTATTAAGCACACTCAAAAATCCTTTAGCCAAATCGTCTGACATGGGAACAGAAAAACGGTAACCTTAAATCCTTACGTAGACAATAAGGCGAGATTGGCATTTGGTTTATCAATCCCTTGCCTTCAGTTGTCTTTTTCCACAGCAAAAACAGCTGGGAGTGGTATTCCTGCTCTGTACAAAGTGTAGGACAAGAATTAGGCACATAAGAAACATTAGCTGATGGAAAGATCACTGGCAAGTTCACTAGCATGCTATTTGGGCTTTTTTTAGCAGAAGAATTTAAGCATTTTAATGTAGACACCAGCTTCAGAAGTATTTTTAAGATCTTGATGAGTCCGAGTATGTTATTTAAATTGTTCATTTCCTTTGTCTGGTCATTAATAGTATGGCCAAATTTTCTTATGACCCATGGATGCTGGACAGTTTCAACTCCAAAAGACAACTTTGCTTCTCCACAAAGTATCTGCCTGCAATTTGTTCAAAAAGGAAGAGTCTGGCTTGTCAGATGTGACAGTTTGATTGATATGAAGACTCTTTACAACCATTGTAACCTATATCTGGATTCCTACACCCCTCTCCCCCACTCATCCTTATTTCTTTACCGGCTCAGCATTTTATTTCTTGGTCACGAATTGCTTTTCTAAATTGTGTGTTTGATCATCTTTTATAATCCAGTTTTGGGTTTTTTTTATGTATTATGACTTTTCCTTCTTACATAGAGTTAGAATACCTCTAAATAGACAAACTGAAACTTTCTGCAGATTCAGTCATGTAGCTTCCTGGGCACACTCTTATCTGTGCAAATTAAAAAAGAAAAAAACAAAAGCATGAGCATCTTTCAAAATAAAACACTTTGCAAATATCATCAAAGCGGTGTTATAAATCTGACTCAAGGAAACATGTACAAAATACTTTCTTCAGTGTTCGCTGACTAATGTCAACTTACCAGTCAGTGTCTGTTGTCTTCTAGCAAGCTGTACTGCACAGAGGTTGGTTGCTGATGACCTGTAAACCTCAACTTTGCTCAGAACGATTAACTGATCTTCTGTCTCATTCAGATTTGTGTTGCTCTGTCAGTAATTTGACAGGTACAATCAAGGTATTACGGTGCACTACATTCAACTTCATAGACACGTCAAGGATGTCTGCTCTTAACCATGCAGCTTTATTAGATTTATGGGATGTGTTCTCTTTTCATGTATGTTGAAAGATTATCAGAAAAAATTAATTGCATGTTGAAATCATTGTGAAGGTCTCCACCAGAGTGACTGGAGCATAAACATGAGAGAAGTTTATTCAACATAACAATTGGAATGGGTTGCCCAGGGAGGTGGTGGATTCACCGTCCCAGGAGGTTTTTAAGATTAGACTGGATGTCTTAGTGACATGGTCTAGTAACCACAGTGGTGTTGGATCAAGGGTTGGACTTGATATCTCAGAGGTCTTTTCCAACCCAATTGACTTGATGATTCTATATGGTTTCTGGGACTGATCCTAAGAGGCTTAGGGACAAAATAACTGAATCAGCATTCCTTTCTCCCAGTATTATCTTCTGTTCTGGATTTCACTAATTTTCTTTAAAACATGTTGGATTCAAAAATAGTGACATTTTCAGGGAGTACTCTTGTCATAGGATCCTGGACCCCCTCTGTTCTGCTACTTTATCCTAGTTCCCTCCTACCTAACAATGCAGCAATCACAAATCAGCTTGTCTGTCTTTTGAAATGACGCTTTGTATACAAATAGTCTTGATGGCTGTGTTTGGAGACCGGTACCTTGGGCTCTTATATTTCATCTAATCAGTTGGTGGATATAAAATATATGTAAATGCATTAGAAGAATTCCTCTATGCCTGATGCCTTAGGCAGCTAATATTCCTTAATCAGTCCATGGTCTTATTAACTCCATCCAGTCTGATCTGTTTAATTCTCTGTGTATAAATTGACTGCAGAAAATTAACAAAACTTGTTAAGCAACATATCTTCCATTTATGCTCTTGATCTCTGTTATATTACCAACTCACTAAAATGAGATCATGAGAAAAGATAACTATGTCTAAGTTCACTGATAATTTGCTTTCCTTTATTATATGTGATATTTTCTCTTTCCAGTTTGCTTTGCTTCATGCTTTTAGCCACCTTGTTCATTTTTACAATTTGTTTGTTTAGTTCTTGTGTGATATAAACTATCACATGTGTTTAGTGCATATGTACATACCCACACACCACAAACTTCTATTAGAACAAATGTAGGGAAATATTGGTTCAGCAGATCCAATAATAAAGGCAGTATGAAAACTGGTCTTTCATTGTTGCACTGGACTGGACAATCAAATTGATATGTATACATGTGTATGAGTACATGAACACATTAAAAATTGTTTGGAAAATTTCTAATACAATAATAGGATCTGTAAGAAACCACCCAGAGACGCCAACTATAATACAAAGGACTCATAAAGTAATTTGAACTGAAAGTATAATCACATATTCACTTATGATTTGTGAATAATAGCAATATTACTCAAATACCCCAGTCAATGGATCTATTTTTTTATTTCTTAGGTTAAAATTATTTTTCAGCTTGCTTTGGTTACGCCTGGTAGCTCAGTTTGAGATACAAAGTTTATGAAAACATTTCAGAAGTGATAAAATAAAATATTTTACTACTATCAGCTTTTTGAAAGCCATCTAGCTACACAAATATGAGGGGGAAAAAAGGATATTGAATATTTTAATGGTTTGCTTTAAAATATTAATTCTAATTTATGTTTAACTAGCTATATTATTAGAGAAAAAAGATTAAGAAGAAATGTACTTTTGTTAGTGGTGGTCTGGCTTGTATTAAAATAGATACATGTACACTTCTTTAATGAGGAGAAACCAACAAGGAGATGATGTATGTCCTCTTAGGATTCATAATATCTAACCATTTGGATTTAGCAGAGACTGGACTTTTTTGGGAAAGCTGTTTAACCTTGCACCAAGTTTTCATAATTTTCATAACAGCTTTTCCTCTGGCCTTAGCTGCTTCTCACGAAAACAAGAGAGGAGAAGGTGCAATTTGCACCATTTTTCTAATTCTTATGAAAAGAAAAAAAATCCAAAACAAACACCCAAAGAAAGTAAAAAAAAAGGTGGAGGAATCAGGAATCTCAAGAAGAATAGCAAGAGACAAAGAAAAGCATTATTGGAAGAGGACTTGGAAAGTAATGGAAGGGAAGTTAATAAGAGGTGCATGAATAGTAATTAGGGGGAAAAAATACAATCATAGGAGCAAACAACAATTTACTAGTATGCTCTTACACAGTTAGGGGTTTTTTCTAGAATTGTTAGAAACTCTGATGTATCCCTGCCATTTTCTGTTTCTTTCTAAACTCTGAGTTTTCATGTCTTGATTTTCTGGAGTCTTTCAGACAATCTTCTCTTTTATTAGTATTTATATCACTCAGAACAAATGCATGGAAAGAATAACAAAAATAAGTGTTTCTTCCATGTCTCTCAGACTCTGATGACTGAACTTAGTATTTTCTTAATCTTGTGATGTGAGGAAAGAAGTCCTTTACCCAAACAAATTAGTGCAACTAGGTGTGCAAAAGTGTTTTCCATGTTCAACTTGGAAGTAGAGCAGGCCAGACACTGCTGCTGTATGTAAGACTCTAAGAAAAAAATTATTTCATTAATTGCTTATAATTGCCTTTATAATATTTCTGATTTGTAAGAATTATGCCTATGTAGTAAAATATATACCTGTAGTCAAGGTTTTAATAACAATTCACTATTTCTGTAAATTGCTTATGATTTGTTCACACATCACACTTTCAAATGTTTTAAATTATTATTTTTAATTCTTCCTTCCAATCATGCAGATGAGGTAGTTGAATCTCAAGGGACCTGTGCAATATAAATAAATTTAACCAATAAACTCAGAGGACTAATTAGATGAAGATAACTTCAGGACATTTTTGAAGTCTAGAAACCATATAATTATGATGTGTTTGCTACAGTAATATCCCATGATTGTCATTAAAGGAAGTACAAACCAACTTAAATATACAATTTTTCTGGCAATTCTATGTACTAGCATCTAATCCTATAATGCTATTCAACTAAGTAATATTTTTTATGTAAAATAGTGATGTAGAGATCCAGCATCTCTTCAGGTCCTTTCTGGAAAATGTTTTCAAAATATATTATCACTAATATGTTTTTAATATAATTGAAATTCTCATACCTGATTGAGAATATTTATTTTTTTTAACTTGAGTGTATGGCAACACAATTTGGAAATGTTTATTAAACTTTTGCCTAATTCAATCTTTTTAAATTTAAATTCCAGTCAATCGTAATTGTAATTTTACCTAAGTAAGGACAAATTCTAATCATTACAGTTCCTTCATGACTTGCCATAGTCATTTTTTCTTCATCCCACAGTACATAAAAATGACTTATATAAGCATATGAGTTTATTTTAGCACAGAGCACACACAACTTCAGATTTTCTAATGCAGGCATATCACAGGAAGGGATACTCTGATCCTAAAATAAGAACTTTTAGATAAATTAGTTTGCACATTGATAGGAACATAATTAAGGCTGAAATTCCAAATTGCTGAGAGCATTCTTGTATTTCAGCGTTTAAAGACTTATAGGAGTTATTCCTTGCGCATCTAATTAGGATATAGCCAGAGAAATACTTCTGACTGCAGCAGATCTGGGTTAAACCAGAAGTTACCTCCTCCTCAATGCTGCAGCTTCAACTATTCGTCTATACATGAAAGCTCGCTCTCTAGCAAGTGGATTGAAAACTTGCCTCTCATCATCAGTTTTCACAGACTTGTTGGTGCTGTTGTTATTGTTTGTGCTGTTCCCTCCTCTGGGTTGTCATTTCACCTGTCCCATCCAAAGGCATTTGTGCCCTGCATTGCACAAATGCATGTGGTCATGGACCTCCAATATTGATCAGCACAATGACAAGAAACATATCAAATGCCTTTGGGTCTCTGCCTGTGTTACACAGCCTGGGGTTGAAGACTTTAAGAACGTAAGAGACTTTTAATTGTTTTTCTTTTCTTGATGTGTAAAGAATAACTTAAATGTTCTTCTAAAACAGTGCTCTTGATAATAAATTTTATTAAACAGTGTCCTCTTTCAACCTATCTTGAAGGGAAATGGTATCTTATGAATAACAAACAACACTTTGGGAAAAAGCAGAGCTGTATTTAGACCTTAAAAAACCCTATTCAGAACACAGGTAAGGAACGGCAGGTGCTTTTGGTTATAGGAAAGGAGTAAGCCAAGTGTACACTGAGGCAAGAAGATTTCTGGTTTCAAGGGCAGGACAGATTACCAGATGGAGTATGTAATTGAGATGAAGAAAGGAAAGGTAAAGAATGAAAAATTTTGGTAGTTAAATTAAGGGTGGGATACACAAAGCAAGTGGAGAATGACAAAACAATATAATATTGTCAGATTTAGATGTCATTGCTCTCCGCTGTATTGGAGGGTCACTACTGTGACCTTAGATTAATTGTTTGATTTCTTTGTGCTGCATTTCTTTGTGCAAGAAAATCTCCTTGCAGGACTGTCAGGATAAATAATTTGAAGACTGTAAGGCAGACAGGTAGTCTAATTGCAGGGAAAATATGAGTAACTTATATCCACAGGAGAAAAAAAGAGGGATCCATCAACAGATTTTGAAGTGAAATCCAACTTTCAGCCAGGCAGAAAGGGACCTGGGGGTACTAATTGACAGGAAGCTCAACATGAGCCAACAGTGTTCCCAGGTGGCCAAGAAGGCCAATGGGATCTTGTCCTGTATCAAAAATAGCGTGGCCAGCAGGACCAGGGAAGTGATCCTTCCCCTGTACTCTGCGTTGGTGAGGCCACACCTTGAGTATTGTTCTGGGCCCCTCAGTTCAGGAAAGATATTGAGGTGCTGGAGCGGGTCCAGAGAAGAGCAACAAGGCTGGTGAAGGGACTGGAGCATAAGTCCTATGGGGAGAGGCTGAGGGAGCTGGGGTTGTTTAGCCTGGAGAAGAGGAGGCTCAGAGGTGACCTCATCACCGTCTATAACTACCTGAAGGGAAGTTCTAGCCAGGTGGGGGTTGGTCTCTTCTCTCAGGCACTCAGCAATAGGACAAGGGGGCACGGGCTTAAGCTCCGCCAGGGGAAATTTAAGTTGGATATCAGGAGAAAATTCTTTACAGAGAGAGTGATCAGGCATTGGAATGGGCTGCCCAGAGAGGTGGTGGACTCACCATCCCTGGAGATTTTTAAATGCAGATTGGACATGGCACTGAGTGCCATGATCTAGTAAATGGACTGGATTTGGACCAAGGGTTGGACTCGATGATCTCGGAGGTCTTTTCCAACCCAATCGATTCTATGATTCTATGATTCTATTTCCAAGCCAAATTTAGCAGTGCAGCTGAGACAGGTTGGGAAATATGGATCTGAAATATATAAGAAGCTAAATTTGATTCAAAAGATCAGAAGTGATAGCAGTGAGACACTAACTTAAAACTTTATCTAGAATTATATTTTCATTATTCAAGATTCCTTATTTGAGAAAGGATTTGAAGGAAGAATATTTAGAAGAAACATTTCACTGTATTTCAAAATAAGTACTTAAATTTTGTAATTCATTAGTATATTATCTGCTACTAAACCCATACACATAGCAAGTTGTATTTTTCTGTATATAATAGAAAAATAGTCTTTCATGAAGACAAATAAGTCACTATGTTGTGTGAAAAATGATCAGCAGACACGGATATTAAAGAGACATTCTCCTCCTTTCTTGTGAGAAGCCAGAAGGCCTTTATTTCATTGTTATGGAAGCTCCCATGAGATGCTTTTTGTAATCAGCATATTCACAGTCCCTGTGGGACAACATTTATAATTAGAAAAAGTATTGCAGCATTTGAAATCAGAAATAAAAAATTTATTACAGGGTTTATGAGTAGAACATGAATCTCTAGTGAATACAAGTACATAGAGAAGTGAATTTATAATAAACTCTATAAAGAAGTACTCTTTTGAATACTCAACACACTCTTCTATGTCTTGTAAGTAAATTTTTGCATGAAATTTCAAAGTCCAGGGATCAAGCTGACCTCAAAGACCTAACCTTACACTATATCTGTAAAATATGGATTATCCATCTAGACTTTGACTCAGCAAAGTATTTCAGCATAAATTCAACTATTTTAAATTCTTTGTTGAGCAAAAGCGAGAACAGCATAATGTAGAATCCTGTTTTATTGAACAAGGTGATAAATAATAATTTTATCTGTTTGCTTTCAACATTTTTGAAGAAAGAAGTGCTGATAATCAGTTTTGATGCTAAGGTTTTATTTTCAGAATATTTATAATAGGGCCTATGGCCCTTGTTTCATAAGTTCTTAATTACTCAAGAATATATCCTCACATGAGTGCCTTTTGCAAATCAATAAAACCATGCATGTAAATGAGTATAAGAATTTACTTGTTCAAGCATATTTGAAGGATGAAGATGTAAATCCACATAGGGAGTTAAAATGTGACTGTAGAAAAAGAGACAGTTACTCTCTTTAAGTATTACATCTAATTCTATAAAGAATGACAATTTTTTCCTGGCAATATTCAATGGAAGAAAAGTGTTAATGGGAAAGGCAGAAAATAATCTCCAAGAGGAAGTCCCTGACACTTACGGATGACAATATTGACAGTGTCAGTAGAGCTTTTGGATAGTAATAAATTAAGAATAAATCATGTATTTCTTCCCAGAAGTAGTAAGCTTGTGATGGCCATCAGATTAATTTTCTCAGTGTCCCTCAGCTTCCAAAACTGTACATCTAGGAAAAATTTCTGCCTTGGACATCAATAGCAAAATGCTAATTGCTAGCAGTGGAGACAGGATTTTGCCCTGGATGAAAAACTACATCCCAGGCCGACTTAAGTCCTGTCCCTGGGTCCAGAAAATAGAGAAAATATTTCTGAGGTTCACAGTAAGGCTCTGAAGGATATGGCTAATACCACATGAGCAGATGACCCCATGCTCAGTCTTTCATATGCATCCAGCCAGCTATGCCGTTAAAAGGAAAATTCAGGATATATAGAGCCAGATGTGCTGATGACATGAACTAGCAGCTGCTTTGGAGTCTGAACTGCCATACCAGATAAAATCTGTCCCTTGGAAGTTAGCACAACTGACCTCTGTGTGTGTGGCTCACAGTTCTCAGTGGAGAAGGCATCAGAAGAAGCTGGTGCAGCACCAGGGGTCAAACCCAGAAGAGAACATGATGCATATTCCCAATCTTCTCTCAAGTTTCTGATTCCTTCTCTCTGAATGGGACAAGAAAAAATTGTTTAATTTAAACAGCACCATGGAAATGGAGAAAAAAAGAGCTACACAGAATATTTTACATGGTTTTAATATATTGACTTAGAGTTACTCAGTTGTCACTGAAACAGGAAAAGTGGTAAAAATACAGGGCTAGAAAAATAGATAGGAACTATGCTTATATTACTGAAGAAAATATTACCCCAGCCACTACATGCTCACCCATTGAAAGGAAAGACTATATTACCACACACCACTAGGCATTTATTTTTACACTAGCATTTTTAGTTTTGAATTGAGATGATTTCAGTTCTAGTAAGGGTGAAACTTCAAAAGGCTGGCAAATGAACTGTTTTAGTGAAAGCACTCATGAGGTCTCTTGCTATGCAAACCTCTTGATTGTAAACATCTCTGAGAGATTTCTATAATTATTTGTGGTCACATGGTAAATACCATAAAATCAGCCTCTCACAGTGTTTTTCTGGCCTGACTTGCCTGCGGTCCCAGAAAGGTCTCAAAAGAGCAAAATAAATAAACAAGTTGACTGAAATTTTTAGATATAATGGAAGATTTCCATGAGATTGATTTGTAAGACATGTTTGGTGGGTGGAGGGTAGGTTGCTATTTTGGCTCTAATATTTACTAGTAGTGGAAAGGAAAACTCATTGAGTTTTGGATTGTTAAGGCTGGATCTGAAGGCTTGGAGCTAGCCAGTACTGGGTCTTGTACATCACTTGCATGAGTTTCTGATTTTTTTAACAGATATTTTTACAACTAAAAATTCCCTTCTAGAAAACGAAACACCAGTGCCTCCATCCCACCCCCTACCCCCTTCAATGGCAGGTGGGTTGGAACTAGATGATTTTCAGGTCCCTTCCAACTCAAATCATTCTATGAGTCTATGAGAAGAAATTTTGGGACGGTCTCTCAATTCATGTGGATAGCTGCTTCCATGATTCCAGGCTTCTCTGAGAAGTGGCCAGAATCTATATCTGGATTCATTCTTCAGTCGTTTCCTCTCTCGTCTATAATCCACAGTTCAGCTTCTGCTGCTGGTTTATATTTATTCTGCAGAATGGCTAAACATTCTAACTGAAAGAAATCTCCACATTCTCAACAAAACTGTGTGCCAGAGAGGTAAGTCATGAAATAATATACCTTTGCACAGAAGCCAAACATGTGGCAACCACCTGAGAAAGGAGGCTATGAAAGCAAGAGTATGTCCTGCTACTGCAACAAGAGCTTTAAAAAATTACTGTTGCCTTCTGGCCTGTAAAAATAATGCTAGTTTTGAGCAATACCTTACAGTAAATAGCTTGTCATTTTCCCATGGAAGTTTTATAACCTTCCTCTGTTTATGACTTCAAAGACCCTGTTTGCTGAGCTCCCCAGTGTTTTCATATGCTATAATTTGTAGAATAAAATGAGAATTTTGAATGTAATGCAATTAATAATGCCCTGCCAAAAAAAAGAGAATATATATACTTTTAGAGCAATGTTCATTTATTCAAAGCAATACAGATGAATGTTCACTTTCAGTTGATTTCAGTTGTTAAGAATTACATATTACATTAACATTTGTCTGTGTAAATATCTTGTAACACAAATAAATTTCTGGTACTGAGACTGTAATCAGCTTTGAAAATGGGAGTCATTCCCTGAATCTTATTGTACTTCATAAGTAAATTTAACAAACATCTTTGGTAATTAGCATTATGTATGTCAAGCAAAGTATTACCATATTACTGTTATGTTATACTGTTGTAGCCATATTGCTATTATGCTGCTATCTCTTTGTGTTATGACAGAAGCAGAGAAAATGTATTAAGCTTACCGGGATAATGTGTTGAGGATCATGTTATATCATTTGTATTCTAATTATGATTCTGTGTTGATTCAAGAACTATTTGACTCATAGGTCTTTGTCTACCTTTTGTTTTCCTGCTTGCATTTTAAATTAAAATTCTAAGAGTAGCTAGAAAAAAAAGAATATTAGAAGGCTGTTTCTAGTACTGGTCACACAAAGACAGCCTAAAATAGTAATAGTAGTGGTATCAGTAGTAGAAGCAGTATTACAAACAGTAATATTAATAATAATGCTGTTAATATGGAAATCTGCTGAAGTATTTCTTTGGCAGTCATCACCTAAAATTCATCTGTGAATACCAATGTGTGCTTTTCAGTGAGAAATCTGATAAAGATCATTCATGGAAGAAGAAGAAGGAAGTTTGAATATTTCAATAGGAAAAGTTTTAATAAATAGCAGACATTCTGTCAAATATGACCTTTCCCTGACCTGAAAGAAGCATTAGGCAGTCAGAAAGACTGAACTGCCATTATATTTAGGGCATTTCTTTCTGTTCCTGGACAACATACCTCTTGCAACAATTCAGCTCATTGCTCCCTCTCTTGCACTAATGGGCATGGACTAGTTAGATTTCAAGACACATATTTGTAGAGGATGCTGTGAGCTCCTGCCTTGATGATTTTATATCTGCTTCTCAGGTATATGGAGTGCTTATGTAGCCATTCAAGGACTTTTCCTGCATCAGGTTAACATAACAATCCATAGAGCATACGGAAGAATTTCTTTATGGCAATATATTTGTTTACCAGTGTCTTCAGAACCTTTAGCCTCTTTAGGTCATTGCCATGAACAAGGCAGAAAAATAAGGGCTTTGTTTAAATATTTACAGCTCAGAATGATTTCTATAAATAGCTCACTTCAAACATGTTGAGCCATTCTCCTCTTTTCCTGTACAATGGGGCATTTTCTTTTTAATTTCTGTCTTTTATTTTTCCATTGGAGAGGGTGTTCTTACATAGACCGTATGTCACTAGGATTAAAAGGATATGATATGTGCATGCTCAACAGAAAAAGGACCTTTTATGTTGAATCCAAAGGGATTCGGTTGACACGTGAAGAGGATAGATGGGCCTGTACTTAAATGTATTTCCAACTATGCATATAAAGTTTTTTCTTAGGGCCTGGTGAGAAAAAAACTACACCACATAAAGCAAGATGGAGAGAACGTGACAATTATGTAGAGAAAGCACATCACTAATTAAGTCTTCATGAAACAGTAAGTAAGTTTTTTTAAATGCATGCTTTAAATATTATATTTATTGGCAAGAGCTAAGATGTAGGGAAAAGAATTGTACACACCATAATATTTAGTTGTAGTATACAGTTTTGCACTTTTCACCTTTTCAGATTGCCATCTATCATCTTTCTCTCTCCCATCTCTTGTTTCTTCAGTATTAAAAATCTGTGCATACTCTGTTCCATCTTTACAGTTAATTACTACTATGGAAGAAATAAATTCACTCAAAGGATATGCAGTCAGCAGCACAGATATCACATGCTTTCCTGAAGAGCTATGCCAAATTAATCAGTTATACAAAAACATGTTATTAGTCAAAAGGTTGAAATCAACCCAGTGTTAGTAGAAAAAAATACATAAAATACCTTTTGGAAACAAGTCAAACTCAATATCATCTCCAATATTTTTCTTAGTCTAGCTACTGTGCAGAGTTCTTCTAAGCAGACTGGGACAATAATATTTCAAATGGAAATTCAGTTCAGAAAGTGTATGGGAAGAATGGGCTTTCATATTGTTCTACTTTGTTCATATTTTTTGTCCTACCTG
This sequence comes from Pseudopipra pipra, assembly GCF_036250125.1. NCBI lineage: Eukaryota > Metazoa > Chordata > Aves > Passeriformes > Pipridae > Pseudopipra > Pseudopipra pipra. The sequence continues at coordinate 59,371,927 of NC_087552.1, read as the reverse complement.
GTTGGCTATATGAACTTTAAAATTTTAAATGGCCATATGAATTTCATATTACTACTGAAAAGAGACACGGAAAACCTACACCTCTTCTTTGAAAAGTTGATGTTCACTGTACACAATAAAACATGCTGTCAGTACTCACCATCCTTAGCATCTGTTTAAATTATTGCATGCCCTAAGTAGGTAGAAGAACTGTAGCTTTTTATTCTTAATAGGGAAATTGAGGGAAGATATTTTTTCCTTCTTCCTTTTTCAGTACTTAATTAGCTCTGTAAAAGTGAGAAACTTCATTTATTCAACTGGTATGCAAAACCACTAGTTATGAACCAACCCCAAATCACAAGTTTCCACATGGGAGTATAGCTGAATAGCAAATCAAACACACATGACATAAACAAGTGTTCTTTATTACAAAGGCTTTCAGGGATAATTTGCATCATAAACCCAATCTAGCAAGATGCACAATTTTGCAGCCTAAAAAAGACAGTATGTTGTTTATTCATTTTCCTCATTTTGAACGTTGTTATTTCTAAAATTATATGAGAAAAACACAACTATTACCTAATGAGTTCTATATTCCCCTAGCCTGTGGGTGTTGAATTACTCCAAATTGTTTTGTCGGAATTCCAGATCTTAGACCTTGCATTTTTGCTAATGACATGATATCAATGTACAACTAGGCACTAACTTCCATTTGTCTGTTTTGACTGTGCCCCATGCATGTTGTTAAGTGACATATCTCCTCTAAAGCGTAGAAAATCTTAGACCTTTACAGAGCTCCTGGGAACTTGCTATAAATATATTTGTGTTGTGCTCTCTTGAAGTTTCTTTCTATTCTATTCTGACCAAGATAAAAGATAATCAATATTCAGCTTTTAGCCTGGAAAACAAGCCAAAATTCCTTGGTTAAATAGTCCATAAGGTTAAAAAAAATCAGAGATTCAATGTTTAAAAGAGGTGACAAGCTCTCTCAAATTCTCTTTGGCTGTGGAAGGGGTATGACAGCAGATGTATGTTGTCTGCATGCCATTAATTTTATATTTCCTTGCTTTACGAAATTTGTTTACTTAAGTGGAAACTTCCTCTTGGATGGTCAGGCTTTCCAACATTTAAAATTTGTGAGGTCTGTGGGTTTGTATTTTATCTATGCTGCAATATCCTTTAAGGCGTTTTCCAAAAAGGTTAGTTTCGTGTCTGTTAATAATTTTTCTTTTCATGACTGAGGCTAAGAAGCACCATTCCAACACACTGTGAAATATCTGGCTATGTTTATTATTAACAAGACCATCTTACAAGATAATCTTATTAATAATGCAGGTCACATCAGTGCATAAGATTTTCTTCTTGAAAAACTTTATTTCCTCTGATGTCTTTTCATCCTAGGGGACTACTGTACAACTGTCACTCTATAAGTTACTGCTAAATTATGCAGAGGATCTTGCAGACAGTTTTACTGTAAAGTAAATTTTCCTTAACAATCAGTTCTGTAACAATTTTTATGAAAAACAGATAGGAAACATGTTTTTTACATGTTTTTAACATCGCACAGAAAAAAAAACCAAACAGGTAGGTAAAAAAGGGGATTACATAGCATAGGAGACTAAGAGATCACAAAGTGTGTTACTACACTGACTCATTTATGTAGGATTCTCTTTTGAAATTGGGTCCAAGATTATGTCCAGAGAAATTCTTCCTGCTTATTTCAGTGGGTCTTGCTTTTGTCAAAGACAGGATATTCATACATTTGTGCAAGATCATCTTGCCTGGTCCTATATCTCAAAAAACATCTGTTCCTGGTACTTTTTTATGATATTGTCCTAAAGTATTTTTACTAACTTGATAAATATCAATTGAAACAGAGAAGAACATCAACCTTTGCTGAAAAAAAAATCACATGGGAAAAGTTATTTAAGTACCATTTCTAGCAACATACACTTAAGTAAGAAATTGACAGACTTGCCAGATTCACGAAGAACTACTGAGGTTTTTTTTACTGTCTAAAAATGTCATCACTAGCCTTTGAAATTATAGCCACCAGCCCTTAGCTCACCTTGCTGAATTCCTGAATGATCAGGAAGAATTGTCATTATCAGCCTAAGCTGTAGCACCTTTCAACAACCACTCTGGAAGTGAAAGGAAGGGCATTCCTGCTACGTTTGTCTTTGTTTTGCTGTATTTTACATCCATATATTTTTCATTATTTTTAGGCGGAAAAACAGTATGCTATTTGACGACAACATGCAGTTATTGGACAGCAAACAAAAGCACTATTTTGTCGAGCTTCTTGAGAACATTCTATGAGGAGCCACTTATTATACTTGCATACATAGTCCTAGACTAGATGAAGAGATTGGATAAGACAGCAACAAGACAAGGCATGCTTAATCTGGCACCTTCATAAACCTGGCTGACAACACAAGTTGTTGACAACAGAGCTGCTGCTATTATTTATAGTCCTTTGGACTTCATAATACTTTTCATAGAGAATTTAATTTTCTTTCTGGAAACACTGACTAATTGCACCTGTACTGACAAAAACAGTAAATCTCCACATTACAGATAGGCAAGGTAGAAATTTAAGTAGACATTGGTAATATGAAAAGATAGGGGTTGTTTCACTAAGGATATAGAAATTTGGCAGAAAATAAACTCCCTTGTGTTCCAGAGATCAGAGGGGCTGGGTGTGGCTGAGCTTAGTTTCTTAGTATAACAAATTCAGCACTGTTATTCTGGTCAGGCTCAATAAAAACTTGTGTGATCTTAGATTCACAAATAGTGTGATTTACCAACCCAATACTATAGGTCTGACCTAGTTCAGTAAGAACTTTCATGATCCAGATTCATGAATAGTACAGTTGATTGAAACAACAGGAAAACAGAGTCTATAGAGACTGAGACTATGGCCATAACCTAAATATAATACAGAGAAACTCTGGATAGAGATTTCAGAATCACAGTATCACAGAATGGGTAAGATTAGAAGGTGTGGTAGTTTGTAACCAAGGAAGGGTCCAGATTTACCCAGTATTCCCTACGATTTTTACGTAAGCCAAACTATAAGAAGAAAGGAGGAGAGGCCTTCGCTCTCTTTCCTTCCGGCGGCTTGCCGGTGCAGGTTCCTTGCTGTTGAGTCTGCCATGTTGGGGAGCGAGGCCTGGTTAGACCTTGCCGATCTTGGGAGACAGAGGTTGCCGGCGATTGTTCCAGAGCGACTCTCGGTTGTCCCAAGGAGAGCAGTGAGATATTTCTTTGCTAACTCTTTTAGTTGTTAGATATTGGGCTACTAATCGGGATATATATATATATTTTATTTTGGTTTTGTTCCTTTTCCCTTCCCCCTTCCCTTTCCCTTGTGAAATTGTATATATTTCAATTGTATATAACTCTAACAAAAGTGTAAATATATTTACATATATTTATATATATCACTTTAGCTGTCTCTCTCTCATTTCGGGTTTTCTTAGTTGTTTTTTTTTCTCCCTCTTCTCCCTGAGCTTTGGGGGGGGGGGGGGGACTTCTTGTGGTAGGGTTTGGAGACTTGGCAGGGAGCCAGCTTCAAAGCATATCAGAAGGGACCATAGGGGGTTATCTGGTCCAATCTCACTGCTCAAACAGGGTCATCCTAGAGCACATTGCACAGGATTGCATCGAGATGGTACTTGAATATCTCCAGTGAGAGAGATTCCACAACCTCTCTGGGCAATCTGTTCCAATGCATGGTCACCTGCACAGTAAAGAAGCTCTTCCTCATATTTAAGTGGAACTTTCCGTGCATCAGTTTCTGCCTGTTGTGTCTTATGCTATTGCTTGGCACTTCCGAGAAGAGGCTGGATCCATTCTCTTGACACCTTCCCTTCAGATACTTACAGACATTGATGAGGTCTCCTCTTAGTTGTCTCTTCCCAAGGCCCAGCTCCCTCAGTCTTTCCTCGTAAGAGAGATGCTCCAGTCCCTTAATTGTTTTTGTTGCCCTCTGATGGACGCACTCCAAGAGCTCCATGTCTATCATGTACTGAGGAGCCCAGAAGTGGACATAGCACTCCAGATATTGAGTAGAGGGGCAAGATCACCTCCTTAATGCACCTCGGGATACCACTGGCCTTCTTGGCCACAAGGGCATACTGCTGACTCATGGACAGCTTGTTATCCACTAGGACCCCAAGTCCTTCTCCACAGAGCTGCTTTTTCAGCAGGTTGACCCCCAGCCTGTCCTGGTGCATGAGGTTACTCTTCCCCAGGTGCAGGACTCTGCAGTTGTCTTTGTTGAATTTCAGACAGTTCTTCTCTGCCCATCTCTCCAACCTGTTGAAGTCCTTTTCAAGGGCTGCACAGTCTTCTGGGGTATCAGCCCAGTGCTCCTCCCAGCTTTGTGTCATCACTGAACTTGCTGAGGAGGCATCTGCCCCTTCATCTAAGTCACTGATGAATAAGTTAAAATACTTGTCCCAGTATTGAACCTTGTGGGACACCACTAGTGACAGGCCTCCAGCTGGACCCTGTGCCTTGATTACGACTCTCTGGGATCTGCCGTTCAGGCAGTTCTCAATCCATCCTACTGTCCACTCATCCAACCTAAACTGCCTGAGTTTGCCTATGAGAATATTGTGAGAGACAATGTCAAAAGCCTTGCTGAAATAGAGGTAGATGACATGCACTGCTCTCCTTTCACTCATCCAGGTAGTTGTTTCATTGTAAAAGTCAATCAGGTTGGCCAAGCATGATTTACCTTTAGTGAATCCATGCTGATTACTCTTGATTGCCTTCTTGTCATCCATGTGGATAGAGATGGACTCCAGAATGAGGTGCTCCATTACCTTTTCAGAGATTGAGGTGAGGCTGACTGGCCAGTAGTTCCTTGGATTCTTCTTCTTGCCTTTTTTGAAGACTGGAGCGACATCTGCTTTCTTCTTCGTCTTACCAGAGAGAAAAGGGAACTGGAGTTATAATAACAGGAAAAATTAACTGAAGTTTTTTTTAAAAATGAGGTGAAAAAAATCCCTAATTTGAGGTACGTATGGTAAAGAAATAAGGAGGAATCCCCTTGTGTCCCAGAATTTGTGCATCATGCAAGATGTAAGAAAATGCTCAGTTCTCCAGGTAGTGGAGGTTTAGGGCTGTGGATATTCTTTCATCAACACTGGGCAGCAGTGTACAGGGTAGTTCCAAATCAGATTGCCAAGAGTAAAAGAGAATGATGCCTTGCTGGGCAGAATTTTGATATAACATGTAAATTTATTTTGATATATCAGAAGTTTGATATAACATGTAAATTTATGCTTTTTTTGGCCAGTGATTCGTTCCCAGCAGGAGAGATGGTAAAGTTACCTTTTGCTACAGGCATTCTTCTACACTTTTAATTTTTTTTTCTTTTTTTGCGTGTTCATTTCATTTCAACGAATTGATTCCAGTTTAATGATTCATTTATAGTAGTTGCTTACCATAAAAAGCAATATTCTGGCAAGAGAAGCTTTGGATGTGTCTTCCTAAAATGTCAGGTGTTACAATACATGCACTGGTTTCAGTCCAGCACCTGGCCTGCATCCATACACAACAGGAAGTAACTATTCCAACCTTTCTTAAGCCTGTAATTCTTATTAATGACAGAACTAAGCTGTACTGATTTTCTGTGTAGCCCAGCACCCTTCCCTTTGGTTTCTCATAAGTTACAGAAAACAGCCATAGCTTGTGTAGAGATCAAGGTGAGTAATGGATATAGCCAAAATCAAGTATGCCTTGAACAAGCTACAATCAGTGTGAACACAATATAAAGATAATTTAATTGTGTTTATAGTGGAAGGATCAAAATTGCTGCTGTCATATTTGGTGTGCTGGTAGGCCTCTGTCTGTGTAGTGACTTTTCTTCAAAGATGACAAAATACTTTAGAAAATGTTAAACCAAATCACAGAACTGACAGGAGATTAGAAAAAGATTTCTGCTCAGGAAATGACAAGAGGAACTTAGGTCTTTTATCTTGGATAACAAAAAAAGCAAGGACTTAATTCAACGTTGGGCAATGCAAAATGTGTGGTTTCAAGGCATGTCTTTTTAGTTCTTCCTTTTTTGATTTCAATCCTTATATATGTCAAAACTGCCTCGTTTTTTTCTTAGTAATAGATGGGTTTCATTTTCCACGTGTTCCAAAATCTGTAGAGAAGTCAGAAAAATACACTTCTGTGGTCTAATTCAGGATAACAGATACAGAATTTGGTATATGGATTGCTATTCAGCAGACTTTAGAGAACACCAAAGTGAAGACTCACATTTATAATCTCCATCCAAAATATGAAAAATATGAGTGTTTTGATATTGCTTTCAGAAAAAGCATTAATGTAGCCAAAATATTTTGTATTCAAAAGCAAAAAGATGGAGTCTTACAAGTCTTTCCCCTCCCACTCATGCTCTCTGTATGCCTATATAATATAGTAAAATTATGGTGTACCCTTTTTCCTAAGTGTTCTCAGTTCTCTAACAGGAAAACAGACTCACTTTTTCTTTTCCAGAAAATATGTTTAGTAGAGATAACCATATTACAACTGCCACTTTAGTGAGTCTAGATCTTGCTTTTCTGTATATTCAAGGACCACAGGATAGTTAATATAACACAGATAAGAAAAAATGTAGTTGTTGATTGAAAATATGAGAGCTACACTGTAGTTCAGTTTTTATACTTTGGTTCTTCTATACATTTTCATAACAATCTTAGTAATAATTTCTTACAGTGCTAGTGTCAACTCACAGGACCCATCCATTCTCCCTTTATAAACATAGAGAAAAGGAGATCATTCTTACAAAGAGGTGGATGTGACTTCTACTGTCTCATTTGTGATTAAGGTTTAAGTGGACACTTTCAAAGTTAAAATTCACTCCTTTGCACAGAATTGTAACTGGTTCACATCTTAATAGGCACAAAGGAGGATAAATTGTCCATTATGAGATTGCAATAGTTTAAATATAAAGGTTAAAGCTCATTTCAGTTAAATCAATAGTAAAATCCATTTACTTCAGATAACTGGTGAATCACTGCAATTTTCCCATGCAATAACTCACTTTTAAAATTATTAGTGGGAAAAGGAGTAGAAAGTTTCTGATCACACAGAGAGTTTCAATAAAAATTAAAAAACCACTAGCAAATTTTTTTTCCAGGTAAAAAATACTAAACATTCACTATATCATTCATCTAAAGACAGCTAGACTATAAAAACAATTATTTCTATCAATACTGCACCCAAAGTCCACATAAGTCTCAAACCAAAGGGAAATCAACAGTATGTAGTATGAAATGGAAGGGTGAAAGAGAGAGAGAAGAAGGGATTAAACTGAAAGAAACTTCAAGGTATTTGCAGCTGTAATAAAAAAGAAAATAAAAATAGAGTTAACAGGCAACCTGCCATTTTGTAAAGGCAGAAGAATAAAAATGGGAATAACTAGCAGAGGAGTTATATAGAAGTAAGGGATAAGAAAGAGGTTACTAATCTCTATAAGGACTTTTTTCTTCCACCAAAACAAAAACCAACCAAGCAAATAAAAAGCCCCCCAAAACAAAACAAATTTACTGAATGTTTATAATACAAATTTTCTTTTCAAAACATATCATCAAATAAGTGATTTTCATATATTTTGTCAATCTTTGATTCCCTCCAGATACTCTTTTCTTTATGCTTGATGGTTTCCAGCATTAATAATCCCATTTCTTCCTCAATGCCTCATGAAACCATGATGTTTAAGAGAATACTTTACAGTTGCTTCTGAGAAACTGGAGCTCCTGTGTCATTTTGATTGCTTCATTAAGATATAGCAAATGTATTTTTCTTTTCTTTTTTTTTCCCTTCAGATTCTATTAATATTTCGTTTTGAAAAATCAACAAAAATCTTTCCATGTTTGGAAGTTTCATTCTACTCAATATTGTTTGGAGAGAATCAAATCTCCAATTAGTAATGGAGAGGATGTTAGCTAGTATATACACAAGGCCTCTTTTCCCCTTAGGCCGAACATGCCTTTCATTTAAAGACAGAATAACTGTGAGAAATAAAAAGTAAAATTTAAGAAGAAGCCTTTACAGTCCCCTATAAAAATCACTAGAAGTGAAGTGTTCACAAAATGTTGTCTGTAATCTGACAATACTTGAGCTAATGCTATCAATTTGTGGTTTTGCATCCCTTAGCTAAACAGATGTCTACCTGCAAAGGGCTCACACAGACCATCTAAACCAAGGAAATGTGAAAAACCAGGCCTGTGCCACTATAACTCCATTTTCCCTTCTTCTCTATAAGTTTCATTTATCAGGTGAATGTTTTAAGACTCTGATTGTCTTTTATTACATGCTTATATAGTATCTCTTATAATGGTGAATTGATATGGCTATGCTTTTTAGGAATCAGCATTATTAATTAGTATTTATTAGCACAGTCCTCACGATTCTGCATCCCCATAAATGCAAAGGCTTATCTAGACTTGCCTCTGAATAGATGTAGCATGCTTAGGATGTATTGTGCCTTAAAGCACGTATCCTGCTGTTGTCTCTGATGCTGTCAATTACTGACATGTCATTAGAGCACTGCTGTCACTTCCTAAAAACACGGTCTTTAGGGCCTGTCTGACTGTATGTGTGTGTAAAAACAGTGGCTAGCACGTTGTGCGTGTCACTGGAATACAAATGACTGTGATTCTATTGTATGTAGCACTTCTTTCCCTCAGTAACTCAAAATGTTGCATTTATCATTATGATGAAAGCTACAGATGTTCTCCATAGTGAGTATCACGTAGTGGGAAGCCATACCGAGAAAGTCTAGCAGCTATCTAAGATCTTGTTTTCAGATGATCATAAAGGACTTTCAAGGGTTATAAATACCACAGGACTCATTGTGTAGATGGGGAAATTGAGGCAAAGAAACATGAAGTCAGTGTCAGATGAAGTCAGAAGAAAGTTTTCCTTGTTAGTGCAGCTTTGGAAACAGCAGGATAAAAAAACTGGAAATTCTTTCAATAATAATTTCCTTTAATTTAGATATTTAAGTGCTTCTATACTTAATTCAGAATCAGCTGTTAATAGGTCATCCCTACTAACAAGCTATATTAAATTTGCCGCTTTTTTTTGGTGTAAATTATAGCATGTTATTTTTGAAATGTATTGTAAATATATTTTCCTTAGGCATCAGATATATAGGACTCAGAGTAACCTCTCATTTTCCTTGTGTAAATCTTCCTGCTGTTAACTTTAGAAAACACAATGAAGAACTCTCTTATTCCTACAATAATTTTAATTCGAGGAATTTTCAGAATTTAGAAGTACAGAAAGAACGAATACATTCTCATATGTTCCTTACTAGTTTTCTTCAATGCATATTTTCCCCCATTTTTGTTTTTTTTGTTTGGTTGGCTTTTTTTGGTTTGGTTTGGCTCTTACTTAGAAATTCTATATAAAATCCATTATTCCAGTTGCTTTCTTCTACTTGCGACATAAGTTTGCTATCCATTTTGCTGCCCCCAGCTCAGCAAAGACCCTAAATACAAGTCTACGCTTAATGAGGATAGACACTTTAAATACATTCTTAGCTTAAAGCATATGTGTGCAGGTGGTTTTATAGAATATAAAATAGATTTGGGTTTTACATGCAAAGTTGCTTTCTGCCCTGTTTTCTTCTTTCTACCCCCAATTTCTTCTTTCAAATTCCTTCTTTAAATATACTCCAGCACTGAAATTATCAATTTAGTATCCTTGAAGACTAAACTTTCTCCTTGAGTACCTTTACAAGTTACTTCTAAAGAATTACCATGTCTATAGTCTGGTGGTTCAGACATGAAGAATTTATATTTTTGATATCATAAAAGCATGGCCATATGATATAAATTAAAATAGCAATATTTGTTTCTACTTTTTGATTGTCTGCATGCTAATACTCATGGCAGCACTTTCTATGCCTTTCCTTATGCACATTTTAACTTTCTATTTTCTTCTGAATTATTTTGTGCTCAAAGTAATATTTTCTCCCAATATATTTTCAGTAATATTTTCATTAAATATGAATTTTAAGCCAACATCAGATATTGTCTGGCTTTACTCTTTTGAATGAAATAATCCACCTAATATGATAATAATAATAATGGCCAGTCTTCGCGAGCGAAGATTTTGGGAAAGGTCATTAACCCTTCCAGCCTGCGCAGTGGATTTTTTAGGTGAGACACAGTGTGCGCTGAACTGAGCCCACCCTTTAGTCCTGAGGTTCATCTGCCGGGGCCGAGCAAAGCTTGGACAGTGGCAGTGAGGTCCCCAGGATGTAGGTTTGTTTAGAGTGACCTTCTCTTAGGTGGATTGCCTACCAAGGCTGACGAGCTCCACCTGCCCAGGGGGCCGGGAATTGAACCCGGGTCGCAGTGGTGAGAGTCAGGCACTCTAACCACTAGACCACCAGAGGCCCCATACCTAATATGAAATGTTATCTTAAATACACCAGTCCATACTTTGCATGATGACAGTATTATGCAAATTATGTTGGCTGACAGGCTGTGGGACGGAGAAGGAAAAGGAGTTGTTACTTGTTTTATCTACTCCTTTGAAAAAATAAATCTGATTCTAATCATCATGTCTCTTAAAAAAATATGAGTTACACTGAGTGGGTTTCATTGATGTCCTGATACAAAGCCCATTTGAAACCTGTAAGAATCTGTCCAGTGACTTTAATGGCTATTGATTAAACCTTGAGTATACAGTATTTTGCAGCACTATTTCTGTCTGGTATTCTGAAAATATCTTTCTTATTATACTCCCTTGAAATTGTTTATTACCTTAGAAATAGCAATGATTGGCACATTCAAGATTGCAATTTGAATTGTTCTTTTGTATGGTTATAGGCTGCAGAGAAATGGGTCTATTATTGACATTCAGGTTGCTCTGTGTCTGCATAATTTGGATATTCTTACACTAATTGCCATGAGCCACCATGTCTCCTTTCACCTGCAATATTCAGTGCAGGAAAGAAATGACCTTGAAATAAACAATAACCTCGAGGCTGCAGCTGAGTATAAATCAAATGGTGTCTACACATGCAAGTGCATAGCAGAGGTTGGAGCCCATATTAGGGTTTGAGATGACATAGATTGAAATAGTTACAAGCATAAAAATGGAGGTCTGCCAATCATGTCTGTGATGAGCTGCTGGAGCATTTGATGGGCATTTGATGGACTAGAAGCTCACGTGATAACATTTGGTCAATTAATCACTTCTCTGTGAGTGCTTATTTCTGAGAAGAATTCTAATGTTTCAAATTCCTAACCATTGCTGAACAAATTACTGTTTCTAATAATTAACACTCCAAGTAACTTTTTCTTCCCTTATTCAAAATCCACATATTTTGATCATAGTACAACACTTGCCGTTGGCTGAAAGATCATCATACACAAGTGTGTTTGTTTGGATACTTGAAATCCTTACTTTAGAGTCAAAATCCTAAAATATGGTTATGCTAGCAGAAAACAGATTATAATCTACATATGTGAATCAGGATTGTATTTAACTTTTGAAGGGTTCCAAAACATTAGATATTTTAAATATTAAGATTAATAAGGACAAGAACTCTAGTTTGGGGTAATTTGGGAGATCTTTTATGTCACAAAGCTTGTTAATTCTTTGTCTGTTGGCCTCACTCTTAATGACAGGAAGTGGCTTTGCAGGCAGGAGGATACATTAAACAATTCCCATAGTTTCTAAAGACTCTCCCAAACAGTCTAAGATAGCTTTTCTGTAGTATATTTAGCCTTACTGACGAGCTGTGAAATGAAAATTGTGACTGAAACATGGTTTTTCTGAAATGCATTTTGAAAAACAAAGAAATGCATCGTGTTAGATATCCTGTGCACCAAAAGTCATGTTGGCGTTGGCGTTATCATGGCATCACAAGCACCAAAGGCTGTCTGTGCTTGCCCTTGTCTATATGTCCCCCTCTGAAGGTTCACGTCTTGCTCTTTGCCCTTTGACTGCCCATAGTTCCTTGCTGAGGACGAAATCCACTGATGAGCCCAAACACCTTATTTAACATTTTTTGTGGTTTGGATTTTAAAGCATCATCTGTTTTCCCTTTACTAAGAATAGCATTATTTTTGCCAGCAGCATGACCACAATTACCTTTACACTAATCCCCGTTTAAGTCTCATTGCTGTCTAAGCACTTTGCTGATGCTATTTAATAGTTATAGATCCCTGTTTTCTGAAATGTTCCAGGAGTACAATGGGCTACATCTCTAAATAAAATGCATACAAAGGATTCTGCATGACTTATGTATACTACATTACTCTGTGCACCTTCCTAAGTCTTTTTATAGTATTAAAAAAAATATAGATGGAATGGTATTTCTAAATCTCAAATGTTGCAGCTTAAGTAAAAAGAAAACACTTTCTGAAAGGACAAAACAGTCAGACAACTCATGTACCAAAATAACTGACCCAGAAAAACCTCCAAAACCACCAATACAACAGCATCTGGAGACCTGCGAAGAACCAGATGCTGCTGCAAAAATCTCTTCCACAGTTTGACATTTGGTGCTGTGACTGACATCCAAAATACAGCTGTAAATATAATGAAGCTTACCACCAGTCTACTGCTACTCCTTTTTTAATAGAGAAAACCACTATATAACATGATTTATGACTTCCAAGTAGTTCATGAGTGGGGGAATGACATAGAAAATGAGCATCTGTTAAAAAAAACAGTAATAATAATTAAAGAATCTTGCCGTGTACTTCAGCATTTGCAGTCATTTTCACATAGATGAACTCCTATAGAAAGTCCAGATCTGACCCAAAGACCTTGAATTAATTCTCAGGTTTTCTCTAAAATGTTATATTAGGATTTATAAATACATTTGTCAAATTTCAGAAAACCTTGGAAGATGGACATTGCTTATTGCTATGTGTTTACTGGACTTGGAAGTCTACTTACAAAAAGTAGATTATTAGATTAGAAAGTCAATTACTAAAATAGACTTTTATCTCAATTGACAAGACTTACCACTGGAAATCATTTTTAAGTGATCTTTTTGCTTTCACTGTGTCCACTTGAAAATACTTGCTTTCCTCTACCCTGAAGTAGATCTCTTGATGAGGCATACTCTCTGATCTACTTCAGTTTTACCCATCCCGTTTGCTTTTTTTCACCTTTTATGAGGTTATTCTTCTATTATAGTCACCAAAACCACTCTTCAAGCAGAGCAGAAAGAGGCTGATCTTGTTCATACATTGCAAGGAGGAGGTTAGGCAAAAGAGGCTCAGAGTAGGATCAGAAAAAGCAGACTGAGATGAGTAGGATGAGATATGCAAGTTAACAGCTGATGTTTATCTATTAAAAATAAAGTAATGAGCATGCATACATAAGGAGCCAATCTTTTCAGAACTCATTTGAACTAAGGTTCAAAATTAATTAATAATTTTCTGTTGTTTACAAAATTGCTATGCACTAAGTAGCCTTGATAGCCTGTGTGTTTGCTCTGTCAGCCAACAACTATGAAATAATGAAAAAGAGTTTAGGGGAAAAAAAAATTACAGCAAGTTATATTGTCCTGCCTTTGCTCCAGGCAAAAATGTTGCAAACAGGCAATTCCTGTGGCTCAGCCAAAGTGCTGTAGCTGGTTAAGCTACAATAAATTGTGCAAATGTGTAAGCATCTAGGTTAGCTCATGCATGCTGTACAGACCTTCACAAAGAGAGGCAAGTGGGGTCAATCCTTACTGCAGCCATATCAGGAAATCACATGCTTTACTTTCTATTAATTCCCAGTTTCTTTAAACCATTTTAGCCTTGAGCACATGCTCAACCTATTTTAAGTGGTGTCCTGAGTAGTTAGAGGGCAATCTTTATTTTAGAAAGAGAACGACTGCCAACTTACTATATTTCTGTGTAACAATGGCTGATCCATTATACTGAGACTGAGGCTGACTACATCAAGCTCATTGTCTTTCCATTACTTTGTATTTTCCCCATCTGTTAGTAGCCACCTGTTATATCTCGTGCTAGTTCCTGATTAGGGCCTCTTGACACTGCTGCAATAAAAAATAAATAGCAGTCAAAATAAGAGCAATGAGTTTTTCATTTTGTGAGTTAGAAAGCATTCATTTTGCATTCATTTTGTGAGTTAAAAAGCAAAACAAAGCAAAACCAAACCACAGATTGAAGAGACTCCATCTATACTCTCTTTTTTATTTTTTCCCTTTAGGCCAAGAGGTATTGACTGCCTTACATATATATTCCTCAGAGATGATTGCACTTGGTGAAAACAATGTTAAGATCTTAAAAACTGGTTAATCTTCGCTTTTCCACTTGAGATCCTTTAGAGAAACCTAAATGTGATCTGGAAGAGAAGAATAAAGACCCTATAAAGACCCCTTAAAGAATGCCTGAATTCACTAGCCTTTTTTAGATAATCTTGGTCAAAGAAAACACCCAGAGTAGCAATATGTCTTAATTTAATGGTTTGTTTTAAGTAAAATCCAAATGTTTTCACTGATGAAATGAAAAACAAGATGTTTTCAGACATTCTTGGGAGACTGAGATATGAGAAAAAAAATGAAGCTGACCTCATAAACCCAGTTTATGTGGTTGCTTTAATCCAGAACTGAAGCTGAAAAAATGACCCTTCTCTGCACCCTCTGCAATGTGCTGTGACTTAAATGCATAGTTGAGATATGTTTCCCAACCAAATTCTCAGAAAAAAATACAACAGTGCCAAGAACAACTCCTTGTCTTCTGTCTGAACCACAGAAACACACCCGAAGTTTTGTTTGTTTGCTTACTTATGTGTTGCTATTTTTCTTTTCTGTTAATAATTAAATTGGTTTATCATTTGACTGTATGTTCATTTTTGTTTAATTTTTTCAATTCTCTTATGACTGAAGTAATCACACTAAAATATAAAAGAACCACAATGAACATTTTTATAAGCACAACAAATGCATCCTGTAATTCTTTCCTATCTATAATTCGGAAAACTCCAAATGGTGGTAAAGGAAAAGAGTGCCTGGGCTGAAAATATGATGGGAGTTGAGTCACTTAATTCATTTAGTACAGTGGCCAGCATGGCTAACCTGGAGGTGAAAACAGTGGTAACTGAGGCTGCTGTTATGGGAACATGCAGAATGGTAAAGCCCAGGCAATAGAGGACTTTTGCCAGTGTGGTGCAGATGCCGTTTTAGAACTTGAAGATTCTATAGTGGTCACTTGAAGGGCATGAATCATCTGTCTGAACAGATGTTCAGCAGCCACCCAGTAGGGAACAGGTCTCCTTTCCTGAGATTCAGCACTCCACAAGTGCCCCTGTTATTTGTCCCCACCTACCAGCTCTTATAGCTCTGTGAGTATTCCTGTTGCATACCCTGCTGCATAAACCTCCCTGCAACAAGAATTTGCAAAGTAAGTCCATATGCACTGAATCAGGGTGTGTTTTGGAAAACGGCTTTTTGTTGAGTTGGAAGCTTCAATCATGGCAGCTGACTGCAAGTATCAGGCCAGGTCTTTCTGTCCCAGTTGCGTTGCAGTCTTTGCTCGCATAGGCAGAATGCTGAGTGTGTGCAAGGACCGACTGATTACTTCCTAGGCACTGCATCTACAAACCGAAATTTGCTTTGGCAGCAAATCTATTGCACCAAGCAATAAAAACCTTGTCATCCAAGGCACGTTTTATGAAAGCAATATGATTAAAGTCCTCATTCCACCTTATGATGGAGGAAAAATCATGTGGCTTTTGTTGTTGAGCATGGTGTCATAATACTAATACGTTATAGAAAAGTCAAAACTGTAGTTTATCATACTATTCCCCTTGCCCACACATAGTGCATGCAACATCATCATACTTATAATTTATTTATTCCCATGCGTCTGCAAGACAGCTACAGCATAAAAAAGTTATTGCTCCCCCTATATATTCCTGCTGGTCTGTGTGATCCAAGGCATTTATCTCCATATCATTTTGCAAAGTGAGGTTCAAATGTCTAAAGAATACCCATCTGTCACATAGCTCTATTTGTCTTACTATCTTTTCAGGTATCTTACTATATCAAGAAATAAAATGCAACAAAAATTACTTAGGATGTGTGAATCTCAAAAATTTAAGGAGTGCTTCTTCATTCATCATACTCATCTGCAAATTAGAAAAGTCATGCAAAATTTGTTTGAATTTAGCCAAACCAATCTGGCTTGAAAACTAGGCTGGCAATACTGTGGGAACCAATATATTTTGTGGTACTTCTGACAGAGTCCCTGCCAAAACCTTGTAGTTCATGAAAACTGACAAAAAACCTCAAAAATCTTGATTGTGAGGAAAGGTTCAAATAATTTCTTATTGTATCCAGATGGGATTACTATTCCCTAGTCACTGTCAGTGAACAATAAAAATACAGGGTAACAAGATGAATATAAATGAAAATCCTTGTATTTGGGAAACCAGACTTTCAGTTCCTCACTGAGGATCAAATGAGTTTCATTGAAAAACACTGTAAAACTTCATCTTCCATTAGGCCCCTGAGTCCCAGTTAATAAAGCTTGTATATATTGGAAGTCAAACTGGGCTGTGAGGTCCTGATTGCCCATCCTCATGCAGTAAATACAGACCATGCAGTCACTTTTTGCACAATGTCTCAACTACCTGCTGTTCTTCCATATAGAAGGATCTTGTACTTAGCTCCTACCAAATGTTTGCATATTTCCTCCTCTAGGCCTTTCTGAATTTTTTGGTTTATTTGCCCGCCAAAATATTCAAAGAGTTTTGTTCTATGGGTGAGAAGCATGAAAATAATCAACAAGATCAGTTATTTGAACAATATCCTGTCACATAAGTTCATGAACCAAACTCCCCACTCAGCAGGTTTGCTAATCTTAGTGAAAAATTATGTGTTCTTTAAAGCAATAGACAATATATTGTAACTATGTAGCAAAGAGAACCATCTAAGGGCTTTCAATAACCTAAGGCTAACACAACAGAATGATTTTGCAGTTGATTATAATCTATTTTGTATCTTTGGATAAAGAAAAACTCAATGAAAAACAGATCATGTTTTTAAAAATGTTTGCTAAGAATGTTGCTAACAATTAATATAGAATTCAAACTCTCAAATGCTCCTATACTCCAAAAGCTAGTACAATACAGCAATTACTAATAATATTAAAAAAGAAATTTTTAAAAATTTCCAGAAGGTTGATGGATGAGGAAGAGAATGGGAAAAGGAACAGGGACAAGTGAGTAGGAATCTAAGTTACAGCAGGTAGAATGCAAAGCTGTGAAAAGTGAATGAAATAAAAATCCAGAAAAACTACTCAGAGATACTTTAAAAATATTTTAATATTCCGTAGGAGGCCTCAGACATAATGGAGCAGTGCGTAGGATGGCACGCTCAAAGGATATGAGTACCTTATAAAACAACAAGATTATTTTTTCATATCAACCTTCAGCAAAAGGTTCCTTCACTACAGTCTTGGATATTTTTATGTTACACACTCTCTTTAGGACAGGAAATTTATACTGAGGGACTTTGCTGTTATGCATTAATAGAAACATGATATAATGAATGATATTGCTAAAAGAACATGCAGTCAGCTATTGCAATAAGTCACAACAACTCCTTGATACCCATCTGAAAGTCCTGAGCCTTGCTGTGCTCTCAATATACTCTGATCAAGCACTGGTTTGGAAGGTGAGAATCCCCCTTCATTGCATGAACCTCTGAAAAATTACACTAAGATGAATAACTTATTCAGTAATTAGTTTTGCTTCATAGTGAGGTAATTTTGAGGAAAATTCTGAGGACAAATTACTCTTCAGAACAAAATTTACAGAACACTAAGAGATGTATAAAAACTGCAAAGAGAAAAATATTTCTTTCCAATTAACTCTTTTGAAGAAATAAAAAATACAGCGGATATTTAGACTAAGTAATTACAGTGTGCTAAGATGCTCTAAATTCTTTTTTTTTTAAATCACTCACAGCTCTGTTTCTAGCTCATTTTCACAAAAAGCATAGATAAACTGTAGCTGTGTACTAAAAACATCAAAATACGTGAGGAATGTGGCAACGAATCCCCAATTTTCGATGTGAAAAGATATAAGGGCACCAATTGGGAACCAATAAGGACAAGATTGTGTCTAATTAGGTATGTATATGCAAGAATTTGAGATTATGAGGTAGCAAAAGTCATAGCTGAGTTGCAATACTTAAGGCAAAAAGGATTGAAAAATTCAGATAATTTTGACAAATTAAGTAGAACTAAAGAGAATTAAATTAATGTCATCAGTGTTCATTGGAAGGAAACAATGAGCTGCACTGCCATGGATAAAGCCTAAATTAAATTGAATTTGATTAAATTTTAAATTAGTAAAGAAAAACCTTTTTTATGGACAGCTCCATGAGATATTGTCAGTAAAATGACTCAGAGACAAAAATAAAATAGAAAGGAGAAGGACATAGGAAAAAGAAATCACAAATTAATGGGAAATCTGAAAATATCAATCTTAAATTACACCCAAAAGGAAAATAGGAAAGAACAAAAAACATATTAATTTAAAATATTAGATTTGTTGAAAGAGTTCTATGTGAAGAAACACTTATCAAGAATAATAGTGGAATAAACAGTAGTAAAATGGAGTTATTAATCATAGAACCATAAAATATTTTGTGTTGGAAGGGACCTAAAGATCACATAGCTCCCACTCCACTGCTGTGGATGGGGACAACTTTCACTAAATCAGATTGCTCAAAGCCCATCCAAATTGGCCTTGAACACTGCCAGGGAAGAGGCACCCACAGCTTCTCTGGGTAACCTGTTCCAGTGGTTCACCATCCTCACAGTAAAGAATTTCTTCCTGCTATCTAATTTAAGTCTATCCTTGTTCAGTGTAAAGCCATCACCTCTTGTCCTATCACTACATGATAGGACTTTTTTGTAAAAAGTCTCTCTCCATCTTTCTTGCAGTTCCCTTTAGGTACCTGAAGGTTGCAATAAAGTCTCTCCAGTCGTCTCTTCTCTAGGTTGAACAACACAACTTTCTCAACCTGTCTTCATAGGAGAAGTGCCCCAGCCCTCTGATAATCTTCATGGACCTCCTCTATGGATGAAAAGATCTATTGTACGGTTCTGTTTTACTTTCTACCTTCCTCCCCCAAAAAAGAAAAGGTCTAATAGCATTAAAATGCAAATATTTTGGTCTAAATGATCAAATTAACTGCATTTTCCCTGTTATACTTTATAGGTGAATCTAGATTTAAAAGCATTTTATTGGGACAAATTGCTTAGATTGCAAAACTCCTTTTCTGTGGGGTATTATAAGTATTTCTTTTTACAGTGAAAATAAATACATTGGGTGTCAGTTCTGGTGTCTAATTCATAAATAGAGTAAAACAGTCATCAAATAAAGTGCTGTATAAATCTATATTACGGTATGTGGAGAAAGCAAAAGAGACCAGGATGACTATTTTACTAGTATAGAAGTATATTTCTTCCACTAAGAAGTGGAAGAAAACATAGTCAATCAAAGATATGTCTTCAAGGAAGAGATTAGGTAGATTTTGTACTTGCAGCAATTCTGTGCCAAATCCATTTAAACATGGATTAATTTCAGAATTAATGGAATTAGTTCTTTTCAAAAGCATTCAGATACAACTTATGTCCTTGATTTTGGTGGTTTATCAAATCCATTAACAATTAGAAAACTCCACTTAGTTTTGAGTCCAAACAATACAAAGTTAAATGACCATACAATTTTGATTTTAAAATGATAGATACCTTCATGGCTCACCTTCATGGCTTCACAAGTGTGTGTATTACCCTAGCCTGAATGTCAAGTTGATAATAACTCTTTTGTTGCAAACATTAAGACAGTTTACATAGTCAAAATGAAAAGCTTTTCTGGTTTTCCAACCACAGATTTTATTTTTGAACTGTTGTTCTTTAGCTTTAGCATTTTATAATGCCTAAGCATGTTTAATGTATGAAGAAACATCCCAACAATAACAGATCTGAGGAGTATCTGACTGCTATTGCTCCTGTGAAGCCCTGATAAAATGTGAAAAGGCAGCACACACACTCCTTCCTGCAGCACAGTACTACTTGGCCAAAAACTAGGCAACAATAGTGGATCGTGATTATAATTACTGCCAGTCTGGCATTTTCTGTTATCTCTAATTCATGTCCCCATGAAATAGGTATGAAGGTTTGTTCTATCTAAGTAAACTGAGGAGGAAGATTTTTTTCTACTTAAGTGACTAAGGAGAGACCAAGATCCAGTTCTTGATTAGCACATTAATATGGGTATATACCTTGCAATTAAATTTAAAACATTGGTTTTAAAAAAAAAAACCAAAGCAACAGAAAAACAGATATTGGGCAAACAATTTTAAGAGTCAATTTGCATGGATCATACCTTAGTAGTTAAAACATTTATTTGTTTGTTTGTTTTTTTTCATTTTGCTTTTTCCTTTTATGTGTTTCCTGTTTCTTTTGTTTTCTCTTCCATTTTTTCTTCTGCCTTTTTCTTCTTTTAGTTTTCTTATTTCTTTTTTTTTCCTTACTTTTTCTGTAGCTGCATTTTCAATCAGGAATTCATATTTTATCATTAGGCTAGAATAATATATGCTATAAATACAAAACTCATTAACATGACTCTATGAATCAGTCCAAGTCCAGAAAGACTGGACTGAAAATTGCAGCAGTATTATACAAGATCATATACTTATAATATAGCTGTATTATTTGTATTGCAGACGACCAAATAAGAATATAGACATATGTTTGTTTCATATTGGAAGTTAGGTAAATTACTTTGTTGGCCTTCCTGATCCAAATCTTGTTTACTTTTTTGTCATCTTTCAATTGAATTATTTGTATAAAGGGAAATATTTAATTTTAGCAAAGTTTTTGAAATTAATAATTAACTACCCATAAAATAAATTTGTTTTGAGTGAGTCTCAACATATGTGGCTTGTTTTATTATCATCTTTATTTTCTGTTTTCTCTACTGCAAGTCACACAAGAATAAAATAACTACAGAATGAATTTGTCAGGTGTATCTAAGTAAACAAATGACATCACATATTAGCACTTTGAAGAACAGAAAAAAAGAAAAAAGCACCATAATCACCTTTATTTTTATTGATCATTTAAAGTGCAAATGTGTATGGCAGTCCAAATTGTCTTGTGTGATTCTTGAGCTAGGAGTTCTTAATTGAAATAATAACACAATATTTATGACAGAACTAAGTTGAAAACAGTCTGAAAAGCCCTGCAGGATAAATACAAGGTTTGGTAACTATACTTTTACCATTACTGATCAAGCCAGGTAAAAGTCTGTAAAGATACTGATACCTGAGTTTCAGCAACACCCATGCTGTCACTAAAAAGATTTATCCTAAAAAAGAACATCAAATATTAGTTCTGTCAGTAAGAATGAGTGTCTGCTCTGCAGAAGTTTTGCTAACTGCAGTATCTCTAACAGCCGCTGAGGATTTAATCCTTTATATCAGTGTTCGCCAAATCCTCCGACTTTTGTTGCACATACAGGAAATTAAAAAGATAAAACTGAAACTAATAAGGAGAGAAAAGTATGATCACCTTCTATGAACAGTATGCTTAGTCTTGTCATTCAACAACCAACAAGAGTGGATAAATATTTTTTTTATGAGATCTGGACTTCAGGGATTTAAGGCAAAGATGCTCATTTCCAAGTTAAGTAAAATATATGGGAAAATTCTTTAAAGCATCTTATTGGAAGATAAAACCTGTGAGAAATCCACTGAGCACAAAAAAAAAAAAGTAATCTAAATAAGGATTAAAGCACTTCTTAACACCATCTTTTGGGCCTTTGTTTTTATTTTCCCCACCAAGTAGACATAGCAAGTCAAAATAACTCAACAGTTGAGTAGCCCATACAAAACACTGTAGGTGGATGTTGTCTTATTTATGTTTGAGTTATACTTAGCAAAGAGAGTATTCAGCAGATTTACAAACTTTGTGGCTAACATGGGAGATGGGAGGTTTTTAAACTTTGTTGCTAAAAATTCAAGCTCACCACGAACAGGCTATTTGTCATTCCTAGGATTAAACTATTCTTTTCTATTTCTAGCAGTGTAAGTGCCCAGAAATAGCACTGCCTCAGACTAGTGTCTACAAAAGTGCTTACTAATATTTTCACAGAATTTGTCAGAATAAATAAGATAAGGAAGATGTGTCTTTATTGCTACTACTTTTGGTAGCACTCAGCCTTGACTCAGTGGTGGTTACTGCCTAATTTGCATTTATATCCACAGGATTTAAGTGGCAGCATTCCAAGAGCCCAGAAAAATAGCTTCCAGTGAAGGTGGCCCACACACTTCAATTGCTGCTGGCTCTAGTGAGTCTGAGCAAAGGCTGGTTTAGGGGAATCAGAGAACATTCACTGCAAGAATAAGGAAGCATTGCTGTATTGTTTGAACACAACTAAGTTTATATATGTAACATAAACACATTTTGCAGACAATCTTTCTTAATTTAAATTTCATTTGGGTGAAGTCAGACATGGACTTATTGCTCCATAAGATGCCTCATTGCCCTAGATGCACAGGAAGAAAGCTAAGATTCAAAGCACGAATTTAGAACAAACTTTATTAATTGAACTGCTATGAGAACAAGTAGCAATTCTTTAAATATTTCCACAACTTGCTGTACTCACATAAAATCCTGTAACTCCACAACTGGACCCCAAAACTCTTGCTTTCTTGCCTGATTCTTCCTCAGCATTCTGATATGGGCAGAGGGCAGAGGGAAAAGGGTTTTCTTAGAATTCTACACATCAGGAGCCCCAAGTGCATGCCCTCTTTCTTCTAGGGGCTGTTTTCACATGAGTGTCTGGTAGCAATTTTACATTTGCATGCATTGCATGCACAGTGCAAGGAAGTGCAAATTGCACACCTGCCACTTGCAAAATGGCAACTTTTGAAGCTGAATCTCCTGAACATTGGGTTCAGGCAGCTGCAAAGAAGGCTTCCCAGTGGTGTGCAAAAACAGGTCCTTCCTTCTGCCAGGAAGAGGCAATTAGCAAAGTCCAGAAAAGACCCAAAGACCCTATGTTGTGGCCAGGCAGAGTGTATAAATAGCATGAAGTTGGGAGGAGGCAGCTTATACTGTCTCTTTCTCATGCAAGAAATAAGGCACTCCAGAACAAAGGCATACATTTTGGTAGGATTAAAATTTGTATTATAAAGAAGAATGTTGCCATAATCTGTCCAGAAATGAGACACACAAGCATTGCTACACTATCATACAAATATAGTATACTCAAATTTCAGACCCTTCATTGCTGGTAAGCAATAAAAACTGAGTGATAAATCCATTGACAACAAACTATGCAGTTTATGTTCATGATCCAGTGTAAATACCCAACCAAGTTAAAATCCATTTTTTTATTTGACCTTCTCTGATTTATCTGTATAAAAAAAACCTTAATAATTCTCACCTTAAGAAAGTCTCTTTATTTTGTTTCATGTCCTGTTAAAAATAATAATCACTAGACCACTTACCTTCTGGGTAGAGATAATGAAACACTGGGTTGTGCCCACATTGTGCCCACCCATTTCTGAGACCCAGAACTGCAGAATGTTAGTGAATATGTTAGGTATTATTTTTATCTCTAACTACATTTTTATAATTTAAGACTTGCTCCAAAGCATAATGTAAGGGAAATTAATATCTCAATGGATGTCATTAGGCTTGCTCCAAAACATCACATAAAGGAAAAGAGATTTTTAATTGATGTCATTCACCTTGGGATCAAGTCCAAAGAGTAAACTAAAGTTTTCACCTCAAGTGTATCATTATTCATATCTATACCCTAGATAACATCCAAAAAAATGTTATGGTTGCAGTGTATTCAGTTCAAGCTATTATTGATTGCAATAACTGGTGATTTACCAGAACCATCTCAGCTTTTCTTAACAAAGTCCAGGAAATATCTTAGTTGAGGTGGCTAGCTTATGTTACTCCAAAAGAGTATTAATTATTCATTAAAAATAATATTGCAGAAAGTATTAAAAAATAAACTGAATAGTTCAGATATTAATGATAATATGAATGGTATTCCTGAATTTTTTCTTATTGTCACACACAGAATTGAAACTATTGCATCAATTCATCATAGTCTAGCATGGAAACTGAACATGAGATGTTAGGGATTTAAGGAGATAGGTTGGAATATTTATTCCCCAGAAGACAAGAAGCCAACATAGAAATTTTCTTATACTTTAAAATCCTTGATTAGACTTTCGGTGGAGACTAAAAAGAACAGAAAGGAGCATAAAGAAATCATCCACCATCATAGGCAACAAATCTGCACATCAATAAAACCGAACCTGAAATTAACCCAGCATTCTACTTCATAGCTGTAATCAGCACTACTGGGGAAAATTATCTGAAATAATTTCTAAATACTAACGTGAAAGTAAAGTTCAGTATTCAAGGAAAAGCATACAATGCAAATGAGGAAAAAAATGACACCTCAGTTAAATGAAATATCATTCACACTTCCAACCTGTTTTGAATCCATCAGCCTTAAACTTGTCACTGCAATTTTACTTCAGGCTAGTAGATCCAAAGTTCCTTGAGTTACAAGAAGTGAAACGATACAGAAATACAGATTTAAAAGCTATTCACTTCAAGATATTGTAGGTATTTTGGTCATTGCTGGGGTATCAATTAGTACACAGAGAAATGCATGTGGATGTCCATGATCTCTCTTGACATAGTGAGACATGACATTAAAAAAGTCTTCAGCCTCCAAACTTCCCAAAATATATTGAGAAAAGTCCCAGTCATGTTTTCTTCTACCTGAGCCAGCAGTTTTCTCAACATCTTGTAAAGCTGATGTTTCCAGGTTTGTATTTTCTGTGTGCCTGTGTGCAAAACTTGAAAGACATCTGAAAGAACTTTCCAGTTGGAGGTCAGACATACTGTACATTTTGTCCTCTTAAGAAGTGTGTATGAGGAATAGCAGAGCTCCAGCACACAACATTCTCCCTAAGGATTCACCTATCTGTGTCCACATCCTCTGCTGCTTTCCATCCTGCCCTCATATTCTCCTCTTGTTTCAGCAATGCTGGCCATAATGTTCCTTGTGTCCTCCTCTGCATATCACACACCATTTATTGAAAAATACTGTCTTTAGTTTTCATTCCATTCCAGTCAACCATGAGCTGAACCAAATGAAGTTGGCTTGACATAACACTGAATAAAATTAGAACTCCTGATAAATGGTCCTTCTTTCTCATCTATACTATTTTAAATTATTACAGCATCTTACATCCCTTAAAACAAAAATGCATTTTTGTCTCTATTTATAGAGAATATTTCTTTCTATTTTTAAAGAAACTAGAGACACAATTACAGCGAGAGCTTTTGGACATCTGGTGCAAAGGTAAAATTTACCTTTTACCAGCAAAGGTAAAATTCTCTTAAAGCCTGTTTGTCTCAAGTCTAAAGAAAGTTCACAAGCTTAAAGTTGTTTGTTACATACATCACTCTAATACATAGAACTTTCTATTGAAAAGCTGATTTTTATTTTCACATTTTCAAACCATTAGTATTTACTATTCTAGTTATTATTTTCCCTTTTATTTATCTGATACTGTCTGTTTGTTTGCATATGTAATATTTGTCGGTGGAACTAGGTCTATTCTTGAGATCTTAAAAAACTATAAAATGCATACTTACACTCTGATTGGAAAGTAGTAGAAATGTCCATAGTCTTCATTTATTCCATGTGAACCCATCACTTCAGAACATCATGCATGTGACTTCACATGCAATTACAATACTTCAGAAACTTTCCATTTACCTCATAATTGCCATTAGCAAACTTTGGGTGGAGTAGATTACAGTAATTGAATTACAGTCTACAGTCATTATTATCTTCAAAACTCAGGAAACAATATTTTTTAAATGAAGAATCACTTTGAAGGAACTTTCCAAGCCTGTATTAAAATCTGTATTTAGAACTCTTTAGTAATATGTCGCTATTATATGAACAGTATGTTCGGTCTTGTGAAAATCTGATGTTTTTAGAAGAAAAAAGTGTGAGATTAAAACAAACCATCAAAAGTTAAAAGCCTTTTCCAAATAGACCTCTATATACATGTTTCAAATGAAAAAAAATCTCATGTTAATAAATTAAACAGAAAATCTTTTGACATTTTAGATACTTTTCTGAATACAAATAACTATTCCAAAAGCAAAGTAAATAATTTTGTATCTTTGCATCTTCTCTAAAACACTGAAATTGATGCAGTATACATAAAATTTGGTTTAAAGACATTTTCAGACAAGTACTTTGACAATTTGTTTCAAACTTTTTCTAGTAAAATCTGAAGGAATCAGAGAAGCTGAAATATTTTATTCTATGGACTTCACAGGAAAAAAAAGCCGACATAGATTTCATTGTTTATAGAAAGTTGCCTCAGACAGGATGGCAAAACTTCTGTGAGCTTTCCTCTCCCCCTGAAAACTGATTCAGTGTTTTCCTATCCAGATGATCATGGTACAGTTTACAGATAATCCCAAATTGGATGGTGTAGTAAATAATGAAAATAATGGACTCTTTTATCATGGTCATCATTGCTCAGATAAATATTCACAGGCCAAGAGAATAAAATTTAATATGTTCAAATACAATACAGCATATTGTTCAAGAGAAAAAGGTATAGGTTCTGTCTGCAGGGTGAAAGACTTTTCTGAAAAACAATGAATTAGTAAAGGATTTATTGATCATTGAAGATAAACACAACACAGACTCAGTGCAAAGATGTGCCAGTAGGAGCTGAGTTATGAAAATTATTTTGTAGAAGCAGAGAAAAAAAATTTTGTTTCTGTACAAAGCCCTGCTAACAATTCAATCAAAAAACAATGTGCATTTCTAGTACCCGTACTTCAAGGAAAAATACAAATACACTCTGAAGAACATCATAGAAATAATGACTTGGCTGAAATAGAAGTCCTTGGGATGTGAGCTTAGGGTCTGAGCATGCAGGTGTACAATTAGCTCACTTCTGAGTCCAGGGGTCTTGTCTTCTAAGCCTCTGATCCATCTTTGCCATGTCCACACTCAAGGGTCATCAGGCCATGTTTTCACTTGGAGGTAACAATTGAGAGCTGTACATGTACCTTTCCTTAAAGCAGTGGTGAATTACACTAAGTTGCTTGACTTGGGTCATGTTTCCTTTCTTCACAGAAAAGAAAAAAGAAAAAAAGGAAAAGTTAATGTAGAATATGATTTTCTGCTTTCTATTTACAATAGTCTCAGTATTTGCATTTAGAAAATAATTATGAATGACTGTTGTTGTTTCAGGGAACTGACCATCCAGGAAGAATTCTGCTCTCAATCTCTGTTCTCTCTTTAATTCTCGTGTGGACTATTGGTTGTTGGCTATAGTTGGAAAACTGAATGGGAAAACTGACCAAGCTATTACCAAGAAATGTACATCTAGCCATCTAAATCACATGGTCAGAATCAAACAGATCACTAGATCAAACTGGGTTCTTAATTCCTCCGGAATCCATAAAGAGTATTATTTTACCTTCTACTGTAAGAGGAATCATGATTCATTAAGTAGTACCATCTCAGAATAGGATGAATCAGTTCCCAGGGCTGAAGGTAGCAACAGTCTCTATGCATACAACAAAAATTATTCTACTGAAGATGTGAGCTTTTCGCTTACTAGCATTGTTAGGATCAGTATATTGGTAACTAAGTGAATAGCCCATAATGTGGATAACATTCAGATGAAACTATTAATCCAACTGTTGTCTATGCCTTTAGATACAGATATTTTTTGGTTTTCAAGTCAAGAATTTCTCTTTTGAATGTGTAAGAAGTATGAGGTTTCAAAATTATCTGTTTTCAGAGGCATAAATCTTTCTTAGCCAACCTGCATCTACATTTTTGTTTAGCACCCCAGGCCGTATCTGTTATTTAATCTGCCTAATGTCAGAAGGAAGTACAGTTCTATACAGGCATGTGGTGATGAATAACACCTCTAATGGAGTTATAAATTGAGACTAATTGGTTTATGTGATTGTTATCGAGTCCTATTTCAGCTGGTTAATGGAATGTAGTTTGGCAGGGGAACAGAACTAATGTTATCAGTTAATTTTCTTTTGAAAATATCTTAAATTTCAGTCTTCCAGATCCACAGGTTCTAAATAAGATAGAGCCATTCCCTCTAAAAAAATGCCTACTACGTGCCAACACAATTAAATTCCAATATTGTCAATAATGTGGCTTTAATATTTTAGTGCATTTTCACACCCTATCACCACATCTTACATTGCCTTCAAAAATGGCCAAAACATTCCAGTCAGTGAAACATTTCAGCAGAGACTTTAATTCCATCTCACAATTGCTTGAATGGTTTCAAATGTCACATAATGAACAAATAAATTGACTTTCATGAAAATCAGATTTGGCAGGAATGTATGAGTGCCTAGTTAAATAAGCAGACTGGGACTCTAGGGGTACTTCTACCCAATTTGTTGTTTTTCAAGTGTAATAGTTCCTAAATTAGTATCAAAACGTGGACCAGTTTGAAACTTGAAATCAATATCCACATGTGATTTGAAAGTTGAAGGCTTGCCTGATCATATTAAGATTTTGAGGACTTTTTTTAATCATCAGTGTAATCCGGTGATGCACAAATAGGTTGTCAAGTCTAATATTCAGGCAGCAATTTGTCTGCATCTTACTGCTGCTTCCTTTGAGTCTTGTTGGTAAGACTGAGAACACCATGTTTAAGATTACGTAGCAAATTTCATAAAGATTAACAGCACTAACATGGGTTTCCCTATTTATAAGACTTAACAAGCTTAACTCATCACATTATAATAAAAACACCAGTAGGGCATAGTTCAACAAACACAGATATATTGAAAAAGAAAAAAAAAACAGTGACAAGTTTAAATTATTCCTATGAACAAAAGCAAGAATTAGAACTTGCACCAGTAAAACTTGGAATTCCCAGAAATAAAGGTTTCCTGAATCAGCTGGGTAGGTAGCATTTAGGGCTATTTATGTGGCTCATATGTGTGGTCACTGCTAAAGGAGAGTTGCATGAAACTCTCCCGATGGGCAGCTGTCCTTAATTTTGACAGCAGTGCAAAGGGGAAGTGAAGGTTCTCAGGCATTACATACTCAGACCTAGAAGGTATTTATAGACCACAGCATCATCTTGAAAGCAAAACTGGAACCAACGAAGTTTAATATTTTCTCGATAAGCAATCTGGGCTCTGCATAGCACAACACCTGTAGCTTCTGAATGGCCTTCAAATGTAAGCCCACATTGAATGAATTACGATGATGGAATTTGGAGGTTACAAAGAAAAGGATAACTTTGGAATGGTGAGCACCAGAGAGCTAGTTATGACTGTCACAACATATACAAATTCAGGTGATGATTTTACCCATGCACACAATGGGGAGACATCAGCAAAGGAAGAGATAGAGGAAGAAGGGCATGAAAGAATGGTGACAGGTACTGGAAAACCATTATCAAATGCCACTGACCTTAGAAGGTGCTACAATTTCTCTCACATGAAGATGTTATGAAAAATTCAGCATCAGCTAAAAAAAACTCAAGGATTCGGTCTCAATATTATCAGCACAACCAAATACTTTTTTCATTGTATATCTATCTGTTTCTTTTTAAAGCCTGCTTGTCATTCAATAGGCCTGTATCCATATCTCAATGTCATCTAGACCCTACAGCTCATGTTCCCACAGCCTGAAGTCGCCAAGATCCTACTATTGGTATTTAAATGGTAGATTTCAGGCCTTCCTAGCCATTGGAAAACACAACCCATAGGATTTATGCATAATTCAGGGTGCTTGAGTTAAGATCCCAGGTAATCTTTTGATTGATGAAGCTGACAGGAGTCTGAGAATCAGTATTTTAAAGATACCTTCATGCACCATGCTTCAGAGTAACTTCATATGAAAATTCATCCTGAAAACTAAGGACCTACATGAGCACATATTTTCATAATAATTACTAATTATTATATTAGATTCTGCATATTCTTTCTCAACTTCTCCAATTCTTCTTTGAGAAACATTTTTCAGACAAGTAGAAATTAAAATACAAGCTAATATACTAGAAAAAAGATTGCATCACCTGATGTTATTTAAGAAAGATAAAGGGTCTTTGTCACACAAGTAGTGATTTCAGTTTCTTTCCGCATCCAAAACAATAAAAAACTGTTTTAAAACTCAATAGTAAGAAAAACCAACAAAGACATTCTTTAGGTCCATTGAAAAGTTGTCTTTTAAGTTTTGCTACTTTCAAAAGGCAGTCATAATAAATTGTGAGGGTTTAAATACTTAAAATTTCTTGAAATTACAATATTCTTTCATTTTTTTAAAGAAAATAAATAAAAAATAGGAATGATATACAAAAAAACTGATTTAATGAACGAAGTGATTTCAAATGGGTACTTTTTTCAGCAGAAACAGCTCTCTCTTGATCAGGCTGAAAATCTCTTATTTTCATAATATTTTTTCTTTACTCAGGAATTTATTAATTTAATTTTTAATTTGCATTTCATAACCCTTTAGTTTGAATCTCTGAACATTAACAATGAATAGTTCAATAAATCCCATTACATCACCATACTTAATCAGAAAATTAGAAAGTAATCCGTATAAAAATTGCTTCCATATTGCCAATTTCTATAGTGGTTCTGAGCCTACCTACTTTTGAATGTCTGTAATTCCCGGAATTCCCAAGTCAGAATAGTGTGGTTGGAAGAATATAAATTCCTCAACTAGCCAGACTTCTTGTTTTCCAAGATGCTAACTGTCTTTTGTAACTCATTCAATGGTCTAAACAATTGACCTTTGAAGAGGAGAATATGATCCCCAAGCTCTCAGTTTGCCTGTTCTCCTTATAATGAGACAGTTCTACTGTTAAAATTTTAGGCAGATATACTTTGATTTTCCCGTGGTCACTTTCCATCACCACCTACTCTGACTATTCATTTTCAAATCCATATTGGAAAAGTTTATTCGTTGTAATTATCAGGAAACGGCACAGAACTTTTGGAACCAGTCTCGGTTAAACAATGCAGCCAGAAAAGAAAGTTTCAAAGAACTTTAATTAAAAAGCTCAATGGTTCAGTGAATAACCTTGGCTATGAAAAAGAATTGTGATCCTTTCACCAATATCTGTAGGAAAGGGAGATGAATTTATAGCACAATGTAATCAAACTGAATATCCGTTATTCATTTGATCCATTATACATTGTTTTTCTTGCATAGAACAATCTAAATTGTTTAAACATCTTAAAACTCTTAGTCAAAGACTGTACATGCTACTTGAAATACTCTTATCACTTCTGACATTTTTTTATCATTACAAATTAAGACAAACATATGAACTTAATATCTGAAAAAAGTTGATAGAGCAAGCATGGTGAGTATCATTCGACTGTCTCATTGCCCTCTCACACTATACATTGCATTGTGACTTTTCAGATAACAACATGTCTTTATACAAATAAAGACATGTTAGAAGGAATGAACATTCATCTCCTGAGCTATTTTATCTTAAAGACAGGCATCTTTTAAAAAATACTAGTTCTAAACAAATTCGAAGGAAAAGAGTACCAAATCTTAATAAAAAAGTCTGTTCTGCTCTCTGCCTGGTGTCACCTCCACTTCTGCCAGACACCAAACAGCATGGAGACAGCACAGATTCTAACAGGAGGAACTGATGAAATTATAACTAAAACAGAATTGTCTCTGTCTCATTCTCTCTGTTATTGATTTTCACAACAAGCTGCAATGAGGAAGGAAGAAGAAAATAGAGAGGTTCATGTTGAAACTAGATAGAAAGGTTTTGGTAAAAAAATATTTTCTGCAGTTACTTAATGCTTATGTTTAACCTGTTTTCCTGGCTCCCTTTCTTTTCAGGTCTACTTCACTTCTTTTATTTTAAATAATTTCTGGATTTTGTTCCTATGTCTGCTGTAACTCAGATCATCCACATCCCTCATAACTGCCTTAGAACTTAGTACAACTTAGAATCATAGAATCATAGAATCGATTGGGTTGGAAAAGACCTTCGAGATCATCGAGTCCAACCCTTGGTCCAAATCCAGTCCATTTACTAGATCATGGCACTCAGTGCCACGTCCAATCTGCGTTTAAAAATCTCCAGGGATGGTGAATCCACCACCTCTCTGGGCAGCCCATTCCAATGCCTGATCACTCTCTCTGTAAAGAATTTTCTCCTGATATCCAACTTAAATTTCCCCTGGCGGAGCTTAAGCCCGTGTCCCCTTGTCCTATTGCTGAGTGCCTGAGAGAAGAGACCAACCCCCACCTGGCTAGAACTTCCCTTCAGGTAGTTATAGACGGTGATGAGGTCACCTCTGAGCCTTCCCAGTCCTCAGGATAGGATCAAAACTCCTATTGCAAAAAACAGCTGGAGGATATGCATGAGGAAAAAAGAAAAAGAGATGAGTCATAAATGACTCACATAGCTCACACAGGATGGGAGATTTCTAGAAAGGGTGGCAACTGTTTGGAGGAAATGGGAAAGGAAAGGGAAAGGAGTAATTTCTAACAGGTCTTTAGGAAGTCTTTTTCTGATTTTGTCCCTGATGTATAATTTAAAAAAAGAAAATAAAACAAATGAAAAACACAATCTCAAACCCTGGAGATGGGCTAGAGAGAACTCAAGTTTTAATAGTATCTCTCGACTTTCACAGATATCCTTTTCTACTAACAATTCCCAGGTAACTTTAGGGTTCCTGTTAATACCGTAATTCTTCCTGAAAGCTTACATAGCTCTTTAACCAGATGATCATTTATTTGTGTTGGGTAAGATGACTGCACCTCATTCTTAGAGATAAATAGTACCCGTGTCTTGGTCACCATGTAACTAGGCTGTTGTAATGCACTTTACATGCAATTACCTCTTATCATTTGGAAGCAGCAGGCAACACTTCTCATCATTCCTATTTAACAGATTTACCTACTCTGGATGGAACTAAGTTTTTTAATTGCAGTTTAGAAGGTTGATCTCAAATTTCACAGCCAAAGTATTTCTGATATCTGCTTATGTGGGACACTGCTTCTTTTTGCGTGATTCTGGACTCCCATCAGAGAAGGTCAGAAGAAGAAATTTCATTTGGTGTCCTCAACTCTGGAGCTTGCTTCTGGTCCAAGTCTTTTGATTTATTGAATCTGGTAAATGTGCTGCACAGTTTAGCGTTATTTTTTTTGGTGGGGACTTGTATAATGGATGAGTTTGTAAAATGCAGGGATTTTATTATCACAGTCACATCTGGCTTGAGCACAATGAAACTCCTTGTTTAATGAGTCAACAATAATTTAAGAATTGCTTTTATTGTTAATATTTTGTACCCAAGTTTTTTAAACACTCAAAATAATTGTTGATTTTTTAATAAATTGAAATAAAAATAGTAAAATATTTTCAAATATTATGTTTGTTTCTTGCTTTCATAACACACAGAAATTTATTTATTTGCATTTGTCCTCCCTTCCTTGACTCCTGTGTTAAAAGTTATTTTGTATTACACCTCTGTGCTTATAGATTTTTACTTTTTTTCTACTAAAGATGTCATCATCAAATTATTTTCCATTTTTTACATTAAAACTGTTAGATTCAGATGAGAAAATGGCATGTTGTATTACTGCACGAAAGGTTGGGTTATGTCCTGAATTTCTTTTTGTTTATAAGCAGAGAGCAAGACAAAAGCAAAGCATCAATTAGCAAAGTGGGAATGCATAGCTCTTAAGTTTTCGTTTCCATTTATTGTCTGTAATATTTCAGAAGGACAATCATCTGTTGCTAGGAAATCAGGTGTCATCCATTGTGTTTCCTCCTCCTGCGGTCATATTTCAGCCAACTCTGATTTCCTCCTAGTCTGCTCCTTGTAGTCCTCCCAGAGGTGGGTGCTCAAGTTCCAGCTGTGATGCAAGGAGGTTGGCAGTGGAACAACCAAATGTCTCCAAGTGCCTGAAAATCTCCCTGGCCCCCATTTGCCCTGCCCCGTTCTGCACCTTGGAGCAATGCTGTGACTTTAGGACACATCGAAACTTGTGTGTCCCACCAGTGGAAAGCTGAGGTTATTGGATTGTATTATACATTCCGTAAAGGTTAAGTTCCAGAGGAGGGAACAACAGGTTATCCTAAGCCTACAAAAAAATCGCTCTGCTGAACTGTCACCAAATAGCCAACTATGAAGGTCCATCAGTAGTTTTCAGCTGTGGAGCAGAAACTCGAAAGAACTCAAACATGGAGCTTTTAGGCAAATTTTAGAGCTACCTGGCAATGAAAATGTGCTTGGCTGAAGCTGTGTTTTCTATGTGTTATTTCCAATAAATCCATCACCACAGGACATGGGAGCTGTCTAAAACATTAGTTAAAGTCATAAATAACTCAGAAACATTGTAGAATTGCTTGGATCAGCCTATTTTATTTGTTCCTCCTATTGTTCCTTCAGAGAATTTTTATATTTAAATAAAATAAGTGAAACCAAATGTTTTGCAATACTCATCTCTCCTTTTCCTCCACATTTTCCCACCAAATTATTGGGAGTATCTGAATTCTGGCTAGTAAATGCTCTGATCTCCCTGGTAAGGAACCATACAGCTACAGAACATGTATATAAATAGTTTACATCTTTTTTAATCTGCCTTGTATGGACAGCTTGTTGTTACCAACACTATTTTCAGTCATGCATCCCCAAAAGTGGAATCTGCTAGTGACACTTTGACCCTGAGTAGATTGATATTACTGTCTCTTGCTTGCATGCTAGAATGATATTCAATGTAGCAGGGAGTCAGACATATTAGAACTGCATATTTAGGAAAAACTGGGTCAGACTAACTTTGTAGTGAAAAGTGCAGGATCAGTTCGGGTATTTAAGAATGTGGGGGAAATAGGGTGATTTTTGGAACAAGGAAGGAAACCTAGCAAAGTGACTGACATGGCAGCAGCAGCAACATTGCCAGTGATCCACAGCCACTTCTGTTTTAAGGTATTT
Source organism: Pseudopipra pipra (assembly GCF_036250125.1). Lineage (NCBI taxonomy): Eukaryota > Metazoa > Chordata > Aves > Passeriformes > Pipridae > Pseudopipra > Pseudopipra pipra. The sequence goes on along the minus strand of NC_087552.1, from coordinate 59,336,873 downwards.
AAAATACACTGAAACTTTTACTTTAACCTTCAACAAGAATAGCCATAGGAGGGTTTCCCGCAGTCTTCATAATCTTGAAGGGCAAGAATGTCCTCCAGCAAATTCACTGCACTGCAACAATGCCAAGAGTCTCTAGAAAGTGAACAGTTTGAGAGTAGTTAATGGATCAGACAGTCCATGATCCCAACCAACAAGTGCAATATAAACTCTAAAGGACTCTAACAGTCCCAGACTAAGCACAGTGGTGACTTGCTTGTTCCCGTATTTCCCTGCTGTTGTGATTTTACATGTTACACCATGGCAGCCATGCAAATCGATTACAACTGGAAATGACAACTCTTCCAGCAATGCATATCACCATTGTTTAAAAGATGCAAAAAGCATTCCAGAAGTAACATGAAATCTCTTGCTTCATCTCTCCAGTCTCCACAAAGAAAGTAGAAAAAAAATAAATCATGCATACGATTAAACCCATGAGAACCAACATGAGTACTCTGATACAGCATTTAAAAATTTTAACTATACTGTGTGAGACCTATGGTTGTTTACACGGTATATACAGAAAAAAATGAAGAGCAAGCCAGTGGGACACAAAACCTTGTACTAATATGAGAAAGGAAATACCCATTTTAATGTGGAATTGAATGATTTTCAAATAACTGGGGAGGGAATAATAGCAGTTGCAAATATAAATCTCATTCTGATCATAAGTATGCACACAAGGATAGATGTACAGCATTTTGAATGAGGGCCGTTATAAAGAATCAATGGGTAATCACTGATCTTGTTGGATTTTTGAGTGTATAAAATGAACCACCAGTCATAGCTTACTTTTTATAGAGTGTACCAGACATAGTCTACTTCAGGTCTAGTTTTCAAATCTCTTTTACCTAACATAATGAATAAAGCTGTACAATATTTTTTTATGAAGTTTGTCTTGCAAAGTGTACTATGTGTTCTATGATTTGCAAACTTTCTGAGTTTTATTACAATTTTGTTACTACCAGATTAGACGTATTGGCAATTTTTCAGGTTTTTTGCCCCAAAACAGGGTTATTTTTTTCTCTCAAAATTAGATCCATGTTTAATTGAAAACAAATCACTACTCTCAGGAGAGCAAGGTTTTCTTTAAACTGTAACAACACCTAGGGAAACCATCAGCATAAAAAATAGGTACACTTCCAAATCACAGAAAAGGACAAAAATTCCTCAGATTAAATAGTTTTGTACTTAATTTCTATCTTCCCGGTAGTCAGAACTTACACAAATTTGTCTGATAGACAACCTTCCCATGACATTACATAACATGACACATGGTTGTCTTCAAACAAGGCCTTGTCTATATTGTTTCTATAATCTAAAACCAGAGATCTAATAGAGGGTTATAATTTTTCAGAGTTAGAATATATTATGTACAATTTTTCTTTCCACTCCCACAGAATAATCTCATGCCTGCAGTGAACCCCTGGCATATACAAATATTTAAAATAATATACATCTCTCCTTTTGGCATTACTTCAAGCTATAGTTTACAGCCCCAATATCCAATATAAGCTATGATGATTAAATAAATATATTGTGTCTCACCAGTGGTTTTCACCATGTGCTCTCAGAGGCATTTTCTGCTTATGATGGCTGTTCATCAGACTCTCAGATCCAGAATCCAAAAGGTCAAATAGTCAAAATGATACTCCTCCATCTGTACAATAAACAGAAGGATTTAATCTGCTGACACTTCAGGTGCCCCACAGCTCTATTTCTTTTACCTATCCCAAAATAACAACTTTTGCTTTTTCTTGTGTAAAGTATCTGTGCCTGAGAATAAACAAACAAAAAGCTTGCTCCAACCCTCCCACAAAACATTGAGCAAAAGGGCTAAGGGTCACAAATTTGACTTCCTATATTTCAGTGTTACCTCTCACTTATTTATCTCTATTCAGGATCAGATTTTGGGTGGACAAAACCTATTTTCAGGCCTTGGAAAATTAGAGAACTGTATTTCTCAGACAAAACCGGGGTAGACCAATGTGCCATTATTTGCCGTGGCTACGCTAGTGCTAGAGGATTGATTAGGTGAGACATGACTGCTAGGATCATCTGGGCAAGCTACTTTCAAGGCTGTAGGAGAAGGTGAAAAATTCCAGCCTTGGAAAAAAAGCTTTTCGCAAAAGTCAGCTGCACAGAAACAATCTCATAATCCTCAGTAAATGGACAAACGTAGGATGCTCACTGCTGCTGAGTCTGAGGAAAGATCTGCCTTTAGGGCACTGTTTCTCATATAGTGTCTTTGGTGTGGCTCCAACTTCTCTTTTTTTCTGTTATCCTACATGTTATTTCATACTACCTCATAATTAATTGCTTTCCGTAGTTGTTCTGTGATAAACAAAAACTAGATTTGAAAAGTAAATGGTCTAAAATGTTTTTACAAGCAAATATCTGTACAGAAGATAGTTAGAATAACAGCTCACTTTTTCTCCTAAACAGAGGGTTGAAGTTCTAAGTTTCATTTCCAAATACATATGGAGAAACTGTAAGTAGGGAGAGAAAAAGCAAACAGTTGAGCCCACTGCAGCACACTGGAGAGATTATATAACTGCAGAGGAAAGTTTAAATTACATGTTGTCACAAAGACTGAAACAATGCCCAGAATCTTCTCCATATTTCATCTTATATCCCACCAACAACACACTGCTTGTGCCATCCTTTCCAAGTTCTGCTGCAGAAAAATGTCTGGGATCATGCTTCATTTGGCAAAGAGCTGGACAGATTGATTCATAACCAACGAATCCTATTAGGGCTTACTTAATAGTATCATTTTGATAGTGAGAAATCTTTAGATGCTTTTCTTGTTGTAGGTTAGAATCCAGAGCTGGGGATAGACAATGGCAAAATACATCAAAATAATTTGTGAATCCTCCTTGAGTTAATAACCCTTTTCCCTGCTACTCCTTCAGCTATTTTGGGGATATATGATTTCCCCATCAACTCAAAACAAGCAGAGTAAATTTCCTTGAATATATAAATACATTGTGGTACCCATGACTTGAAACATGGCTGCAGACATAGTCACAAAGAAACAAGAAATCAAACCTAGCTTCTCTAGGAAGATCCCTGCTTTGAGCACAAAAAGTTGCAGAAAACATAAGAACTGTCATATTAGGTAGAATCAAAGATCCATATAGCCTAGTATCCTTTCTCTTATAGTGGCCATGAGCAAATGAATAGGTAAAATTTATTTGGAATAGGAAATAAAAACATTCGCCATGACTGATGCTAGACTTCAGGTAATGTCTTGTTCTTATCCAGACCATGGAATTTAAAATCCCCACAACACTTTTTACCATTTTTTATCTCTACCATGTTATTAAGTTAATTGGTATCTTGCCCTTCATAGCATCTTATAGCAACAGATTCCTTGCTTTCATGACCATTCCTTCCCAGTCCTTCTTGACAACCTATATCAGTTTTACTCATATTAGGTCCTGAAGAATCTATCAAATAAGGCACCATGCTAGCTTTAAAAAGTCTACCTTAGTTTCTAGAAGCAGTGTGTGGAAGCAAAAAGCTAACTTTCTCACTCTCCCATTCTTCTTCTTTTTCATTCCTTCTAAACTTTTCCTTGTTATTCATCTTTTAATAAAATTATTGAAAAAAAATCCTGATTTTATAATAGTTTTCCACGCACCCTGATTTCAGGTTGGAAGCATGTCCCATTCACACCGATTTTCCACAGTCAGAACAAAAAGCCCTTACATTTTTATTCAAAGTCTGTTTCTCAGGCTTAATGAGTAAAATCCCTTTATTCAACCAGTATTTTTCAGACCTAAATCTCAAAGCATGAGATTAGTGAATATTTCTTGTAAATCCACTAATATCCAGACATCCTTTTTCTTTTCAAAATATTTGTGAGAACTGAGTAATTTCCACAGCAAATTATGCAAATGTGCTGTACAAGCTCCCCAGCATAGCTCAGCCAGTGCAAATCCTGACCTTCCACCACTCCTGCTGTTCTTGCTCAGGGCTTCTCTTCATCAGCCTGCCAATCACATGCCACAAAGCCAAGTTTTGCAGCGCCATTAAGCATCCACTAGAAGCCAAGATAATATCAATGAGCTTATTTTACACAAGAGGACTAAACCCAGATCCAAAGTCTCATATTAAGAAACAGCTTCTGGACTGAATTTGTCCAAAAGTAGTAACTAAGCTTGATGCAAGGATAGCTAGATAACTCTGTAGTCATATTACACAATTGTTAGTCTGAGTAGATTGTTGGGTCAGAAGAGACCATTGGAATGATGAAATGTCTTAACTTCAGCTCTTTACCACATGCAATTAAAAAAATTGCCCAAACTATTCACTATTAATTTAATCTACCTATAAAGCATGTCTGGAAATGTTATATCACACTCAGTGTTCATACAGTAGGACCTGAGATCAAATTGGGTGATTAGATGCCAAATATGCACCTTCAGAATATTTATATTTTTTTAAATATATACTTTTTGCAAGTATGGATGCATTTGTGCTTTCCTAGGTGATAACCAAAGGTATTGTAATAGTTCAATGAAAACTATAACTGCTGTGCAGAAAAAAAGTGCTACATTATGATAGTCGGTATTAAGGTACTTCTATCGGGAAATCTTAATCAGATTTCCCATTCTGATTTGAAACAAAATGGGAATTTATGCTGATTTCTTCTGATTAGATGACAAAAAGCCATAAACTTATTACAGTGCTTTATAGAGTTTAAATTTTCTAAAGAACAATGCGCAAAAAGATCTGTAGAGACCCTCAAAGTTTAGATGTTATGCTGTTGCTTTCTTTCCATAAAAGGCCAAAGAGGGAATCAGAGTAAAGTCTGACAAGGAGTCTTCTATTCTTTAAGGAAATTCTCTTCCCTTTTTAGTAGGCTGTGCAGAGAAATGCTTTGTCTCTTTATGTCTCTTTATTCTACTTTACTTAATCCTAATAGATATTAATCTGTTGATTTCCTGACTTCACAGATATTTTAGGAGTAGGATTCTTTTGCAGTGGTGGAAGTAAGTTGTTCTGTCAATATGTGTAGATCACTGAGAGCACTGGAATACTTACTAGTCAACATCTTAGTTACTTCACAGGAACCTGTACAAAAGAACTCCTGTATGCCATAAAGCTGTTTTACTTTGGAATACTATAGCATATGAAGCAGAAGACATACTGAAAGGTTATCTGGGCCTTAGAGAATTAACAGAATCCAGTGTCAAATTCTCTTCACAGTGCATGTGGAGAGTTAATCAGTTTAGAAAATGGTTCTAAAATAACAAGAAGGCAGGAGGGCAACCTGCTGATAAACAACAAAGAAGTTCTGAGGAGTCAGGTGTGTATTAAGTCCCCCTCTCTGTGGGATTTAGATGATGTTCTTAGGGTTGATGACTCAGTGGTGACCACCCAATGGCGGTGTCCACCAAATGGGCTAAAATTCACTACAGAAGAGCAATGTAGAGAGTAGAGAGAGTGAGTAAGAGAGATTCACTGACCCCTAAAATGTCCCTGATCTAGCTTTCCTACCTCTACTGGCTTGTCTCAGCTTCACAAAACTTCCATCACAACACAGCTTAAAAACTGTGTATAAATTGTTTATTGTTCTGTTGCTGCAAAAAATGAGACTAAAATAAGTTACCAGCCTTGGGCTGGCACAAATTTTTTTGGCTTGCTTTCTAGAGAAGCTTTCTCTGACTGATTCTCATTGCAATTTATTTCCCATTCTTCTTGAGGGACTAAGATTAATCTCTGTTATGTCCTTGAAGGTATTGTCTTGCACAAATCTATAGGTAAATGAGAATGCAAAATACTTTCATGATGGAGCTCTCACATTCTGATAAAACTGTTACAAATTCACTGTATCAGAAACAACACAAGAAGTAGCAGAACTCCTTACAGGTAACCTACTAGGTGGAGAAAGATCCTGGAACTGAGGGAATTCTATAACTAGTCCATCAGTAAAATTCCTTACTTCCATTCTAGCCATATATTCTAAGATGAAGGGTACATTGAGAAGTATTCTCATCCTGTCCTCTCAACTCAGACTTTAAAAAAAACCCACATGCAAACTGCATGTTTAGAATGGATCATTGCATGATGAGTACTGTTTTCCTCAGGGAAATGTTGAACATATGTTTAATCCTTTAATATAAAAAAATGATACATGCCTGGAACTTCTATACCTGTGTAAATGCTGAATCTAGCAGCATGTGAAAGCTGTAGGCTTGGACTAAAAGCAGAAAACAGTAGTTTAAACAACTCACCTATTGCAAAAATCCTCTCAAAAGAAGCAGCTGGATGACGGATCCGGGTCAGAACCAGAGCAATTGGGGTATAAGGTAAACATGGAGTTGTTTGCCTCTGACAAGACTGAAGTGTTTGAGAACTTTAAAAGTGTAAAAAGAAAGGCTTGTAAGGCTACAATTTTTAGACCATGGTTCTTCACTAAAATAGTGAACTTCAGTGCAAGTGGCAATTCAGCTACCTGCCTTCTTTTTAAATGTTTAAAGCCCTAGATCTCATCAGAAAATATTTCTTGTGTTGTAATGTGCTTTGATCATTACATACTCCTTAGAAGAAAAGCATTTATGCTATTAGGAAGAAAATTGTCCATTTCATCACACCTTCTGAGCTGACATGATACAACAGGCCTAGGACATATTTCATTACTAAAAAAACCACCCCACTGATGATAATCTCATACTTCCCTCACCCGCTTTTGTGAACTGGCTACAGAAAGCAGCAGTGTTCTGTAAAGCACAGCACAGAATTGGCAAAAGCTATTGCCAGCTCAGTCCATACTTTTGGGTGAATTATCAGCTACATGTTGTGTTTGTTTGCTTTGTGTCAAAGTGCTTGCAAAGGAGGAACAGGTTACTTTCCCATCTCTTTCACAAACAGAAGCTTCATTTAAAGTGACTTAGTATTTTCTTTTCAGTAGATTCTGTCTTGAGTAACGTAATAGCTTGCAGAGAAGAAAACTAAAAACCAAGTTCAAGAGGGATCCATTACTACTATCAAAAATTAATTATTTCAATTGCAATATGGAAAGGATTTTTTTTTCTGTTTAAGCAAAGGAAAAATGCAGATAGTGATTACTTCTAGTGAATTCACTTTCGGTTTGTGCTTGCAAAATTCTGCATTTAGCAACTAACTAGAAGAACACTTTTTATGATGTGCTCCAGCTAGACAGATAAACACCTCCACAGTTCAAAACAGTTCAAAACCATGAAGAATGTTCACAAACCAGCACACTTTGTGACTGAGCAGCTGTTCTGTACTTTAATGCTGCTGAAATTTAAAAAGGCAATAGCTCTTCTTAAAAATGCCATGCAGTTTTCAAGAATGATAACTGTTCTGCTTGGGTTTCCTTTACTCATGTTTGACATTTTGAAACAGGTATAATTGACATTATAACTGACTACCTGTCAGAGTCGAATTGCATTTGGTTGTTAAACAACATTATCCCTATTGATAGTGTTGTCCATCACTGACTAGCATTATCTTAAGTGTTTGCACTGCCTTACGAACACTTGTAACTAATAATGGACAAATCACCAGAGTCTGAGATTTGCTCAGATTTGGAAAAATATGTACTTTTTGCAAGTATGGATGCATTTGTGCTCTCCTAGGTGATAACCAAAGGTATTGTAATAGTTCAATGAAAACAATAACTGCTGTGCAGAAAAAAAGTGCTACATTATGATAGTTGGTATTAAGGTACTTCTATCGGGAAATCTTAATCAGATTTCCCATTCTGATTTGAAACAAAATGGGAATTTATGTTGATTTCTTCCGATTAGATGACAGAAAGCCATAAACTTATTACCGTGCTTAATAGAGTTTAAATTTTCTAAAGAACAATGCACAAAAAGATCTGTAGAGACCTTCAAAATGTAGATGTTATGCTATTGCTTTCTTTCCATAAAAGGCCAACGAGCGAATCACTGCCTTACAAACACTTGTAATTAATAATGGCCAAATCAACAGTGTCTGAGATTTGTTCAGATTTGGAAAAGGACCTTATCACTTAAACTTTTCTAAGGTGTTTACATCTTTCAGTCATTCAAAAAGTGTCAGGAATTGCAGATAAGACCATCCATTGTGCAATCCAGGATACATGAAGAAGTATGGTTGCATCTATACTGTTCTCTGTTTTTGCTTCTGACAATTTCCAGTAGAGGAATCTTCTACTGTTCAGCTTAACTTTCATGTATGTATGTCCAGCAGCGTAGCAATCAGTCCTCAAGGAATACTGGCCTTAGCTTTTGCCCCCTTTCACCTTTTATTCCAGTCTCAAGCTTCTGAGTCATCCCATCCTGAGTCTCTATACTTGTTGACAATATTTCAAAGTACCTCTGGAATTGTTCTTTACCATCATGGTGATTGTTGCTAAATGTTTTAATGAATTTCTTTTTTTTTTTTTTACCAGCAAAGAAACTTTTCTCTTTTTTGGGGGGGGAAGTGAAAATCTGTAAGATGTGACTGAATACCTCCACCTCCCTCTTGCCCCTTCTTTTTCTTCAACGTGGCTGCTTGATGATGAGACCCTGGGACAACAAAACTGGAGAAGGGATAGGGGAACATCACTAGCTTGGAATTGGCCTATGTTCATAAAAGGAACAGGAGAATCAGGAAAGATAATAGAGTCTTTGGACAAAGAAATTGTAGTGCCTGTGAGTGGACATACTCACAGTAGAGATCAAGAATGTAACAGCAACATTAAGGAAGAAAAGCATTCTTATAAGTAAGAAGACGCTGGGGGGTTGTCCGTAAGGTTATTCATGTCTATCCTAAAACTATGCCTAACAGGGACAACCTAGGTTACACTGACTTTTCTGGAAGAACAAAAGCTGAACAGTGTCTGATCCAGCTTGCAGGAATTATCTTGTTTCTCTTGTAGCTTGCTGAAACTGCAACCAAGATCAGAAGTGTGTGCTCAATGTTAGAAGAAAAGAACAGCCTGAGGAATGTTTTGCATTCAGGAGAGACAAAATGGGAAGCTCATGTAAGCTTTACAAACTTTTCCTTCTGGGTTGTTTTTTTGGGGGTGAGGGGTAAGGGGAGCAGTGTGCTTAGGTATTTGGGGGTGGGAGGGTGGGTTTTTATTAGGTTTTTTTGTTTTTCTCCTTTATTCTTTTCTGCTAGCATGTTCTTCTAGAACTAGTAGCTAGGGAATGCTGTGGTCTGAAGCAGCCTGTTTTCACTGTGGCAAGACAGAAAGGGCAGGAATTGGTTGGATGAACAAGCACAGCCACACTGGGTAATTTTCCAAGTGGTCTCATGGTGACAGAAGCATTCATGTGTGCACAGCAGCCAGCTGGAGCACTGTGCCTGGCAAGGCCATTCCAGGCTCTCCCTGTGGCATATAGATAGGAGATTTGGATCTGCTGGCAATTCTTATCTTGAGACGTTGCCAGTAGTGGCAGAGAAGAGGCTTCAAGTGAAAGAATCAGATATGACTGAAAAGCCAAAGGGCTAGCACTTTGTATGAAAGCTGTAGCTGTGCTGCTCATTATTTGGGCCATTCTCTAGTTATCTTTGTGAAGGTGAGGAAGGCCCTGACTCTGGTCATGGCTGAATATATGAGAGTTTCATAGGCAGCTTTGTGTAGGGTTTCTCTGTGGTAAATGGAAAAATGTCCTGTTGCTGTGAGGCAGTTACTTAACTCTACTGAGCCCAGTGCCCTGTGTTACTGTCATTTCACAGGTGGCTTCACACAAGGTTTTGGGACCCATGCACCATATTCCATTTTTATCAGGTAGTAAAAGGTATGAATTACAGTAGTGTCTGCATGAGAACAAGGTAGAGTAAAATATACATCGTCTTGGTACATTAAAACCTTTTCTATGAACAATCTCTTGGCTGTTATTCCCTCTGGGACACAGAAATAACTGGCCAGGTCATTAAGTTCAGCTTGACTGAAGGTTATAAAATAATAGCAAAGGTGGATTAATTCCCTGAAGATGCAACATTTAAGGATTGCTAGACCGTAGCAGAATTCATCCATTCATAAAAGGTATTTGCTAAGTCCCAGCATGCTTCCAGTGTTTTAGAAAACCTGTTGAGGGAGGCAAGGCAAATCAAAGAAATGCTCTCTCACTAATCTCCACCTACACATGGTGCAAAAGCAGCAACAACACGAAATTTAGACCAGTTTTTGGAAAAATGTTTTCTTTGTGTATTTTCTTTAACTGAGTTAAAGAGTGTCATTCATGGCACTGATTTGAGTAAGATTTTGTGACCTAGAGGACAGAATTTTCTCTTCAACTCATCTTGGCAAGTGTATTTGGACATGAAACATCCATAAAATGTTGGACTTGCGAATGTTTAGAACCACCTCCTGGCACTTTTAAGCCACTTTGCATCTCATGGGACTATCTACTAAGAGGAATCTTGTACTGTTTTCTCATGATGAGCAAGGGGTCAGTGACTTCACTGGAGTTCATGAATACTTGAAGGATAAAATTGCTACATTTTTTAAAAATAAATTCATTTAGTCCTTTACTCCTTCAAAGTTACAAAAATAAAGTATTTGATATGCCAGCCTTTGAGCTATTTTCTTGACTATTCAAAATGAAATTATTTGCTACATGTATGATGGGAATTGCCTGGAAAATTCTCTATTTTATTCACTCTGCCCAGAATATGAACTGATTCTGGAGAATGCAATTAGTAATACTTATCAACAGTTCAGGAACTATTACAAACATATTCCCAGATTCCCACACTGATTATCGCGGCTTCACAAAAGTCCTGACTTCACTAGTACTATGGTTGAACTTCCAGAGCTTCAGAGGAAGAACACTTCAGAAACAGTACATCCTCAGACTACAGGTTGTAACTAAATGACTAGAATTTATGAACAGCCTTTGAGAAACTTAAACCATTTTAAACTGCAAAACTGCAAGTAGCAAAAAGTGTATGAAATGCCAAAGGAGCAGTACTCCAATGGAAAATTTGGTGGAGACAGATAAAGACTCCAGGGGAAGCTGTCACTAGATTATTAGTGTCATCAAGTTACTGATCGGTGAACCAGAGGGACCCAATCACTACAGAAACAAAGAGGGGTAGGAAGAAACACAGGCTGTAGTAGTCGATGAAAAGATGTACGATATCCCATTTTCTCCTTCCCACCCATTTATTTTTCATCCCACTTCCCCATAATGTCTGTTTTACAAAACATTTTTAGTGTTCTTTGATTGTAAAGAGCCCAGAGTCCTTTTATGGCAGCAGGGCCCAGCTTTCTTTTGGCTCACACTGAGATTCTTCTTTTCCCAAGAGTTTTCTTCTCCTCAGACATTGACTAGTTGTAGCTATTATAACTCTCCTCACCAGAGTAGTTTTTCATGATTTATCTACCACAGAAAAATACAATTGAGATTATATTAAAAGAATGAATTAAATGCTACATTACTAGGCAGTTCGCGTCCATGTAGATGCTCTCACATGCTGTTACTGTTCTCATTCCGGAACCTTTGTTATTTTCAGTATCTCTCCATCATGTTACAGTCTGACAGTGCAGACATGCCCTGAGATTGATTAGAAACGGCTGCCTCCACACTTAATTTTCACAGATGTTCCATTCTTTAGCTGCCTCTCTGCCTCTGCTGAAGCCGAGATATCTGGTTATAACTTGAAGACAAACCTGAATTACTTTTATAATGCTTGAGCATCAATAACAGTACGCAGAGCAGTCTCAGCAAGTATAAGCACTTGGTATGATTTGTGAAATCAACAGACTGGACAGGTCTGTAGGGGCTACAAGCACTACCCTGGCTTAGGTGATCATCAAGACAGATGTGTCTTTTGAGAGAGTGAAATTCTCTTGGTCTGATTTGGTTTTTAGTCCAGGTGATAGTGTACTTTCTCACAGAATCCAGCAGATTTTCACTGTCTTCCCATTCTCCAGTGCGTTATCTGTGGGAAGGGATATGCTACTGTCAGATCACAATCCTCATGCCTTTCTTGGATTATTTTCTTTTGCAATCTGTCTGAGTAACTGAGAGGTTTGCATTAAAGTGGCAAGACATATTTTGTTTCTTTTTCTAAAGGTTCAGAATCTCTTAGAATTAAAATCCAATTTTCTTGAATTGTAAGGTCATAGTGAAATCCATCATGCTAAAAATCATGGCATTTAGCTGTTAAGAACAGGTCTTTACAAGGAACATATTTATTTACAACTGTATGCTTTGTGATAACACTGTACCAGATAGCAAATTAAAAAATGAGCAATGAATAATAGCGAAATTATTGATTTTTTTCAGGTACCAGCAAAATAACTATTTATGTTCTTCATACGTTATTGTATTTTGCCAAGAAAGAAATGGATATTTACAAAATTGATCAGTGTTGCATTAGATTTAGAACAGATTAGAATCTAATTCTAATTCAACAGTGTTGAATTAGAACATATTTAGAGCACTTTACTTGGTGAAAATATTTTTTTTCTGCATAGTGATTTTCATATGTGTTAATTAAAACTGTTTAACAATTCAATTATGTAAAAATATTGGAGATATATTGTTAGGACCAGTTAGTTAAGGTAATGAATTAAATTATTTTTTTTAAAATTATTTTTTTTTAATGTTTTTCAGTTGATGCACAATCTTTTTTTTTAATTGTTGTTTTTTAACTGACAAAACACTGAAACACCTTTTCAGATGTTTGCATGTACCCAAGTCTATCCATCATTCTTTATTATAACAAACTTAAGACGTCTTCTGTCCTCACTAAGGACATAAGCATGTCATGTAGGAACCTTTAAAAACAATTTTTGGTTTTAGCTGAAAGCAACAAAAATAATATTTGTTTTGGTTTGTTTTGTTTTTTAAAATTAAAAGCAATAAAATAATATTCTTTATTAAATAACTCTTACCCGCAAGCCATAAAAGCCATGGTATACTTAAATATACCAAACTTTGGTTACATGGTTGTGAACACTGGCTAGGAACTGAGTGCAAGCATGCAGATCTAAAACTCATTTATCAGTGCAGCACCTGGGCTGCTATGGCTGTTACAACTATTATCACCAGGTATCCTGTGGGAAGCCACTAGAAGAACTAGATCTCTCTTCCCATTAAGCAATCTTAATGTATTTGTGCTGCAAGTGAATGAAGAACACACATTTAAACTTTGAATTCAAAAGAAAATTTCATTGTCCCCAGCTTAGAAATTCCTTCTTACATATTAGTTGTATTATCATAGGAGAAAGAGAGACAATTGATATTAGAGTGTCCTGGGCTTGTAGAGTAATCAGTTCAGCTAGACTGAATATCCAGATACCTTGGTTTGTACAAATGTCAGGTAACAGCCATGGAACCTCTTTGATTTGGTAAGTCCTCAGCCTCTTAAGGAAATAAATTCATGAAAAATGACTCCTCAAAAGTTTTATTTTTCACAAGAATATATACAGAAGAGATAGCTTTGAATCTTAGTTCCAGTGTGAAACTTTAGGCAGTGAGATACCATGGAAAATCTGGACTGCAGTTAGGAAAGAAAAGGAAGGCTGGGAGCCTGCTTTATCTTCATAATGTAAGCAGAGAAAATAATCTCCTAAGTATCACATTTTCCATGACAAAAATTGGGGTTTAATTTTTTTTTAATTACATTAATTTTTAAATCAGTAATAATAAGAATTATTCCTTTGTCCCAAAGATATGAGGTAACCCTTAAAAAAACTTAGATATAAAACCTCAAGCCAAACATTTGAATAGGCTATGTTCTAATCAGTCAATAATTGCAATCATCCTGCCAAAGACAAATAGTATTCTCATTTAGCTAGTATCTGACTGGTTTCCAGTCAAACTTGCTCAGTGCTCAGATTGCCATTTGAGACAAAATCAGCCTTATCACTTCAGAGAAATTAAAAAAAAAAAAACAAACAAAAAGACAAACATGAAATATGAAATAGATATTTTCTTTCTTCATTTTCTTTCCTACTGTGTGCATTTGTCTGGTTGGTTGGTTTTGTTTTGAGGTAGACCTCAAGCTGATATAATCAGGGTAGGTTTTATGGGTTTAGTGACAATTTTGCCTGGTTGCCAAATGTAAATCATCTCTTGGTTAGAAGAGCCGTGTTTCTGCATGAAAGACCACTGAGGTTATTTTAACAGTGTTAAAGAAAGTTTCAGGTGACCAGGAAGAGGCAGTGAGGCATTAAAATATGTTACATCTTCCTACTCTTTCATGAATTATTTCTGGGCTACTGATAGGAAACAAGATAGAAATGACTTCATGAGGTTGAGCCAAAATACAGTTTTGTTTGGTTAGTCCTAGTATGAGACCTTTCACATAAGCTGTTTAGCAGCTATAATTTCATACAAGCATGAACAGAAGTACTAAGAATAACCATCAAAAGAAAATCAGGAGAGAAACAGAATGCAACAAACCATAAACAAGGATTTTGGCTCATACATATGCTGCTTCCTCTAGAGTAGAAATCAAAATTTGTGAATAAACTTAATGTGTTTATTTTTGTCAGATTACTTGTTAACACTAGCATCTAAGCCTTGCAGGTTTGATTCAAGATTCTCATGACAGTCTTGAGGTGACGAAATCACACAAAATTAATTTTATCCTTGTAAAAAGAACTGAAAAGAGAAAAGTAAATCATAAACATCAAATACACTCTCATGACAATTCAAATTATATTCTTATTGCTGTCATATGGTCTTTCTCATGTGTCATGCAGTTACACACACAAAAAAAAAAAGATAAATTAATGATGGCATCTCTGATAAAATTCTCTTCACCGTGTCAACATTAACCAACAATTTAAATGCGTTACATCAAGAAGTTAAAAGTTATCTATGATATTACATATTACCTGGGGTCATAGGTAATAATGAAATATTATTTTCTGAACTTCAATTTTCAGCTATCTGCTGAAGGGGAGATTCCTGAACTTTAGACTTGTCAAATTTAGGACTTCTTGATGTATTTAAGACTTTTCACCTTCTGTAATAAGAAAGGGAGTAAGATCCTGAAATTTGACATCCATTGCCCAGCAAAAGAACAGTGAAGTGCTTGCTGGCTGCATGAAGCTTTTTAACATTTCGTTTTTCATTTGTGTTTAAAAATGTAAATTCTGAGTTTCCAAATGACAGATAAGGAAAAAACAAAATCAAGCAACAATTAATACTTATTTAAAGTATATAGAAACTTCATCAGATAAAATTTCAGCATTTGCACACTATCTGTTCAAACCTTAAAAATGTTAAAAAAACTTCTAACTTTATTTGTATAGAGTGAAAAAAATATTGATCAGTTTAGTTCATATGTGAAATTGTGAATCTACTCTTTTAGCTCAATAGTAGGCTATGCTTAACAAAATGTTAAAGTCATGATTAGGAGTAGTGACCTTCACCGAATTCCATCTGCAGATATATTTTTTTTTTTTTAACTCCCACTGGAAATTATGTATCTGCTTTTATAGGCAAAGGCAGCTGTATACAGTGGAATACTGTAACAGATTTATATATGTGAACATATGAAGGTCTTTGAACAGGTTTTTTCACAGTATTTGCTCTTCTGGAAGCACAGTTATGTGAATAAGAGGAATGTTTCCAGCCTGCATTTTAAGGTACTTATGTACTAGAACTAATATTGTAATTGGAGCATAATCATGGTTTGGGTATTTGAGTGCTAGTGAAAAAGTGTAACTAAGGAAGAATCACATTGAAGTTCTGTTTCATATGACCAATTGTCATTTTTTTTACACTCATTTAACTAAATAAGACTTCATTTCATACCTTCAAAATTATCTACATATCCTTATAGCTGATCTTTATAATTGACTGAAAAACTACTCATTAGCATACACAATAGAGACACACACAAATACAGAAGCATTTTGTTAAATAAATTTCTGCAGGTAGTAGAATGATCATAACATACAGTGTAACACTGTGCTGTGAATGATGAGGCGTAAAGCCAGGACAGAGAGAGATCTAAAGAACTGTAATTCATAGCTCCTTACCAGCAGTCGCACAATATGTACTATGTGGTGATGTGCCTGACTACTTGATCAAAATAAAGAGTCTCAACTAAAATGTAAAGTTCTTAGTGTTATGAGAAAGCTGTAGCATTCAAAGGATCTCATGCAAGAAATGAATCTGTACCAGCAGAAAATTATAGCTGCCTCAGACCCATTTCTCATCAGAGAAATGTGTGAAAATTTATGGCATTTAGGACCAAGGTGCTCTGAAAACAACATTGAGGTGCTCTGTGAGCTCTAAAAACAATTTTACTGGAAAATGAGTATGCATAAAGTTCTCCAGCTTTTTTGTAAGACCTTTTAATTTGGAATGATAATTCCAGGTAAACTGCTTCCAAAACAGAATAAATAAAAATTGGACCCTAAGGCTAACAATAAGTGAAACACAGTAAGGGGGTTTTTCACAGTCCTCTCTCCTACATGCACAGAACTTGGCCTTCAAGTTTTCTGACTTCAGGACTTATTTATTTTGCATACTAACATAGCACTGAAATATACTGAGATGTATTCTGTTAAAACACTCATACTTGCAAATACACACATGCAGACATTTTTTCCTTTTAGGAAACCCAGAGTGTAACAGCATCATCAGGCTAATTTGTGTATGCAAATATAGAGTCTCATTTGATCTGCCCAAAAACTCAATGGCAATGACTGGATAAATGTCAGCAACTTCAGCAGATGTTCCAAGGGCAGATGGCCCCCTTTGCTGTTCCTACTCAGCATATTCAGCAATGCTAAGGGCACATGCTCCCGAGAACTACTCTGGCCCTTCTGTCTCATTCAGAGCTCTGAGAGCAAAAGACATCTTTCTTAGGTTGTGCTGCACATTATTATGTATTTGCCCTTGCTTCCCTTCACTGTAGACAAATGTACTGAAAGTAGAAAATAATAAAAAAACTGATTGTACGTATTTCCAGATCAAATTCATATCAATGCATGGGCCAAATGCAGTATTTGTGGCAGGATATAGTATACCAAATCCCATCATGCTTTTCAGAATATGTATGCATTACCACATGGACTGAGCAGTACTTGAGAAGATGAGACCTTTACGCTGAATTTCTCTCTTAGTATGTAATCATGGATCATAAATGAAAAACATTATCCTTTGGAAGAAATATTGTTCATGAGACAATAATGGGCATCTCATATACTTTTAACCTCTTTTGTGCTCTTTGCCTTTTTACTGTTTTCAGTAACAAACAGTCTACTAGGTAATGTCAGTGGTGCTGTTTGCACTGATGTCAGTGGAATCATGCTGCTGTAAATGAGACCAGAATTAGGTCTGCAACAGACCAACTATGTTGCAGATCCCTCCAGATGAACAATGATATTCTTTGAATTACATATGCTTTTTCTATGACCATTTAGTGCGGAAGACAGTTTCAAACTGTAGCTTTTGCTGGTAATGTTGTCAGTATTCTTTCCTTCCCAAAATAGGGAATTTGGAAGAATTAATTAATTTCTATAAGATCTGATGTTATGAACTTCTAAGGAAGAGATTGAGTGAGTTATGTTTTTAAAGAGGAAACTTCAAAGAAATAAAAACCATTCTCTGAATAAATACTACAGCTAATCACATGTTAACAAAAAGAAAGTTGCAAGCTTTTATAAAAAAAGAATCTTTACTTTTGACAACATCTAACAAGCACACAACAGAATGCTGCATGACCAGGATTTTTGCAATGAGACCACTCAGGGGCTTAAAACTAAGCACGTGCTAAGAGCTTTACTGGACCATAGTCAAAATGTTCAGAAACCATGCAGTCTCTCTTAAGGCTTAAATACTTTTGAGATATGTTCTTTTATATTATTCACCATCTTCCCCTGATGCTTGCTCAGTATAACAAAAACATTGTACTTAATACAGGAGCATGAGATTTCCCACTGTCGACCATTATCCATGCTGGAAATTAATAATATGTTCTTAGTCTGTGAACTTGATTCCTCTCTTCATTTATAAGTTTTATGTCAATGGAACTATACAGAAAAGCTTTTTATTCCAAAGTATTTTGCAAAGGACTTTCTGAAAATTAAAATAAATTGCATCGACTTTAGCTTATAGCCTGGGATAACTACTTTTAAATATGGTTTTACCCCCATACCAATATATTTTCAACTATTTACATGACTGGTAAACAATTCTTGTTGCAATCTCTGTAATGCTGACATTGTCCATGAGACACAAAAATTATCTAAATGCAACAACTAAAGTTAGCAAAAAACCCATAGCAAAACTTCAACTCCCACCTCCCCATGAAATCTGTGGTTACAGTGGTAGCTGAGTAGGAACAGGTTAAAGCAAAATCAACATGTTTGTTCATTAAAACAATCTGAATAACTAGAAGTAACCATGGCATCAAATTAGTAATTTAGTGCCAATTTGTCTTATCTTCAACAGAAAAACAAGATAAAAAAGCACCTACAATTTTTCCTTCTAATTTATGGTGAATGCACTATAGCAATTATCCAGGCACTGTCAAGACTAAAAAAAAAAATATATCTTTTTCTTCCTTGGTAACCTTTAGCTTGGCAATTCAGAATAATATGCTCACTCTAGCACAATTAGACACAATAAATATGAATTACTATTCTGATGGTCTTTACAAAAACAAAAGATTTTTCAGAAGGAAATTGCAACATGATATAGAATTATCTTTTCTAACTTGCATATAAAAAGAATTTCAAAACCTTTGAGATGTCATAGAGAAATCACTGAGAATGCAGACAGACTTAATGAATCTCCATATTTAAACAAGAAATCTCATGAGGATGGGCTATCTTTGATGATTCCCTGGCATTGTAGTTGCCATGCATAATTTGAGTTGCTTGCAGTTACTACTCAGTAACAGGATGCTACATTTTTTTCCTGTGTTCAGAAGCAGTAGGTTGTCACCACAAAAAATTCCATGACGAACACTTTGGTAAAACCTATTCCAGATGCAGAGGAACAGCATCAACTCTCTGATGTCTTAGTAGCTTTAAGTTCATGGAAACACTGCTAATAGAACAGAGAGATTGGAAGAGATCATAAAATCTTTAAAAATCTTTGAAAATACCTTTAAGATCATCAAGTCAAGCCCTGAACCTAGCACCACCACCAGGGTCACCATTAAATATTGTCCTCAAGTGCACTATCCACGTTTTTTGAACACTTCCATGGATGGTGACTCTACCACTTCCCTGGGCAGTCTGTTCCAATGCTGGACAAATGTTTTCATGAAAAAATCTAATCTGAGCCTCCCCTGGTGCAGCTTGAGGCCATTTCCTTTCATCTCGCCACTTGCTACCTGGGAGAAGAGGCTGAGCCCCACCTTACTACAACCTCCTTTCAGGCGGTTGTAGAGAGTCATAAGGTCTCCCTCAGCTTTCTTTTCTGCGGGATGAACAACACCACCTCCCTCAGCCATGCCTCATAAGACTTGAGCTCTAGATCCTTCACCAGCTTTATTACCCTTCTCTGGACTCAATTCAGCACCTCAATGTCCGTCTTGTAGTTGGATGTGGGAATGTGAATGGAAAAACGGCAAATCTTGACAAAAAGCTTAATATTGCCCAAGTTTGTCTAGCTACAACTTAAGAATAGTTGCTGACAACATGCCTGGAGAAGTTGAGGTGATAAGGCCCCAAAAGCATAGAAAATTGATTTGAACATTTTAAATTAACTGAAAAGTATAAAAATTTGTATAAAACCTGTAGCCAAAGGTGAAAGAATAGAAAAGAGTATAGCTGGAGAGCATAAAGATGGTTCACTGAGGATTGTCCAGCAAGAAAAAATAGCTAGGTAACTGTTTCAGTGCCTAATCTATAGCCCCCTGAAATCAGTGGGAATGCTTTAGATGGATTTCAGGCTTGAGAAAACAAATTAAAAGCACAAACCTGTAAGCAGACGTACACTGTCATTGTGAGGGTCAAACGGTGGCAATTTGACAGAAAACAGTAGACCTTCAAGTGGCCCCCAAAAGGATTGGGTGCAGTTGGATTTTCTTCTAGTTGTCCTTTGCATATTTGTGTAGGGGGACTCAGGATATCTCAGAAACCAGCGTCTCTGGTATTTCACATCAGAAGTGCGGAGATCTGCTGGTGCTACATGCCCATGGTGACAGCTGCTATCCTGGTTGTCCTACAGGGCACTGGAACAGGAACTCTAGCAGTCTGAGTAAAACCTGCTGAAGCTTGTAATCAAGCTTTCTGGTATGGATTAGTACAATCATGTCCTGTGGAGAGTAGGCACAGATGGAGACCTGTAATACATGTTCACCAGTGAGTTACACAGACATGGACAGGATGTAGCTGACTTTGTGTTCTTGAATTTGTCAAGAACCACTAAAATTATTATCAATGAATTTCTGCATCTGACTTGTGCCCTGAGAAAGAGAAAAGCTCTTCTCTTCAATCACTAATTCATTATCATGAAGCATATTCTTTAATCCCATGAGAAATAATAGCCTGTGGGTTTAACTGTGTGTCATACCTAGAAGTTTGTGGGAATGGACTCCGTAAATTTATCATCTGAGCAAAATAACATGCTCTGAGGAAAAAAAAGTAAAAAAAAGACAGCCCACACAAAAGAATGACCACAATTCAGTGCTCTTAGCAGAGCTTTCTTTTTTTATGATATAAATGTCAACAAGCCTTATTGGTAACAAAACTTGATTTGCTGAGTAGTATGAGATATATAGAAGATGGGTGGTACTCCTACCCTCAGAAGAAAACCTTGCATAAATGAGCTTTATCTGAGAGAAGCTCTGTCTTGCTTGCTAATTTCCTGAAGAAGCATTTATTGTACTACAATCTCTTTTCCTCCTGCTTAGTCTCTAAGGGGAAGTGTGGGGGAGGACAGTATAATACATGCTCTACTGTGCATATGTGCAAAATATCTTTAATTGCAATATTTTTTAATGGAATACATTTTCATTTATTAAATAACAGTGAGGTAGCACTTATCCGAGGAATCAGGGTGCACTAAAAATCTAGTAATATTTTCATTTTTATGTGTTAGTTTGAATGAAAGATAATATACTGTTTTAAAGGTGTGTTATACATATGTGAGAAAACTTGTTGAGCTCATTTATGCAGAAATACGTAAACACACAGAAATCCATTCAAACATTGACATGACTAGGCCTGTAATTTTCCTGAGCAGTTCTGGTTAGTGATGTGGTTCAGTTTACTGTTAGTTCATGTCTGTTGATAAAATATATGTATGCTGGTAGAAACTTAGAGTGTTTTCAACCTGGATGAGATTAGCATATTAATATGCAGCCTCCTATAACTGGATTTTAACAAGCTCTCTCACATTCAGTAGTTTTAGTTGAAACAAAAAACACACAGGTTTTTCCTCAGTATAATTCAGTGAAGAAACTCAAAATGGAAGATTCAATGATCAGTTCTAAGAAAACAAACTCCTTTAGATTCTCCTCTTGGAGGAAGGAGATCGTATATTTACATTTCAGCAAGGCAGAAGGGCAAAGGTGAGCAGGGAAGAATAACTTTTCAAAAATTTTTTTTCTACTTGTGGCATTTGAGATACTGCACCGTATCCAACCTAGTGTCTGGCTGCTGGTGCAAAGCTCAGGTCCTGGGCAGACACTGTGCTGTACCTGACAGCTCAAGTGGCAGTAGATGCCCCCGTTTAAGCTACTTCATGTCCCTTTTTGCATTTCAATCTTCAATCTATATCTCACACCTCAAAAATTTTACTACTGAGCATTGGCTCAAGTGGACCTTCCTTCTGAGGGTGGTGGAAAGCATCTGCCCTAGACTGAGTGCAGATTTTCAGTCCACTGGGAATAAGGTAACTTTCAGGAATGTCTTCCCAGAATTTCCAAGTTAATACTCACTGGACACAGATATATATCACTATTTTGTTCTCATTTTTCCTTTTACAATGAAATTAAAACTTCTATGTAGTTAAAGTGAAGTTGTAGCAGTATTTTTTTTCCATTCTTTCCAAATTCAAAGCAAGTATCCTTTTACGTAATAACAACAGAACATTTCTCAGTGAGATATACTTTAAAAATGAGGTAAGTTTCCTCTTTTTTTGAAGATTCTGAAGGATAGGCTGTTGAGAGGAACTACGCCTATTTGACTAGCTGGAGTTTTGCCTAACTGGCCACAGGAAAGAATTGCAAGAGCTTATGTGTCCAGTTTACAGGAAAATATCAGGGTCTCCACTTCCCAAAGTTGTGCTAGAAATCAGAGACATTTTAAACTTCTAACTGATACAGACATTTCTTACTTAAAACACACATTTTTTTAGTTCAGATTTATTAACAAAATTTGAACAACTTAATCAATTTCAAAGCAAAAATATTGCCTCTGGGAGTCAAATGCTTTCTGTTCTGAGCCAAACCTGACCTGTATGTGGGGGAGGGTGGGGGTTGTTTTCCAGATACCATAGACTCACTCTTTCTGGTGGGAATTCTTTATAACATGCAGCTTTTATTAAGGTTAGGAGTTATTGGATTAAATACTGATGTAAAATCTCATCCTAAAAAAATAATTAAGAATGCCTATTTTTAAAAAAATCCACAAAATTTATTTTACTGCAAACATTTGGTCTTCATTTTAGATGTTTTTGCTTTCACATTGTTCTGCTTTGTGAAGTTTATTTTCTTAGAATTAATCATTGAATCTTCCATTTTGAGTTTTTTCACTGAATTAGAGAAAAACCTGTATGTTTTTCATTTTAACCAAAACCACCGAATGTGAGAGAGATTGTTAAAATCCAGTTATAGGACACTGCATATTAATATGCTAATCTCATCCATGTTGAAAACCCTCAAAGTTTCTACCAGTATATCAGGGAAAGATACTTGTCTCTCAGTCAAGAATTTGCTTTTCAGTGCGGTTCTGAGTGGAAAGCACAACCATTATAGTTCTCTCTTAAATTACATCAAAATATATTTGGTGTTAATACTTTTGTTTAGGAGTCTTTGAGAATAATGGTACCGATATGAAAAGAAAAAGAGAATTCTGTTCAAAAGGCATTTCACAAGGACGCTTTGCTGCATTATTTCATCTTTGCACACTTCCTTCCATTGATTTCTCAACTTGTCTTGTGATGGAAATAGACATGACGATGGAATATGTGTAGGAATTTTTCAGTCACCAGGATGGAGATATTGGAGTCTTGTTCAGCCTATGAAAACTGAATGGCTCTTGATCTAACACTCATACAGTCAGAATTCTTCCAAGTGGCAAGGGTGAGATATCTGTGCCTACTCAGTCCTAAGAGAACTCTGTTTTTGAAGTTGACAAAAAGCAATGGTTACAGAAAAACAGAAGGTTGCAGCAGAGGTTTACATGGAGGCTTCCTACCCCAGTGAAACTAGTCTCTTCCAAGGCCTCTGATAGCAATTTTTTTTTTATTTGCAATTGGTTAGATTTTGTTTTGTTTATATCTCTACAGATAAAAAGAAACATTATAGTGAAGAAAAGAGGTTTGGGTTCTTTTAATTAAATAATTTGTCAGATAAATGTCAAATAAGCATGCCATTAAATTTTATGTTGTATATAATAATGGAGAAAATACTGAATTTTACATTAGATGGATAGCAGCAACTATTTCAAAGTCTAAAACTAACAAGATCGAGAAGTACATTTCAACAAGGTCTAGCATGTGAAGTTCCCATTCCAGCACCATAAGCAGAAAGTAAAATTTTCTACAGAGGGTTTATCTGTTTCTAACTACTATATAAAGTGGTCAATTTTAGTGCATAAAACCACTGAGAAATGAGATGTGCATAATGCCACTGAATCATGAGTATGATCATGTGAAAATGCAACTAATAATTTTTTTTAAAAAGTGTTTCCTTTCTCCGTACATTTCTGCATACTTCTCTGGATGAAAGCACAGTATTCATATTGAATTAATCAAATATATTTTACACTGAGAATCTTATCTCTTTTCTTTGTTTTGTAATCTATTTATGAACTCCTGAGGCAGTGTAAAACTTGCAGGATTACAGAGCATAAAACTGCTGTGGAGAAAGCTAGCATCTGAACAGCAGTCAGGCTTAAACTGTGTTTGAATTTGTCCAATAAGGATGCAATCAAAGGATCAAAACTAATAGACTAATATTCAGCTCTGATTCATATTCATCATTAAACAATTGTATAGGTAACATGAACATAAAACATGTTCAAAACATCAAGATATATGGTTCCGTGAAATTGCAGAGCTGTTTTGATACATGATGAACTATAAAGTCTTCATTGTTGATCAGATTTTTTATTGTAACAAAGGTTCCTTCTTTTGAAGGAATATGTCATATCAGACGTATCATAATCTCCCTTTTCTTACATTAATTTGTTCATCCACTGTTCATATCTCCTTTCACATAAAAACTTCACAGGTCACAAAAGCATCATGAAACACAGCAGATGTCATCTGAAATGTATTAGCCTTAACTGGTGGGTGGTTCCAACTAATGGGAAGAAATAGATATAAACACTTTGCTTGTTTTTGTCCCATTCCTCTGTGAGATAAGGGCTGATAAGATGAATAACAAAACACTACAATATGTGAATCTGAACATATACTGTTTGTTTTTGATTAAGGCAGAAAATGTAGAAGAGCAAATATCATTCATCAGTAGTCTGTATACACTTGTATGTGCAAAAACGTTTCTCTATATGTATGTATGTAAAACATATGTGAATCTTGTACTGTGATTAAGGTGAAATCCATGGAGTACCACCAAATATATCTCTCACTACACACACAAAATCATTATGCAGGAAATTACTCACATGCTTATGAGAAGTTGAAGTATTAAAGAAATGATAGGCACCTTCAGCTATGGTTCTTATAGTACTTCTTAGCAAACACACGTGTCCAAATTGTCTTTAATTTAGGTCTCTGATGTTCAAGGTGATTGAGTTCAAGGTAGATTTACATTTCTAGAGCTTGATTGAACTAATCTCTCATTTGTTTTGCATTGCACAACTGCTTACACAGTGCAGGTCTTTGAGGATGCTTAATAAAAGCCCATTATTATCTCTTACATATGATCAATAAAAGTTATAAGAAAGGAAAGGCCCCATTTTTCTGTCCAGTTCCTTGGTAAATAACTGGAATGCTGTCATCTATATCTAGCCTTGAGGCAAGATTTGCAAATGAATAACAGTTTTCCCTGTACAAGGACTTCAAGACAGATCTGACATACCAAGAACAGTGCAACTCATGCTGAGGAAGATAAACAAACAAGGAAAAGGGAAGTTCCTACCCTTGGAGTTCTCAATCCGAGCACTCCCAGAGTTGAATTTGGGGGGGTAACGCTTCTTACACCAGAGTTAAAAATAAGATCTAAATTTGTTCAAGGCAATTGGACTTGGTAATTTGAGTGAAAATCCTCTCTATCAATGCTCAAGTGCATTCAGTTTTCTATGACCTTTTTTTCTTTCAAGCCTGCCAAAGTCCATGGAATCAAAATCACTATAAACAAATTAACTGAAACTATAGACTATGAAAATTAGTCACTGCCCAGATTCCACACAAGATTTTTCAAAAAGGCCAGATAGGTAAGGACTATTTCTCAAAAAGTAGAATATAGGAGTAGGTGAATTCCAGAAAAATCAGTTATACTAAGATTATGAATGCTTCTAAAATAAACATAAATAGCACTGGAGTTGCCACTGAAAGCAACAGACTGAAAGATAGTTTGACTGAAGAAAAAGCTCACATGGTTTATAAAAATCAAATAAAAACATTTCTTAATAAATTCTAGGTCCTCTGTCAAACTGCAAGATCCCTGTTCTTATCAGCATAGGTCTCGTAGCATATCACGCAAAGAGCAAGAAATGGAATGTGCTTCTTATCTCAACTTGTGACAGAAAACCTAATAATTCTGAGAGAAAAGACTACAAGTGAATTATGAAGGCCTTATTTATACAATGTATTTTTCTTGTAGGAACGATGGTGTTGATTTAAAAGTGTGAAGAGAAAAAGAACTGGAAACCAGGAAAAGGGAAGTGGAGGGATTTTTTTCTACCACAAAAAGTATGCTTATTTTTTCCTTTTCAGCTTTCAGGAAAAATTACAGAAGCACAGTTTTATCATTAGTGGAAATGATGACTGTGGTACAGCAGGCAATGTTTTTAGGGTTTTTTGCAAATTTTAACTATGTAACCATCAAGGTATGCTATCTCATGTCTACATTGGGAGCTTTTTGAGGTCCTTGTCCTTGCCACTGTTATAGGTATGCTGTAGCTCTGTCATGAGAATCCTTAATTCTTGTTGTTCACTGGATTACAAAACACTGATTCGCACATCTTCCCAGTCTAGCCAGCCAGCTTAAGTGGCTATGAGATACTACTCCCCTCAGTCAATGGAAAAAAGACATAGGCAGAGCTTCCATGAAGATCCAATCATTACGATTATTTGAGCAAGATGCCTCTACCCAAATTAGAGGTGCAAACAAGACAATATACCAAAGTCAGTAGCATGGATTTTATTTAACTGTAAAGGTGAGGTAGAGAGAGAGAGAAAGGAAAGGGGGGGAGAGAAAGAGGGTGAGGCAGATTAAGTAGAAAGATATCACCAGACCATGGATACAGATGTTGTCCCATTGGTCCCTTTCTTCTGGTCTTTTCAGTAGTGGGGGTCCCATGAAGCATAGAGTTCAGTGGGAACTGAACATGGGAATGCCCAAGTGTAGGAGGCGTGTCCAGGGATGCGGGAAGGGCATCCCAGGTGGAGAAGCCAGGAGACGTGTGGACGCATGTATTCTCATTGGTCACAAGGTCACGTGAGTTCAAAGGATAAGAAGCGCGCCGTATTCGAATAAAGTCTCTTTGAGCCACACCATCGCTGGAAGAGAGACTGCATTGTTATCTATTACATTAACAGAGCAATACCCAAGCACCTTCCCTGTGGTGGGGGCATGGGGAGAAATTTCACACTGTCTTTTGCAACACTATGGGTCTGTTGCAACACTGTGGATCACACGCAGTCCTCTGGTGGAAGGCATCAGAAATGTGTCTGTGGGCTACGGCCTCCACCCCCACACCAAGTCAGAGCTGATTTTCAGCACAGCTGCTGAGTCGGCTTTCCTTGTGGATACATGCCTCTTCCACAGCCCCGTCTACTTCTCCTTAAGCCTGAGATAATTGGACAATAGTGCCACCTTTATCTTATCACAAGTTCCCATCAGGCAGCTTAATTTACTGTCTGGGTGGTTGGATGGGGCCAAGGGGGGGGGAGGGCGGCGAAGTGGCTGGTGGTGGTGAGGGCAAACTCCTTCTGTGATCTTAACAGTGTTTAAGGCAACTATGATCCTTAAGGCTCTTACAGCTTCCTAAAAAAAAAAACAACAAACCACAGGTATAAATTCCTAAAAAAGGAGAACATTAAAGGAATAATATTCTTTTATAATTACTGCATATAAACTTTAAAAAGTACCAATGTATTTTCATCATTTATTAGCAATTCAAATATGGAGAATAATCACAGCTGATATAGTATGATTTATTGCCACTGACATAACTGGTGCATACCAAAGTTCTAAGCAATGTCACTACCTACGGAATTCCAGAGCCATCTTTGCAATATCTGGGATACCTAAAGCCTTGCTGCCATAAACTTGGGTCTCTACACAATCATACAACTCCTTCTGCCAAATTTCTTCATTAACAAGCTACAGTACAGATTTCTGAGCACAGCTACATCGTTTGAATGCATAGATGGACATTCCATGTCTCATTTACAAAACATTTACATTTCCGTTAAATGTGAAAGTGTGGCTTGTTTTAGTTTAGGAAAAAGCCTGGGAAATATTTTTCTAAAGGATTCCACTCTCTTATCAACAATCAAGTACTCTAGAGATGTCACACAAAAACCTATTATGTTACTTAAATTACATATTATAATATTGGGATTGGTGCATTTTAGCCTTTGGACTGCAGCTCCAGGATGGGTAAAAGCATTCTGAGATCCTATTTCCATATTTCTCTGTCCAAGCTCTTGGGAAATATGCTTAATTTGCAACTTTCAACCAACCTTTCGTAGATGCCAGGAACCACAGCGGGATGTTTTTAGGGTGCATGTGAGGAAGGGCTGGTTGAACGTGAGGTCACGATATGAAATATGTAATCAACTCCTTTCTGACTAGAACTCTGTCCATTTAAAACAAAAAAGCTGTGGTTCTTACTATTTTTTTTTTCTTTTAAATGCATCCTTTGCTGTAAAGCCAAGCTGGCTCTGTCTCCTGGTAAAACACTCCCCCAGAACAAATGAGCATTTTTGTTAAAGCATGAGGATAGTGGAAGAATTATGATTCTGTTGGATAAAATCTCTTTGTTTTAAATAGTTACCATTTTTCCACAGAGAAATCAGACACCTTGTTGGTGTTTTCTCATAGTAAACACAAGGTCACTGAGAGGAAACGGGCTAGATGGAAGATCATCGTGGTATTAAATTACTTCCATCTGCAAACGTTATAAATTATGTACACATAAAAAGAAAAGTTATGATAAGAACTCTGAAGTGTTGTGTATCTGGACTTCTAAACGTTATTCTGCCAAGGACTTTATTCTACTGCCAAGATCAAGAAACATGAAGTCATGACTCAGGAGCTGGGCCCTGTCAAAGGCATTCTGCTCTAGAAATCTACTCCTTCTTGGATTTTTTTTTTTCATTCTCTATAGGAAAGATGATCTTGGATTGTTGACTGTTTATTGTGATTTTGTATATACACATTTTCTTAGTTCCTAGCTTGACACTAGTTCTAAGACCCTAAAAAGACATAACATATTTTTTTTTTCCCAAATATCTCTCAGGCTATGAATTTAAACAATCAGTTTTCTATATACACAGATCTGTACATACCAAGTACTCATATGTGCAACTTTAAGTGCCTAATTAATTTTTAACACTTACATTAAAATCTTAGTTTTCGCATTTCATCACAGCTGTTTTGGTCACTCATTTCACATAGCATTTTCTTACTTGATAGTTATATGTTTCTAAAACCTTAAAACCTTTCAAAATGGCCCTGTGAAGACTTTTAGTGCATCATTTCATGAAAATACATGCTAATTATGCCTGGTTCCAAAATTTAATGATGTGCAAATAGAGGATGAAATGAATGCAGTTCAAAAATTTTTTAATTCCTGTAATTATTTCTTGAGAAAATGATATACAGATCAACAAATAAATTTCCATTCTTTGAGCATTGAGGACTTCCACTATTTCTTCTCTGCTTCCCTTAAGGGAATTTACTTACAAGTCCTCAGAGATGCCTTTTTATACAAAAGTGCTATTGTGTTTTGTGGATTTTTATCAGTTGAGAACAGCATGTTTGTTGCAGTTTGTTACATGCCCTGAGAAAAGTCGATATGTGAATTAAAGTTTTTTCTCAAGAAGGTCCTGCATACTTGCCTAACAAAATACATTACAAATATAACAAAAACATATATGCACAGACCACAGATATAAACATATGACAGGGGTAACTCCCATTCCCATCTGTCTTCCCCTGGTGTATTAAACAAATTACTGTAATGTAACAAAGGAAAGGCTGTTCTTTAAGTTGCTTTTCAGTTGGAGCCTTGTCTTTATCTATGCACAGAGAGAACAAAAATGTTTATTTATGCATGTGGTTCTCTATAGTTGTTACTCAAAAAATGCTGCCTACAAACATCTAGGATTTCTCCAGCAAAAGGAACACAAATGGACACATTGAATATAATGACTATAGGTGAAAGTTCCATTTGGCAGTTGTCCACACATCCTGAACATATTAACAAGGAGACTTTAGAGAGAGATGCCAGATTTCTCTTCATCACTACCCAAAGCATTGTTACAGCGATGTCTGGCTCCAGGTCCAAAAATTTCCAGCTAAAAAGAACTCCAGGAGTTTTCTTTGATTCTGCTTTGGATGGGCCCCCAGTAGCCCTCCCAAGGAGATGATGATGAAAGACAGTGATGAAGAAGGTTAGAATTTCTTTTAAGGAAAATCAGACCTTCAGTCTTGAGGTCTAAGCTAAGAAAATAGGAAGAAAATATGTATACCGATGGGTCCCTGAAACTGATGGCTCTGACTGAGTTGAAAGACGATCAGAAATACGCAGTAGGAACAGAACCATGCTTTTTAGTGAAACTTTTTCATTCAAATTCTGGCTTCTTCCTGAAGTAGTTTAGCAATATACAAAATACCATCTCTCTTCAGTTTGAATTGTTTTGTTCTGAGAAACTTTTCCCTACATTGGTCTACTGCACTGTTGATTAGATAATAACACGTAAAAAAGCTTTCCAGGAGAGGATCATTGAATCTTAAGATTTCCATTTAATTTGAAATAATTGGAAACAAAGAAATTTTCCCTCATTCATTTACCTGAAAGGTCCATTTACCTTCTCAGTCAATACAAGAGTGGTTTTAGTCAGCTAAAACTGTACACTGAAAGCTAATGAAAGTTATTTCATTTAGCTGCCGGCAGAAAAATAAGTTGTCTTTTAGTGCTTGCAGGAAACATAGTGGAATATTTCCATGGCAAAATAACAGTTGAGTTATTAATAAAAAATTCTGTAACTATTGTAAATGGATCATGAAGGAGAAAGGCAAAGTATTTTAGAAGTGGCCAAGCAATGATCTGTTCTTTTGTTTGTAATTTCTGAAATTTGTTCCAGCTATTGAACAGTTGAAATATTCATTTCAACTGTCACACCAACTCTTAAAACATCTGTGTTTCCAACCTGTTGGTTGCCTACTAAAAAATCCTGAATTTTAAGTTAAATATCTCAATGGAAAACTGTGGGGAACATAACTCACCACAGAATAATGGGCAAATGATCCTCCTGTAATTTTTTTACTCATTTTAAATCGGTGGAAGACATATTTACCCTACCAAAATAGAAATATCCAGAGCATGAGTCTTTAATATGAGTTTGTAACCCTCAAAGCCCTTTAGGGCCATTGAAGAGGTATAGCAATTTTTGGTAAAATTCTTTGCTGCATATTATAAATGCCAAAAAGAAGCAAGAATGTTTTCACCCTTAATGGACCATTTCTCCTTTCATAATGTTCTATTTTGAGTCTTTTTTCTAGTGAAAAACTGCTGACATATGAAATCATGATGTTGTCCACATTGTTATACTTATGGAACTGGAAGGTAAGCTACAATAACAGCGTTCTCTCTCTTGAGCTTTCCTGTGTGTTTCTGGTCCAGTCAGAGCCCGACTCTTCTGAACTGTGTATCTACCACAGAATGATCATGGAATCACAGAACCACAGAATCATAGAATGATGTAAGCTGGAAAGGACCTTGAAGATCATCTAGTTCCAACCCCGCAGCAATAGGCAGGGACATATTCCACTAGTCCAGGTTGCTCAACATCCTGTCCAAGCTGGCCTTGAACACTTCCAGGAATGGGGCAACCACAACCTCTCTGGGCAACCTGTTTCAGGGCCTCACCACCCTCCTAATTTCTTCCTAATATCTAATCTAAACCTGCCTTCTTTCAGTTTAAAACCATTACCTCTTGCTACTTTTTGCCTGTATAAAAAGTCCCTCCTTGTTCTTTTTATAATACTCTTTTAGGTACTGGAAAACCACAATGAGCTGTCCCTAGAACCTTCTCCTCTTCCATGCTGAAGTACCCAGCTCTCTCAGCCTGTTTTTCTAGGAGAGTTGCTTCATCACTCTGATCATCCTTGTGGCCCTCCTCTGGACCTGTTCTAACAGGTCAATGTCTTTCTTGAGCTAAGGACCCCAGAGCTGGGCACTACTCCAGATGGGGTCTCACAAGGGCAGATTAGAAAGGAAAGAATCACCTCCCTCAACCTGCTGGCCACACTGCTTTTGATGCAGCCCAGGATGTGCTTGTCTGCCCAGGCTGTGAGCTCACACTGTTGGCTCATGTCCAACTTTTCATCTATGAGAACCCCCAAGTCCTCCACAGGGCTGTTGTCAGTGGCTTCTTCCAGTCTGTACTCACGTCTGTGATTACCCTGATCCAGGTACAGCATCTTGCACTTGAGTTTGTTGAACTTCATGACATTCTCATGGGATCATTTCTTAAGTTTTCTTGCTGTTGTACCTATCTCTAGCTGTGACTTGACAAAGTCATATTAATATGGTTCTATGTGTTGGTGTTAATGAATTGCTAGTCAACAGTTTGGAATGGGAAATTGAAAGTTACATGTTTCTCTATCTAGTAATGTCAAAGCATTTACAGAAAACATCTTAAGGTAGATCTTAAAATGCAGAGCACTGGGAACAAGAACAAAATGCAGGAGAATGTATATAGTTAGAAAACTGGCGTAATGATTTTTGTGATAAGAAAACTATTGTAGATAAACTAAAACTAGTTTGAATTGGAAAAGATTGTTCATAACAGGAGATAGAAAATGGGTGTGTAAAGACGAGAGGTGGATTTTAGGAAAGACTATATCAAAGCTAAAAAAAACTTTGAAGATTTCATTCCAAGCAGGCAAATAGAGAATGCTGTGGTTTCCATGTATATATACACACATATAGGTGCATATACATGTATATGTACACCCTCATATTTACATATATATATACATACATATATATACATATTCATGTGTATGTATCTATTACTCTAGTTCTTCTCTCTGCTTGCCATTCAGACTGTAATGCCCTCTACTCTGAGTTACTTCCTTCATTCTTGAGTCCCTTAATTCCCTTTAACACCTTGTTCTCTGGGTTTCTTCTGTTTCTTCATTCATGTTAAACCCCTTCCTAAATTTGACTTCTACTTTAAATCCCCTCAAAGCTTGATTCCATTAATTATAAGTATGAAGTGAAAATTTATATACTTAACAACTTTACACACATAATCAACTACTTCTCATAACAATGATGTCTGTGTTTCTTCTATCCAGTATTCTTCTTATCACTATTTAATTATTTAATCCTGCTTTTAACATTACTCAACTTCATATTTTCTCTCACACAAGTAGAAGGTTTGGAAAAATATCCAACTTTCCTGTGTTCTCATTCAAATACTTCTTAAAGATGTTTCCTTAAAACAAACCTAATTATTGATTGGCACTCAGCAATCAGTAAGTATCAACTATGTCTTTGCTGTGTTTGTCTCCCTTATTCTTCCCACTCTTACAATTAATAACACTCTTGAATCTTCTTCAAAATAAAAAATGTACATCAGCAGTAACTAAAACATATAAATAAAACACTAAATATACACAGATCTGTTCCTGGTTTTCCTCATACCTGTTTTCTCATTTATATTCTCATTATCTAGACTTTATTTCATTGGTTTCTTCCGAACTTCTTACTGCACGAGACAGAGGACAATTTATCATCCAACTCATGGAGTTACCAAGCTCTTATTGCAGTCCTCACACACTATCATCATATAAGCATTAAGTATTAATATCTCTTTAATTACAGAATAGTAATTTTAGTCTCCAATCAAATATAGAACTTTGCTATAGAGTTTTCAATACAGTACCCTAACTAAAAATTTAACAATCAGTAAATTAATCAATTAATAACAAGTAATCAACAACCTAAATAAGTAATTAAAATAAATATTTTCTTTCTGCCTTTATATCTTAGACCCATGACTTTCATAGGGAAGGCATGCAAAGGCAATAAAAGTTTATTATTAATGCAGAAAGGTTAAAGGGGGTTAGAAAGAAAACAAATAAAAGACATGAAGTGTTTTCATTGTATCTGCTCCAAGTCACTGCAGATTTTCACTTTCTGCCTTATTTATTAAGCAAAATTACTCTGATGTCAAAGAATTACAGCAGGGAGGAAAGCGAAACAAGTGGCCAGCATACTTCAGTATTTAATGTTGTTTGCCTGTAGGCACAATTTTCATTTAAGTTTTGCTGTCACATTTCTTTAATTAATAAATAAATAAATACATACATACATAGATAAGTAAATAACGCAGATGACTTTGTGGAATCACTTCGGCAATTAAAATTCCTATTTTTTCCTCTCAGTTTTTACAATCAAGGTTTACAGCAGCATTAACATCAGTTGAGACTTATCCCTCCTTTGGCAACCTGTTCTTTGTGATACTAGAGAAATGTTGTAATAAAGTGGATGGTTATTATATTTCCTTCATTTTTTTTCATAGATCATAGATATTAAGGCTAGGGAAATCAAAAGAGTATATTGTCCATCCTGTTTTTCTTTCATAAGCCATTACTTTTCTTATAGTTACCTTATTTTGAACCTTCTACTTCAGTTAAAATGCATTTTTGTAAAGCATCTCATCCAGAAACACATCCTGCCTTGATGTAAAGACAATAAAGAAGTCCTGTGAAGACAGAGCAAAATCCACTGTTTCTTTTGACCCAGGGAACTACAGTCTCACCTCAGTGCCTTGCAAGATCATGAAGAAGATACACCCTCCTGGAAGCTATGCTAAGGCACATGGAAAGTAGGGGGGTGGTTGGTGACAGCCTATGTGGCTTCACTAAGGGCATTGAGCGGCCCCTCAGCCAGTGTGCTGATGATACCAAGCTGTGTGGTGCAGTTAACACACTGGAGAGACAGAATGCCATCCAGAGGGCCCTGGACAGGTTCGAGAGGTTGGCCTGTGCAAACCTCATGAAGTTCAACAAGGCCAAGTGCAAGGTGCCCTGGGGCAGGGCAGTATAAGACACAATTACAGGCTGGGTGTAGAATGGATTGAGAGCAGCCCTGAGGAGATGAACTTAGGGGTGTTGGCGGACAAGAAGCTCAAAATGATCTGGCAATGTGCACTCACAGCTCAGAAAGCCAACTGTCCTCAGCTGCATCAAAAACAGCCTGGCCAGCAGTTTGAGGAAGGTGATTCTACACTTCTATTCTGCTCTCACCAGACCCCACCTGGAATACTGTATCCAGGTATGGGATACCCAACATAAGAAACATGCCATGCCATTTTCCCACTCTGCTCATGGTGCTTCTGGTTGCTTATGGTCCCCAGGGCTGACTTTATAGGAATGAGGGGCAGCCTCCATCGTTCTTGGCCCCATGTCTTTTCAGCTGCTCTCATGCAAGCTGTCAGTTTGTGGCAGGTCTTGGGGCTCCCTTGGCTTTTCCCTGTCTCAGGAAATCCACCCTGAATGCCATGATTCCCAGTTCTGCTGCAAAACATGCCTATGATGGAGCTGAATGACTTGAAATTCATCTTGAACTCCTATTGAAAAATTCCTTCTTCTTATTCATGCTTTTCCATTTAAGTGCTCCTCTGCATCAATTATATTCCTAATTTTCATCAGATGTGACAACCTGCCTCCTTTGAATCATGGACCATTTCTGTTATTTCTGATGCTTTTCTTTTATTTCCTTACACTGAATAGAAGTTATGACCCATATTCAGTCATTAGTTCCTAGTTGAGCGATTATTACATGTCGTTATCTGTTGTGATGAAATTCAGTATAGTGTGATCCATACAAATACCTTACAATACCTTTTCTGTTAAAAAATTGTCCTGTATGATTACTTTAATACTGTAATGCTGTTTTACTATTGCCTGCCTGAAACCTTCCGCATTTCTCTGAATGTGAGTTCTCCATTATACAGGTTTTCTCTTTCTGCACAGTCTGGACAGACAATGAACACATCATGGTTTTTATATGAGTCTGTGGTCTGTCGTAAACTCCTACAGATGTTCCTTTCTGGGAAATGGTCAGGAGTGTGCTTATCTGCAATTATTCCAGGGTCCAACCATATGAACTATTCATAGTTTTACAATAGGGAATACCTGTCATAAAGAATGCCATCTATTATGCCCTCTGTCTGCTCCATTTCTTCTGTAAAACTAGAGCCCATGATTTTAGGATAACAACTGTATGAGACCCCCCAGTTGGTTTCACTGATTCCGTTCACATAACATTTTTCTTACCAACAAGAGTTTCCAGTTTGTCTGACTTGTTACCCAGATTCCTAATATGTGGAGGCTAGAAATCACCCTCTTCATTATTTTTCTCTATTGTTCATGATGCTCCACACCTTAGTCTGCATGCTGCCTGCCTTGCTCTTAATTTCATTTCCACACCTAGAATTTAGCTAGGTGTTTATGGAGTTTACAGCATAAATGCTGCTTGAGTGTAACCATAGCAAAATCTGTGAGACTAATGAGGATGTTCTGAAAATATTCTTTTTCTATTCTCTGATAGCAATGCCCGCCTTTAGGATATGAGACTACCAGCTCCCCCCCGTTAGACAGGAGAATGAGGCAGTTTGCTTAAGCTAGAAATCTTGCAAAACATCTCAAAAAACTAAAGCCATTTGACAGCTCAGGGCACAAAAGAGAAATAAATTACCTCTGACACAAAAAAGAAAGAACTTTTAAAGTTCTGCTGATGTGAAGGGGGGAAAACTAGTACTCTAAAGACCAGTCTTGAACACTAAAACTAATATGTGTGCCTAGGTGTCCAAGAAGACCAATGGCATCCTGGCCTGTATCAAAAATAGCGTGGCCAGCAGGACCAGTGATTGTTCCCCTGCACTCAGCACTGGTGAGGCCACACCTTGAGTGCTGTGTCCCATTCTGGGCCCGTCATTGCAAGAAAGACATTGTGGTGCTGGACCAGAGAAGTGCAATAAAGCTGGTGAAGGAACTGTAGCACAAGCCTTGTGAGGAGAGGCTGAGGAAGCTGGGGTTGTTTAGCCTGGATAAAAGGAGGCTCAGGAGTGTCCATATTGCCCTCTACAGCTGCCTGAAAGGAGGTTGTAGCCAGGTGGGGATTACATGGGATCTTCTCCCATGTAACAAGTGACAGGACAAGATGGCATAGCCTCAAGCTGCTCTAAGAGAGGTTCAGGTCGGACATTAGGAAGACTTTTTTCACTGAAAAGATGGTTAAGCATTGGAAAGGGCAGCCCAAGAAGCAGCAGAGTTTCTGTCCCTGGAACTACTCAAGAAATGACTGGACATGGCACTTAATGATATGGTCTAGTTGGCAAGGTAGTGTACATTCAAAAGTTGGACTCAGTGATCATGGAGGTTTTTTCCATCTTTCTATGATTCTATGTAACATTTTCTACCTCCATTACCTTAATGTAGAACAAATGCCTGAGGACCTCTACCAGTGTTTCTATGTAAGAATTGCATTCTGCATTAGAAGATTTCTTATCCCGCTACACATTTTTTGTGCTTTTGTCTGTTGCTTACAGGGGGCCAGGGACATGGGGAGGGTGAGAAGGTGGAAGTAAAAAGGGAAACAGGATGTTTGTTCATGAACTGCTTACCAGAGAACTTGTCCGTTGGTAGCCGCTGTCAGAACTTGGTAAAAGCATGCTTTTGATTTTCTTTTCTAACATGAAATGCTGCCAGCGTATATTTCTCACTGCCAAATATCCAACATATTTTGCCTCGTGAAGAATGATTGAAACTAAAATCATCTCCTAGTATGACTAGGGTGATGTCCCCTACATTTTTCAAATATTTGGATTCTTTCCATAAAGATGTCTTCTGATAAGAACTGTCTGGATGGAATTCTGTGCAATGTGCTCTAGGATGGCCCTTCTTGAGCAGGGAGGTTGGACCAGATAACCCACTGTGGTCCCTTCTAACTTTATCCATTCTGTGATTCATGGCAGTACCTGTTCTGATTCCTGTTAGGCACTGACTTCCCACATGACCATTGCCAACAGCTGCAGAGGAGTAACAAAACTGGCAACATAATTACAGTGAGTGGGAGGTCAATGCAACATCTGTCTTTCTTATCTTCTTATTTGCACATGACTGCACTTTTTTTCTCTTTTGTTGGTCAAAGAGTCTCTCAGGCATTTGAGTAATGCTTGCTTCACTGCATGTTTTGTTAGGTTGTCAGATTTCTGTATCTCAGAATTTTTTTTTAGTTTTAAACAAAGTGGGTAAAGTGGGTGCAAACTTTTCAGCTTACGTATTTCTACTGTATCTTCCAGAGTAGGAAGCAGGTTTATGCAATTCATGTGTATCAAAATATAAGTAAATGTAATTGCTACTTCTGCATAGTTGAAAATACGTCTAATACAACAATAGCAGGAGAAAGAAACAGTATGTAAGTTTTAAACTTTATTGATACTTGCCTGACATACCTTTTTCCTTAAAGCCTTATACTCTGTCAGTGCTATGAACTAATAAGTTAGTATTTCATATATGACATTATACAAGAGGAATCTGGGTAATATTGTCCACATCTCACCATTAAATATAAAGGGCAGCCTAAGTACCCAGTGTTGGAACACAAAACTACCTCTAAAGATGATTTCTGAACTCTCCATGTTCCCCATGCTATTAAAAAAGTAAAATTAAAATTTTTGAAGTTCAAATATTAACAAGTTTAATTACTATTGTTGGTGCTCTAAGCTGTGAAAAAAATCTACCATTCTCTGCCTCTATTGTCTACAATGCACAGTTGCAAGGATGTGGTGCCAGATTTACGTCCTCTCTCTGTGAAGCATTCAACGTCACTGCTCCTCAGTGGCCTCCTAGAGCAGGCTATGTGGATTCTTGGGGACATCTCGTTCACAAGACAGCTCACAAGGCAGCAATGTGAGCAGAAACAGGGGGTGAGGACATGCCAAGGACTTGCTTCTTCAAGGGTAGACACATGCATTGCAGTGCAAACGTATATGGGTGATACTGATCATTCGATGCATCAATGTTGCCCTTTGATCTTAAACTCATGTGTTTGTGTGGAAGAGG